>NW_023998459.1:3730350-3809636 GCF_014805625.2 Glossina fuscipes | reverse complement strand
CGTAAAGGAAAAATATTTCTTTTACTTTGAATTCACTCACTTTCTTATTATAAATTCACACATTATAAGGCAGAATAGCCACGAAATTCAACAAAAAATTAAAATACTAATTGCCGAAACGAAATATAGACGACTATACCGCGCGACAGAGTTGCCAGACTTTTTGCGATCACTTTCCAATCATAATCGATTTTAAACTTTCAACGTCCACTGTTACTCCAGTAAAACAGGCCAAATTCCTCCTAGATAAAGCGGATTGGATCAACTACTCCAAACAGGTGGAGTCATTTTTGAATTCAAAGCCATTTAACGGGAACTGCAACCATGGTGCTGCTATTATGTCTAAAGCGATTCGCACGGCTGCTCATGTTTCTATTCTTCAATCCAACACTTCTTTTAAATGAGCTAGGGTTCCTAGGTGGAACAACACGCTTTCGTTTTTGAGGAAAAATAAAACGGATCTATGGCATCGCTTTAAGAGATGTCCTGATCAGGATCATTTGTTATTGTACAAAAAGGCCAATGCTCTATTCAGGAAGGAATTACGAAAATCAAAGGCACTTAGTTTCGAACTTTTTTCGAGAGGAATTCAAAGAAATACATCAATGAAAGCTGTCTGGAACAAAATCAACAGACTTAATGGAACTTCAAATCTGAACGAAATCTCTGCCATCTGCACTCCCAATGGAACTTTAACTGATGCAGATGAGATTTCTAATTACTTTGCAAAAGTGTGGTGCGAATACTCCTCCGACAGCAGCTTCTCCAGTGCTTTCATCGAAGATAAAAGGACTCTAATATCTCTTTCAAATAATATTGATAGATGTGCCACGTTCCTGGAAAATGGCATATCCACCTTAGAACTTGGAAGTTGTCTCTCCAATTTGAAGGGGAACACACCTGGTCTAGACCGCATCTCATACCAAATGATCAGCGCTATGTCTAAGTCTAGTAAAAAGAAATTACTGGACCTATATAATACGGCATTTTTGACTGCCCATATACCCTACATGTGGAAACTGGCTACAATTGTTCCAATTCCAAAGTCAAAAAATGCCTCCATCGCATCGAACTATCGCCCAATCTCTCTTTTATGTTGCCTCTCAAAGGTATTAGAGAAGATTATGGCATCTAGATTATCTTGGTTTCTTGAGTCCAAGAACCTGATTACAAAGCAACAAGTTCTTCTACATATTGATTTTTTCACGAGCAAAGAAATTTCCGAACGAAACCATGTCACAATTCTCTCTATTGATTTCGAAAAAGCATTTGACAGAGTTGGTCTTCATGTTATCTTAAGACTCTTGAAATCATGGAATGTTGGACCCAAATTCTTCAACTACATCAAATCATTCATGTCGCATCGGCGGTTCAAAGTTAGAATCAACAATCATCTCTCTGAATCTTTTCCGCTAATGAATGGCATTCCGCAAGGATCTCCTCTCTCTGTCACGCTTTTCCAGATCGCCTTCAACGAAATTAGCAAAATTCTTTGCCGTGTACCAAGAGTGGAACATTGTCTCTACGCGGACGATGTATACATTTTTACAAAAGAAAAAGATAGCACGAAGGCAATCAATATCCTCGAATCTATTGCACGAGAGCTCTCCGCATGGGAAAACTCGTCAGGGGCTAAAATTTCTACACAAAAATCAAAAAAAAATGCACATTTGTCGAAAACAAACGTGCGATGCAGGAAATATACTGATGCATATTAACGACTTACCAGTACTAAATGTGTAGACGCTCCATGTTCTCGGGCTCACGTTTTTCAACAATTATCGTTCGAAAGCACACTGTCTTCGGTTAAAAAACTCCCTTTTAACAAGGGTAAATTTCATACAGTACGTTGCTTGGAGAAGCCATGCGCATACTAACACTATTGCTTATCTTACCAAAATGCTTGTGTTAAGCAAGATTGACTATGCTTTGATAATTTATGGCAATAGCTGCAAATCTAATATAAACATCCTTAAGCCGGTCTATCACCAAGCCGTCAGAGCAAGTTGTTACGCTTTTCGGACGACGCCCATATATAATATTATAATTGGAACTGGTCTCCCAACTTTAGAAAATAGACTGTCTGAGCTAAAAGCTAAAATAATCCCTAAACTTCTTAATTCAAATAAATCCATTGTCGGTGATGAGAAAGATTATTATTGCCAAGAAATTTCCAAAGTTACCATCTGCAATTGACCATTGTTTGTGCATCGCAAAGGAATTGAACATTCCCTTAAAAATTTCCCGCTCTTTCGGTGTTAAACCTCCCTGGATTTTGAAAGACTGCTCTTTTGACATCTCACTGTCTATGCACAAGAAAGAAGATACTCCAAATTACGTCTTCAGGTATCCAATAGCTGAAAAAACCCAAGTAATGGAGAGTACTGTTTGGAATCTTTTGTACAAAGACGGCTCAAAGTCTTCTGGTCTGCCTCCTGCTTGTGCGGTGGTAGACGCTACAGGGCGGGTTCTTCTCAACCACATATTTCACGAAAGTACTTTAACTTTCACAACCGAAGCCAGAGCTATCCTTCACGCTGCGAACTTTGTCCATAAAAACAAACTCAAAACCGTCATTGTTACCGACAGTTTGTCTGTATTACAAGCTATTCGGAACCCTTCGACTTCGAGATGGAGTACCATCAACAAATTAGGGAATATAATTACTACACCCGACGGAAAAATTATAATGTTATGGGTAGCAAGTCACATCGGTTTACTGGGAAATGAGCAGGCTGATCGAGCGGCAAAGTATGTTGCTTCTGCTCCTCTAATTATGGATGATGTTATGGAAAAGTTGGATCTTCAAAGATACATTGGAAGAAAAGTTAAAGAGAAAATTGCAGAAGGAAATTTGCATCATCAACACTAGTCTTCCATTAACCCTCAATTAACTCCACCTTTATATCCAATAAATGTTGAGAAAACCAAGATCCAGACATTCTCGAGAATTCGCCTTGGTCATACAATTGCAACTCACCAATGGATCCTGAAGAAGTCTTCTCCCCCAATCTGCTGTTGTGGACAAACTCTTACTATAAAGCACATTCTCTGCGACTGCCTCAACTTTTCCTTGGCTAGAAGTATTGCATTTGAAACGATTAACCCTTTGAACATTCTACAATCAGCTTCAGAACAGAATATCAATTCAATATATTACTTTAATAATACTACTAAGCTCATTATCTTATGTACATTTATTTAAGTTAGAGCCGATAGCCTGTGTTGCTAGTGCTCAATGTATTTTTTTAGTCTAAGAATTTATTTCATTAGTCTAAAATTAAAATAATAATAATAATAATAATACAATTTCACTTGTATTGAAAGTTAATCTCCGAGAAGGAATTGTTAATAAAATGTGAGATTCAAGGAGAAAAAAACAGTATCTACAAACAAGCAGAATAGCAAAGAAACTGACACCGACAATCAACAGAAAAAGTTGATCAAAGAAAAAAAAATTTTGGCGCAATGCTAAAAAGACGGCAAAAATCGAAAAATGTCCACACATACAGATAAAATAACAGCCTTAAAGCTAACAACAAAGCATACAAATTTTGAATTTCATGTAAAATATATGTAAATACATGTGTATAGATATATGTTTCTTGTGTTTCCGAAAGTAATCATAAATAAGATAAAGTTATGGTTGAGATTTGAATCAATTTCTGCTTTAATATATTGTTTGGATCTTGCCATTATTTGTGGAATACAATACATACGTGGCTGTACAGCACGCAGAAATTGTTAAAATTTATTACGAAGACAATTAACTCATAGTTACGTTTCGTACATATGGGATGAAGCTCATATTGGGTTGAATGAGTTCGTAAATAAGAAATGTTGACCCTTGCGTATAAAGAAAACACATTTAATGCTTTCAAAGGAGTTTTACGTGGCGTTACACGAATAACTTTTGTGTGTGACTCGTGCGTTGTAAATTTCACTGTTGAATATCAAAATGACGTTGTCGTTACCGTTTAATGAAAAGCCAGAAAAAATGCTGCTGTTGGATTGAATTTTTACAGAAGCGGTCATTTATATGAAGACTTTTTTAAATAAAAAATGACTTGAACCAATATCTGAAGGTGAAAATTTATATATCGCTGTTTGCTTTGTACTTGTATATATATATTTTTATATTATAATCTCCTTGTATTTCCCCTATTTTTCTCTAAACACGGCCCGTGTCACTAGGTCGTGAACAGCATAGATTTTATTTATAATTTTTAGAAGTAATGACTACAGTTTATTTGCAGAAAATTATATTTAATATATTCCTGGTGCCGTTTGCGTGACTGTTCGACTCTCTTGATACAACTGACTTCGTCTTCCGCAAATATTCTACTTATATATCCTTTTGGGTTGGACTAAATAGCATCTAACTCCGAAAAAAGTTTTACAGGACACTCCTATTTATCTTTAATTTAAGCTTTATTGCAGGTATACTAAAAGGATGCTGGCTTAAATATTTGCCAAGATATTAAAATGCAATGTTAACCGGCTCAAACCATTTAACTGCTGAGGAGTTAACAAAAGTTCCTAATAATACTTGGCAGCCACTCCGAGCAAATGAAGTCGCGACATTCACTCACAAAAATACCTCACAACATTTACGCCAACACTATACAAGAATTTTAATAAACCAAATGTTGAGATGGAAGGTATTAAACAACGGGTAGATATAATACACTATACAAACAACTAAGTAACATTTTAATTGGTAGCAGTGCGAGGGTCCCTTTGTTTCCAGCGAAGAGGTTTGTTTACAGCAAAAGGTCGTCCGTTATTGTTTTGGTTACAGATAATGATGATTACAGAAATTACCTCAAGAAGAATACTCTAGCGTACTATATACAACGTATGCATGTATGTTTTTAAAATAGCTTACGCAACAGATTGTTAAAAAATGCATAAAAATGAACAAATGTCGATTTGTTAATTATTGCACTAGAGTATATAGGAGCAACATGAAGAATGACATACCGCACTTGAGATTTGAACTCGTGAACATTGACGTGATAGTGTGGATAGTGGTGGCTTTCTTATAAAGAAGAAAAACACATTCGAACAACAGAGATAATGAGGAAAGAATTTAAGGAAGTGCAGAATAGGGTGGATAGAGTTTGCTTTTATTTTTCTGTTATATATGTGTATGTATATATAATATATATGTACACGTTAGAACATTATTTATTGAATTTTTTGGGAAAAAATACGTTAGTAAAATGTAAACACTATGACAACTCTTGGCTTGGAATAATGGAACTGAGTAATATTTGCATTACCAATTACCTCAAGCAATTTATCTAAGCTCTTCTCTACTTTCACTCTTACAACTATTTTAGTACTTTATCTTATAAGCAATAGTTTTCCTACTTGTTGTGGAAAATGCTTTCGACGTTTTAATTTTGCAAAATACGCTGTGTCGATCTGACGATCTTGCATCGCATTCAACTATTTTAACTGTTCCGGAAATTTTTTAACATGATTTAAGGTCTCCGAAGTAGGAGAAATTGCTCGCAGTAGTCATCGTTATAATGTCGTAAATGTATATTATATTTTAAATTATTTTTATTTATTTATATACTTATTTTTAAGTGTTAGAATGGTGAATGGCTTAAGCTTTTTAATAATAAGACCAATATATTCAATAAGTCGATGAATTTTTAATACGAGTTGTCACTTTGGGTTTAAAAAAAAATGATTATTCATGATATATGAATTTCATTTGTATTTACTTATTTACAAATGAAATTCAGCTAACACAAATATACAACTGAATTAAATTGACTTTTAAAAGCAAATCTTGTCTACTTATTATAAATACTCCTATAAAATAACGAAAAAGGCGTAAAGATAAAGAAAAATAAAAACGGAATTCATGTATAAACAAGCGATAAAATATCATGTACACATTTAACACAGGGGCACACTCACAAACGGACTGTACATTTGAATTTAGGGGCTGAACGCCTAAGCAAGGGACTGTAAACATGCAGAAGCTTAGCTACTAATTCTAACACGCATATGTAGGACGATTAATAGTTAGTTTAATTACGACATAGGTAGAGCTCGCGTATTATAGAAAGTAGCTTTGATAGAGTTTAAGGAGTCGGATATTGAGATTAATTTATAGACTTCATTTAAAATTTTGCAAAGGCAACTAAATGAATCGAAAGCTTCATAGTCGTATTTCCATTGACTGAGCTTTACGAAGGTAATGTCCTAGAAGAACGGGTAGGAACATTGAACTTTATCTCCCGTAATAGTGCCGACGCGTCAATGTTACCATTTACTAACATAAGTATGAACGAAACACCAACAATAAGCCCAGACTAAATTGTCTATTTTCATGAAGAGGCAACAGAAGGAGCGGATGCCAACCCAACTTTCTCAGTTCAAAAAGCACAAATTGTTTTTGAACTGATTCCATAGAGTCAACACGGTACCTGCAAGAAGGAGGCCATTCAACTGAGACATGTTCAAATGTTTCTCTTAACAGACCTACCTATATTTATAGATAGTTCAATTTGCAGATTATAACGACGATTTTGGTAAATCAATAAATTAATCCACATTTTCCAACTCGTGTGAACTAATTAAATACCCAGTAGAAAATGAATACTACCGAGAGAAGGAAAGCTTTCTGAATTCTTTGAGATTTAATCTCACAAAATTTCCCGAGCATCATATACCAAGGTTGTTTAGACCCGATTGGAGAAAATGGGAGTACAATTCCATATTAAATGAGGGAAACAATTTCACTCAACTCCAAACTTAATAGCCGGGGAGGGGCCCTTAATGTACAGAATAAATAACAAGAGACCTCATTGACCTCTTGACTCCTCTGTGGGATTGACAATATCTCTGAATGACACATTATAAAAATAAGATTTCAATAAGTATGAAGGAAACCCTAAGGCTTACAGTTTAAAAGCCTAACTAGATCAAAAGCTTTTCTGAAATCATCAAATGTGTACGATATCAGCATGAGAGCCGCTAGAAAAAGTCTTCATTACGAGCAGGCTGGCAACGCTGGAGCTGCGTTTTACAAATCCAAGCTGATATGGAGAAATAGAAGGCTTGATAGCGAGATCTAATTGCTTGGTAACAATTCGTTGAAACAACTTAGGTAAAACACTCAGCTTGGCAATGGTTTTATAGCTCTTGATTAGATACCCGCTTCCACCTTTGTGAATAGGATTAAGGCAGGTGACTGCAACCCAAAAGCCCCTGTCTTCAGAAAAGAATTGAAGATCTTTGCCATAACATCACATAGTTCGTCAGAACATGTCTTGTGTGTATAGGATGCAATGCCGTCCGGTTCCGGCAGGTTATTATAGCTCAGCCACCTGAATGCTTGTTATACGTCACTTTCAGAAATGATCAAATTCGGCATGGATACAGAGTTTACGGTTTGATATGGATAAGTGTTTGGTACATATGTATCAACAGTAGGAAAGTACCGTTGGAAATATTCCACGAAGAGACGGTTTCCATACATCCGAGTCAGATTTAGAATTAGTAAAAAGCCAAGAGTTTATCATTTGAAAGTATCTCCAATAATTTTTGGTGATATTGAAGAGATTAGAGTTGCGCCTCACAATACGGTAGATGAAATAGTCGTGAACGGAGCCATATTTGGTGTATTTTTTAGAAAGCTTGTTTTCCTTTTCTTCATAGTACTTAAGTGTTTTGTTAAACCATGGCGGACAAGTATGTCGACGGGTAGTTAGTCTAATCGGAACGGAGACGGAAAAGCAGACATTTGTAATAGAAATATGTAGCTTTAAGCAACGAAATATTGGCTTTGCTCAAATCGTATTATATATTTCAGCAGATGAAATTTAACTTCTAGGAGAAAACCATCATGTCGTCAAGCATGCTGTGAAAAGATAAACAAATTGTTGGATGGTATGGACCCTTAGGTAAAGTAAAACGACTGACAGTGGTTCACAGCTAATTCAAGGAATTAGCAAAGCTACGATATAAGTAATCCAGCATTTGTATATATATATATATATATATATATATATATACATATATATTATTACTATATATATCAAATTATGATTATTATTATTATTTACCGTTTTTTTATTATATATTATTATATATTATTATTTACCGTTTTTTTATATGTATAATTATTACTATATATATGTAATTATTATTACTATTTACCTCATATTGTATATGGAGATTTAAATAATTTGATTAAAAATATATAACTATATCTCTATGCGAATAGTGTACATATAACTATGTAGGAAATTCTTTTTTTTATTATTAATAATGTTAATTTTTTCAATGTAATATACCCAAAACGTGAAAAAATATTTATTCAAAGGTAAACAGTGGACTAAAGGTGTCTGGGAAGCCAACCTCGGAGTCTCCCATACAAAATCATTAACCAAAGGAGACCGAACGTAGGGTGGGGTAGGGTGTAAACTGGCCCATGAAATTTGATCAGCCTGCCCACTAAGTAAATTTCGCCGGTCCGTCCATCTCATTAAGGGTTTTTTTTTGCACGTGCATTTCTGGAGCGTAACCGTGTGATGGGTAAAGAGTGAAACCTCCCGATTACTACCGAATTAACTAGCTTTGAAGACGTGCGTCTTCTTCCGTTATAACCTCCAACCACCCGACAGAAGGATTTATCGAAGTTCTATTTATACAGTAAAAGCTCTTTATTCGCGGGGTATATATTCCATACATATGCCGCTAATACAGAACCGTGAATACGGAATGGCAATTTATATGGGATTATTGGGGATACGATCCCAGGTGACAAAAAAAAAAGTCAAATATACAAAAAAAAATCAATTTAATTGAAGTTTTTGAACGTTTTGATTAATTATCTTAAGGCTCAGGCAATGGTTTGAAGAATTTAAGGTTGTCTTGATTGGCAGTTTTTAAAAGCTCCTTCAATTCAGACTGATACACAGCAGTCCCATTAGCTAGGGTTGAAGGGTCGTCTAATAAAACAGAGCTTAAAGGCCTGGATTATTTCTTGGTCCATAGATTGAAGCAAAAACGTCTTGTTGGGAGGTAAAAATGTCACTTTTATATTTGAATGCATAGTTCCAAGTTCACGAGGATAACCTGGTGCATTATACAAAACTAGAAGTTCTTTAAAGTTTAAATTCTGTTTTTTTAAATAAGTCTCAACTTCAGAAACAAAACAATTCCGGAACCAGTCACAAAAAATAGCGCTTGTCACCCACGCTTTCTTATTAGCACGCCAAAGAACTGGCAGCTTGACCTTGTTTTGATTTTGTAAAGCCCGAGGATTAAACGATCTGTAGAGCATCAGGGGCTTAATGGAAAAATCTGCGTATGCATTAGAACATGGCACGGGTGTAACTCTGTCCATTGCTGCCTTAAATCCAAGAGCAGACTTTTTGCTTTCCCGGTTCTCCCGGACCATTGGACCACTCGGGGCACCCTTTTTTGGTTGCGGTCCTCGATCCATAATTACAACGCCATTTCCATTTTCTATTGCTGAATTACAAACTATTTTCGCTGACAGTGAAGTTGAAGGTACAGACGATCCTATTTTATCTTCGGATTTTTTTATTGATCGTAGAGTTGTTTCGTTGAGGTTGAATGAGCATGATATGGATGCAAATGACTCTCCAAGGAGTAAACGATCAAGCATTTCTGTTTTCACTGTAAGCGGTAACACAGATTTTTTTTGTGTCGAAACTCGTTTCTCATTTTTTTTAGTTGGCATTATAAATTAGAAAAAGAGCGGTAGAGACGTGTTACTCGATCGCAATTTTTGTAAGGAGTGTGAAAGACGAAACAAAAAAACACGCAAAGCGGCTTTTACCATAGAACTTAACAGCAACATTTAAAAATATGTATACATACTTTATTCATGGAGTAATACGGTTGCTTTCATTCTGTTTGTTTACATTTTCAAAAACATCGATCGCCGAAATTTATAGCCACGAATATAGGAATTGATCGCATCTTTTTAATCCGCTAACAATGAAATCGCGAATGAGGGAAGCTCAAATAAGGAGCTTTTACTATAATAACAATAAGAGCGTTAACAAACTGTGCAAAAGATTAAGTTTCACAAATGTAAAAAACATGTTGATAATATGCGTCACTTCATTGGGGAACGTTTGGAATCAGGTGATATTTGTGAGGAGTACATGCCCAAATAAGAAATGGCTGCAGACGCCTTCAGACGGGAAATTTTACTTCTGCTATCAGCGTCTACGAAATTAGTAGTGCAAACTAGTGAAAATATATTCGCACTTTTTATGAATGTAAATATACATATATGTATGTAGGTGTGTGCTCTTTTCTGTTCTTTCTTCTATCTTTTTATTTTCTGTGTATCCTGTCAGTGGATCTGTTTTTTAAGCTTTGTGCTCTTCTTAAACCAGTTGTCAACGTTCGGTTTGATAACTAAACGACTACTGAATAATTTTTCACTTTTGATGTACATTTATTAAACATTGCCACCAAATGCAGACCTGCTCTTTCAATTCAATAGAATTGCCACCAAATTTAGACTCGCTCTCACTCTTTCAATTCAACAGAATTTCCGCCAAATGTATCTACTAGTGCTGTGGATAAAACCTATTGAAACTCAAAAACAATAATATATAATACATTTCTTTGGAAACGTTTGCGCGTCAAAATTATGATGCCTAAGATGAAGACATCCAACATAAACACGCGAAGATAATAGGATAGAGGCACAGAGAGAAAGAGAGAGAGAGAGGGGGAGTAAAAGAATTTAAATGAAAACATTCAATGAAGTTTGCGCATTACGTATGTGCATGTACAGAGAATAAATTATGAAGCTCTTGCTGAGAAAACGACTGTGAAGGTGTAACTTTTTTCTTTAAGATTATTTGTGTCGCTATGGCTTGCACGTTTGAGCTGGAATTAATGTATTTGTGAGAGACTAACTATACTTAAATAATTTATTCTTACGAGCGGGATAATCGGTATTAGTTGGTCGCGTACATTTGGAGTACAACGAGTGGGCGCACGTGAATGATTTGAAATTGAAGGTTGATTGAAGGATGCATGTATTTAGGATCTAGTAATTACTTTATTAGGCTTTAGGACAAGTGTTTTTGTTTTTATTTTTTCAATGTTTGTTGTTGCTTTGAATTTTTTAATATTATTTTTGGCGGGTGATAGATCCGGTTTCTCAACATGGTTTTTAGTTGATGATAGAACATGTTTTTCATTGGCAAGAGTCAGTGTTAAAGGCTTGCTGAGTTCAATATGTGAGGCGACGGCAGCGTAGGTATTACGTTTGTGAATTCCTTGGAGTCTAGATAGATTTATTTCCATTGCACTTCGCCCATGCTACAATAATTTTCTACTTTTCATGTGTAGGAAGACCGCACGTAGCACCAGGTGGTGCATTATTGCATCTGTTTGCAGTTTGACCCAGGCGTTGGCAGGTTTTGTATCTCATGAGCATTGGAATCTAGTGTTCCTCTTTACACTTGTACCAACCCGCATAAGCAGTTTGCGGTGGCCGATGGCGGAGTGAGATCTTCCGTCTCCACTTAATTTACTAAATTTATAGATTTCAGTTACATCTAGCTTGCTCATTTCAAGAACTATTTCTTTTTCCGCTACATACTTCAAACACAGTGCATAAATTACGCATTCAACTGAGTTGAGCTTGTTGTGCAATTTAGTGGAAATTGGACATAAATTAGTAAATAATTTTGACGTTAAGAGGTTCTCTGGATAGTGCGGCTTCCCAGCAAGGAAAAGTAAATTACCATCGCGTAGAATCGAGATTGTGTCTTTATATGTTGTAATGCTATTTAAAACTTTTTATAGCGAATGCATTGATTTGAGAAATTGTTATGTTAGCATCTGTTGAAGAAATAATCACATATTTTTTGTCGATCGGAATGGTGGTACAGGAAAGTTCGAATTTTTAATTTTTATTCTTGATATAGTTTGCTTATATTGAATGTCTTCAGCTAGGGCATGACAATTTTGATGGGCAAATGTTGCTAGCGAAATGTCTTGTCTTATATATAACAGCATTTTTTTAAAACATACGCACTATGGTGTCAATATGTATATTTTTTTGTTAAGTTGGTAGGATTATTGTGAAAAGCTGACATCAATCTTAGTTTAGTTATAAGCAAGTTTTGTTTGTTTAAACAATCATGGCGGTTTTTTGGGTTCACCTGTAGCACGCTATTCATGAGATTGTTAAGGTATTTCCAGGTCATAAGCATAAATCCAACTTACATCACTAGAACAGCACAAACATTTGATATCATTATCACCCATAGAGGGCATTTCTGTTGGCACTTCAACACGATCAGCACATACAATTTCGGAACTTCTAGAATTAAATGAAAACATACGCGAGGCAAGCCTGTATAATCTTTCAGAATTGTTTGTATTAATGCTTTTGATGTACGTGTCTTTGAGTCAATCAACGGTTGACAGTTATAAGTTCGTTGACTTTATTAACGTTTTCATTAGCAGTTGAGGTTGAAGGTCTTCCTGAACGAGGTTCATCTTCGGCCTTCATTAATTTTGTCACCAAAAAACTTGTGATAAACACTCATCACCGTAACACTTTTGTAATATTTTTAATTCATTTCATTTCATTTTTTTGACAAAATTTGATGCAAATTCTTTGTTAAACAGATTTTTGCATTCTAAAAATCGGTAACAAGACGATTGTTTCAACAGAAAAATATTGGCTAATCCCCCCAGAGTAAGCGTCTAAAAATTTGTGTGACTTAGTCGCTGTAGGATTAGAAAGAGAAAAGTGAAGAAATATGTCCAAGAAACTTAAGTATTTGTGTATTGGAAATTTGGCTCGCACTGCCTTCCACACAAAGCTGAAGACTTAATAGGAGCTGCGGCTACGCAGGAATAGAAGCGTCAGTTGTTGTGAAGTTGTCCAAAAAAGCTGGCACTAACATTATGACTGAGATGAATAATAGATGCGGAAAGAATACTGTCGAACTAATAAAGAATTACATGCCGGTAGGCGAGTTTTTCGATTGCCGTGCTTATCGTACTTATCCGTGACCACTGTGTTGGAGAACTATTTTATTTCCAATTTTATTTTAAAGGACATAGCAATAAGCTACTACCGAACGCGTGTAAGGAATTATCTATAGCTGGGGTTTAACTCAGCGCTTTCCCGCCATCCATTCCCAAAAGTTTTTTGTGTAAATTAAAAGAACGTGTTTTTGTGTAAAATTATATATATGTATCGAAGTTACTCACTAGGAAAAGAAAAACCAACATGTATTTTGTGCGCAGCCTCGATTTTAACTAGAGAAATCTGAACAGCTCGTAACCAGATTATGAAAATGAAATTATAGCATATGATCTGTGAATTATTGTTTTAGTGGTTCAGCAGGCTGGTTTCTAAAACGGGTGAAGTTCCCGTGATGTGCTTTTAGGCCGGAAGCCCATATGGTCATGCCGCAGGAGCACGCCTGTCATCTTAAGGACCCCGCTCCGGGTAGGCACGGTAAAGGACTACTAGCCCCTACAAGGCTTGGGTAGCCTTTCGAGAGTCTACAAAATAATAATGTAAGAGCACGCTGTTATTTTAAGCACTCCGTTCCGGACGGAAAATACCTAACTCCCAACCACTGGTTAGTGGCAGAGCTAGGACATCATAGGACAAAACGACAGATTACTACTACTTAATGGCTTCTTGACTTGCCTGTTAGTTTGACTGGTGCTGAACAACTGAAAGAATGATCTCTTTTTTCTCTCTGCTTTTATAGCTGTTGGCTGCCAGACCAACACGTTCAGACCTAGAGCTTTCACCACGAGGTGTGCATTTACTCCAGCACTTACATGCTAATGCTTATTTGGGAGAGTAACTTAAGTAATAAACCATGTTAGTACTTATAAGTTAAAGCTGAAAATCGCAATTTCACTCAGCATTATAGCAAGTGAAGATAAGACTGGGAGTTCAAATGTAAGATATCACATTTTAATAAACCAGGGTAGAGTCAAATACAGATATTATATTTAAATGTGGCGTGCCATTTGAATGAGCCAAACATTGCGCAGAGGCATTATAGAACACATGCAATGCGATGTGGTACCCTACAATATTAAATTACCGTTAGTACTAGCAGTAGACGCTTCATCTCACGGTGTACACGCTGTTATAAGCCATAGTTTTGCGGCTGGAACTAAGAAACCTGTTCAATGTGCTTCACAGACATTGTCATCCGTCCAACATCGTTACAATTAAATGGATCGGGAAGCATATGCAAATATTTTTGACATAAAAAATTGTATCGATATGTTTAAAACTCAAAGTTTATTTTAGTTATAAACAACTACCCATTAACTCAAATGAGGTCACTATCAAGATTATCTACATCAAGCACGGTTGAACAGACGAACAGATAGACAGACCGACAGACGACTACAGTAGCAGATGAACAGAACGCCCAAGTGAATTTCAAGTTTGAAACTGGTCGGAGTTCATATACTTAAGGGAGTTTTTGAAGTTGCTTCTGCACGTTTTGAACAAATTTGAGTTGAAAAAAATTACATTTTTTACACTTTAATATTCGGTAGGCGTGCTAGTTATTTCCCGTTTTCGTAAGGGCACAAAATCACCCGGAGTAGGTGTTTAAATTTTTGTATGTTTATCTGTTATCGTTTATGAGGTGTCATTTTAGGTTATACTGTAGGCGTATCCTCTGGCCGATATGGCTCATTTTCAATACCAACCAGCGTGCAAGAATTTCCAATGTTTCTGCAAACTTGAGCACGATAGCTTCATTTTTGCGGCCAGGAGAATGCTTACAACAGACTTTACATAGAGAGACACAGTTAAATCGATTCTGAATTTGATGCTGATAAACAATATGTATACATTGTGCGGTCTTTGATGCCTTCTTGTGTGGGAAAGGTTTTGGGAAAATGAATATACCGCTCATTCTTTGGTGCTGGATATAAAAAAGAAAATACGAACGCTGATGCTGTATCAAGATCCTCAATTTCTGATATACGCAGTGATATATAAACGAAGTAGATGTAATGCAAATTGATATTTTCAGTTACTATATTAGAGTTAACTGCTGCAACTCGTAATGATGTCGAAATACCCCAAGTCTTTAAGAAGGCAGGATAATGCAACCGCATTTACGCTTTGCTAATCATCAATTTGAATTCTCGTTACAACAAGATTGTGTCCTAAGAGATATGAGAGTATATATCCCACTAAAGCTAAAATGTAAAGTTTCGCAGGAACTTCATGCAGTACACTTTGAGAAGACTCGTACGTCTTGGCTAGAATGGTGGTGGTAAGATATTGATAATAAAATTGAAAATATAGTAAAAAATTGTGAAAATTGTCAACAACACCGCCATGCTCCGTCAAAATCACCTAAACATTGCTGAGAGCAAGCAAAAGCCCCATTTACCTTCACCTATGTTCACCTAGACTTTGCCAGCCCGTTCAAATGTTCTTACATTTTGGTATTGATTGATGCATACACCAAATGACCGGAAATCTACAAATGAATAAGCCGAAAGATGTGTACAAGGGGGTGGTGAGCTGCCAAATCAGGCAATTCTTCACAAAATATGAAGTTTGACCACCCTAATAGATTGGAGTTGGAAAAAAATTTTTAAATTTGAAAAACCTTTATGGGGGACGTTTTTCTGCAGTAACTTTGTTTTCAGTTGCTTCTCTGATGTTACTAAACAATGCGATGACATTGGTTAACGACACCATGTTTATTGCTGAAATCGAAATAGTCGTCAGTACCAAGTTCTTTTGCAAAATTGAGTGTAATCTTCGCAAGTATGTTCGTTCAAATCTCTTAGAAAATGTTAGCAATAAGCTAATTGCTCTATATGAGGTTACAACACTTTCTGTGCTATTTGATATATATACCACGATTATATCTGCGCATTGTGATTAAATCGGAGTATGGTTCAACTTCAATATATTGTTAAAAATTAAAGCTAAAAAAGTGAAAGCCCTATCTGATACAGACTTAACAGCTACTTTGATACCACGTTTTTTTAAGTTTAGAGTATTAATTTCTTTCTGGACTTCAGCAACTGATAAATTATCGGTTTATAGGACATGCTTTATTTAGCGATCTCAATATTTCTTCTACATTGCTAGTAACGCAAAGTTTCTTTTAGAGGAAGCTCCAAATTTTCTGCCCTTCGCATGTCACTTCTACCCTCATTTCCAAACTTATCTGTGAAAGTAACAATTTGCTTAATTCATGATTTCATATATTTTATTAATTGATTAAAAAATTGTTGCTTAGTAAACTTAAGTTGCATGGATAGAGTCCCCGTAACTTTATTAAACCTCCTTTTATTCAGAGGATTCTTGCTAATTTGCCACTTTCTTGTTATTCTTCTCTTATTTCTGATCATTTCCCCTACTTCAACATTAACACAATTGCTGTGATGTTTAGACTTGACAAAATTTCCCAGAATACGTTTAAATTCAGCTTCATGAATTAAATTTATGGAATCTTCTACCTCATCATTTTTTAATCAATTACCGTTTTCTTCCGTAGACTAACGTACTAATTCTTATTCTAATTATATACCCCCGTGTGATTAAATACATTAATAAAAAATTACCCCTCAAAATTCGCAGTCCAATTTTATACAGAATGCTTATAAAAATAGTTTTCCTTTATATCCATTAGTAAAGTTCACTAGTATTACGGAAACAGCATGAGCTCTTTCTTAAGAATGGCTGACAATTATCAAGCTATTCGTGGGTGTGGCACGTTGGCAATCTATACATCTTTGACGCAAACAGCATCGTCATACTGATGACAGTTTGTCATTGCAATTTGTTTTTCAAAGAAATCTCAGCCTCTGAAAAAGACTTTTTGATCATTTGGGATTAATGGTAGTTGGTAAGATTATTGCTGCCATCGGTCTCATTAACATTATATGTAATTGAGTAGTACTTTTTTTACAATGAATATTGTTCTTCCCGATCATAGGAGTAATTAATATCACGTTTAGCTTTTGTTGTTCTGCTTTAAAGTTTCTATTCTGTTTTGAACTTTCTTGTTAAGAACTTGCTAGTATATGCTCCAAGGGATGATTTTGCAACCTATTAACACATTTTGAGTGAATACCACTGTTTTTACTGCAGGATCTAGTTAAGTAGTCCACGTTTCACAGATTTCATGTTTTTTGTACAATAAGGTTTTGTGTTGCTAAGATATTTAAACCGATGACATTGAGGAATGTCAGCGTTTTTTCCAACGATTAAAATATTTTGCGTAGTAAATTTTATTTTATTCATAATAAATATTGATAGCGGATCTTAAGTGAATCAAGGATGTATATTGGACACGTTGCACAATACTCTCTTCTTAATTTTTTTTGCAGTAGAATGATGAAAGTTTTTTAATATCACTATTTCTGCTCTTTCTTATCTTATTTGGCACGTGCGAAATTGCGATGTGTGATGTTCTTATTAATTATCTGTAAATGTCGACAGATTTCATGAAAATTTTAGTTGGACCAGCTTTCATTGTTTCGTAGTTAATAGTAATAATAGTTGTAAAGTCCGTTGTCAGCCATTCCGTATCCCATACACAAGTTATTACGGCTTGCCGCGAGAAATTCTTACTTCGTTGTTATCATCACTAGTAATAATAATAACAGCAGAACAAGAGTCAATTCAACTATAATATCTGTGAAAGAGTAGCTCTCAAACACAACATGGACAAAAAAAAAAGTATGTTTAAGTAGTGAAATTTTATGCTTCTATAATGTTTTATAATTATTTTTTTCACTGTATTCGTTTGGGCTATTAGTACTCGGTCAGTACTACAAAAATTATATGATTTGTGCCACATTGGTGGCAAATGCTGTTTATTTTGTGAAGTAATGAAGAGAACTTGGACCTACCAAGGCATTTGGCAAAGTTTGCTGAGTTATATGTAAGTACTGATAATGGCATTAATGATCGTGGGTTCGAATCTCAAGTGCGGTAGAGTTTTTTTCAATATTTTCTTCCTTTTTAGTTATCGAATATCTATATCTAATTTCATCTACAATAAAAAAGCACAGTAGTTTGGTCTTGTGAGAGTATTCCCATCAGAAACATTCGCAATGCGTTTAACGTTGAGTCAATTTACTCATGCCCCTGTGTGCATCATCTGTGATAAACATCCTCTGAGCTTAAAAATACATTTGTCAAACTACACAGTCTGTAGATACGCAAATGCAAATTCGCAAAAACTTTTCAAGATTGAAACCTTACGAAATTTATATAATGTAAACTGAGAACAGTTCTCTTTTCAAAAGAGGAAAATTTGGATTTTTTGTTCATTAGTCACGTTGTATGTATATATATGTATATATATCCATGACGGAGTTCCTGGGCATAGAAAATTCGATCACAGATGGATAACATTTTTTTACTTTAGGTATGTGGATTTCGTGACATTCAAAGAAATACGCTTCAGCAAGTAAATTGCGTACATACTTGGTCATCGTAGCGTACTGAGTAGATTATCCATCACTTTCACAACAACCGCTCTTGCGCATTAGAGAATAAGTTCTGCCAAAATATATAAATAGATAATTTGCCGTAAATTCATATATATTCGTCCGCGAGACATATGTACGTATATGGATTATGAAACATATACTTAAATATGATGAAGCTTATATAGAAGCACAGGTCGCAGCCAGCTCTCTCTTTAGTCAAGTAACAAGAATCAAGACAAGTCATGGTAACTTCTTCACTGTGGGAAAAGGTATCCGGTGTACTTCTTCGCAAAGTTTTCTAACGATTGGAAGTTCTACATGTGATTCAGGGCGCCAGTTCCTAAGAAATATTCCCCGTAATGGCGTACACTTTTTTTACCGTTTGCCGGCTCTGAATCTCCCATTCTGTTTAAGATGCAATTGGCTTGCGTGACATATAGTACCGACTAGTGAGGTCCCTCCCTTTGCTGTTTTCTGATCTTAAAAAATTTTTCTTGACTCTTCAGAGAAGAAGGATGATCCCTTTTTACGTTTTTATACTTCTGTTAGAATGTTATGGCAATCGACGAAAGGCATAATTGTTTTTAACAAATAAGACAAGAAACTAACTATAAAATAGAAGAAACCAATGGTCACATATATAAATTTCCTTTTGCCATTCATAGAAGGACTTGTGGTATCCATCAGTTACGCAGGAATTTCTTACAGTTAATCGTATTCCATATAAAAATGGAAAAATAGAGTAACTGGTGCTGGAATACATCAATATGTATTTAAAACAAATGCCGCTTAAAACTAAAATTGATTTAAATCTCGATTCACACTTTTCGGACAACTCAAAAGTTTTTCTTTATATACTATATACGGAAATATTTCGGTTTACCCGTATCTCTGGCGTCTTTACAACATTCAAACATATCTGCTTTAATATCCACATGGCCATCTGCAATAATTTCGCCGATTGTCATAAGCCGATCCACAGCCATATTAATGCCTTGACCTACTCGTTTACATGCCAGCAATTTCTGTTCATTATTTAAATCCGTATGAGGCCGTTGAGCAGCTGACTGCAATGATTTGAAGATAATTATTATATAGTAATCGTAGTTGCAGTAAAATCCACAAAATAGCGATGCTCTTTTCCGAATCAATACATACCGATTCCAGATTGTTCGATGAAATCATAATTACTAGCAATTATATTTCGGTCGCTCAATTTTCCTACAACCGTATTTCTTCCATAAATTACTAATTATACATTCGCAAAGAAAAAAGTATCATTATTATGTGATGTTTCAATTTTAATAAGCACATCTTGAATACGATCAAATATGCGCAACCGACTTCATTGACAACTCAGCATTTTTTTGATGGTCCAACCATGAACACTGCAAAAGAATACGTAAACAACCCGAATTTATCGCACAGGACGTTCTTATATGCCGTGTTTTGTTGGATTCCTTTCGTTAGTGCTTACACGAAATGCGAGAAATATATTTAACTGTAGAGTTTTTAAATGAAAGACTCTTGTAAGACTTTATTAACAGTCACCATTTCACTAAAGCATACAGCATTGAAAATGTCACTCAGAAGCGTAATCTCTTTGCCGGCGAAATACAAAATCTTTGCATCTATAATCAAACGTTTCACCTTTAATTACAACCGTCAATGAAAAATCAATGAAGTCTTTGGAATTGAATTCCTCCGGTCAATTGAATTCATATGTATGTTTATTATTTTAATCAATTATCTTCTTCCATCAGTGATTTGCGATAAATGTAACTTTTAATTACAACATTTTTTATCAAATTTTTTTGTAAACCTCTACTGACTTTTTATTTCATTATTCGTTTATTTATTAATTAATTTTAGCTAGTCTTTCTATTGTTATTGATTTTATTACCGTACGCACAAATGAACAAATGAAATTGTACGGACGGTATGAGAAATTTACTTTCTCAAACATTTATATCGTATATAAAGTAGCATTGGTGTATTTACTAACTGACCACATTTTTCTATTTTATTCAAATAACGTTAAGCCTAACCACTATATTTTTCTAAAGAAAATATATTGTGTTTATAGATTACTTGCAAAAGAGAGCAAAATTTTTATAATTCTTTCAATCACTCACAGTGCCTACGTTTTGTAGGCAAAAAAAATTTTTTTTACAAATGTTTAATTTGAAGCATGCGCTTAAATATTTTACAGTTATCGATAAATAGAAAGTATTTCTTTGAATACAAAAATATCAAAAGAAGAAAAATCTGTCCATATAAAGCAATAGTCGACATTAAATAGAATTGATATTTTTGCATGTGTCGTTTTCTTCTGATTCTATTACTTTACACATGCACCCGTGTACATGTGTTTACTGCATTGAAAGACTTTTGAAACAAATGTCTGGAGTTTGAATGAAACATATTCCATTTCCTGCTTCCTCATTTAATTTAATAAGAAAAGAACTTATATTAAACTCATGCGAATCTAACAAATGTATTGTAAACAATATTACAGAGATCTCACAAGTCATAAACTAGTTCCAACAAAACGACATATTGATTTCGTGCATTTTTGCCATTGTGGGATCCAATCATAAAGTGGGAAATTAAAAAGAAAAAGAAATTGTGATCATTTGTTGTGCAGGAAAAATTTCTTTGTAGAACAGCTTAACAAGAATATTCGAAGAGATGTCTGAAATGATTCTCCAACAAGTGCTTCACAGGAACGGTCGTCTTTAAAGAGATGTCTGAAAAGATTCTCTAACAAGTGCTTCACTGGAACGGTCGTCTTTAAAACGTTTATTTTCTGATAACTGTGAAAATGAAGAAAAGAAAATTTTTTTTGTGATTTTTCTATATGGTTAAAAATCATGTCAATATGTGTAGAAAGTTAAAAAAATATAAACATATAAAGATGATTAAAAATATATACATAAAAATTAAAACTAACTAAAAGGTACATTTATATATAAATAAGACTGGTTAAGATTTAAAACTAGTTAAAGTTTCATTACCTTTAGAAACTTAATTGATTGATGTTCAAGATTTGTTAAAATACACAATATTTAAAATTTAATTAGATGTTTATTTTAAAAACTAAAAAATAAATTTGTAACTTGTCTTCTTGGCGGGGTAAGCTCAGCCAATCCAGGACTCTTTCCAAGAATATTTATAGAAAAAAATTTACTTGGACCTTCGGGTTTGTTCTTAGTTTCTATTTATTTATTTACGGGAACATTATAATATTCACGCGAATTTTAAGAGGCGTATGAGGAAAAACCAGCTTGGTGATCCGACCTTAACGTTTTAATACTTCTTATTCGTTCCCGATTATCACTGTACTTTCTCTTTCACGTCTACTTAGTGCGAGAGTCTGTAAAGAGAAGAGTGCGCCGCGGGTGTCATAGCAACCAAGCTGGTCCTACAGGGCCCCACTTCAGTTCCTAACCGGCTCATCTTGCAAGACTTGAATGTTCATTGGTTATTCAGGGGTGACGGCGAAGCCATACCTGTCATCCCCTATCCGCGATGGTCAATAGTCCTATTATTCATTCAGGGATGACGGCGAAGCCACGCCTATCCGTAATGGTTAACAGTCCTATTATTCGTTCAGAGATGACGGCGAAGCCACACCTGTCATCCTCTATCCGTAATGGCTAAATAACCCCGTTCAGTAAAAGTTAACTAGTTAAGCCCGTGATCGCTTACCTTCGGCTGCTATGACACAATTGAAAGGCTGAGCGTGGTGCGACACGCTCTTTTATAGTCGTGATCACCAGCCTTGCCCCGTTACATGTATGTTCTAGCTTATACTCACTTACATGTGTATGTGATGATATTCTTATCCATCTAATCTGGCGTATGCTATTTTAGGTTTGATCGAGCAGGTTTGCCTTCATCTATGTTACAATGTTATTCTTACATATCTATCCTTACGTGTGCAAACTTAGGTTTGATCGAACTTCTTACGTATATCTTAACATTAATACTACCTTACGTACCAACTCGTATGATCTTGTAGTGAGTGTCGACTCAGGTACTAAATCGTATTTTTCGTTACCCGTTAGCCTGCATGTCTTCATGTGCTATGCATCATAGCTATCCTGTTGTTTTTCTTTCCTATCGCTACGCTTGTTTGTTTGTTTTATTAATATTGCTAATTTCAATTGTAAAATGCTAATCGTTACGCATGTGTTCACAACATGCCTCCTTCGGCAAAACAATTATATTCTTATATTATATATACGCGTTTTATGCAGTTATCACTAGGTAACATTTCATACATTCGTATACATCTCTTTAGCAGGTTATACATTTGACGTTTCCTATCGTTTTTGCAGAGTTTGTACCTTTGTGCAAATTTGGAGAGTTTATGTTTTAGTATTTTGCGCGGAAGAAGGATGATCGTGTTCAGTAAAAAGACCTGTGAACGGACAAATCAGACTAACTGCGTGAGGTCTGCGGGTAGACATTTGCGCGGACTGACTTGTCATCAGTAAAGAAGCAAAACGCTTCCTTACAAATTAAAAAACGTAAAACTAATTAAAAATTCGCGTGAACGGAAATCTATTAAAAATATATACATTTGAAAGTCACAAAAAAATGAATAAAGTAAGAATTCTTAGTAATAATAATAATAAGACGTAAGCAACGATTAATTGTTAACAATTAATAATTAATTGCTGATCTATGATGTCCTTCTCACCTACTCCTTTTCTTCCGCAAAACCAAGTAACTTTTTGAAGTTGATTGCATTTTCCTTTGCATGTATTTATCTAACATATAATATTAGTATTAATACAATAAGATACAATTCTAATATGATAATAAAGTTAGACAAACTTACTCATATACCTGGGTGAATTGCTGATTTGTCCACCATAATCCTCGCTTCAATCCAATCCATGGCATCTGCTCAATTATTATAATCATTTTTTCTCTTCTTTTATACGTGTCTCCAGCAATAATTATTATTTGTGATTTAGGGGTGATTTTCAAAAAAGCAATGTTAATCAAGTTTATTTAGATTTAAACATTTATCTTCGGAAAGTACAGATTTAAAGCGTTTGCTTTTTTCAGTCTATGACGTTAAACCTTCTGATTGTTACCCAAGATTGTCGTAGGCGTAGCTACTCCGCGCTAGAGGTTCATGATTTTTACATATTCTTTTCTGCCTTGCCGAGCTGTATGACAAAAAAAAAATTTTCTTTTCAAGGTGTTTCGCTCACAAGCCGTAATCTGGCACGCGATGTAAACCCCCCTGTAAGGGCCGTTGTGTGTATTGTTCGCAGGTCGTTGGTTCATTCTTGGTCCGTTGGTCCAAACGTATATCCACTCATACCCCGTGTCAAGGGTATTTGCAAACTGCTTAGTTAAGCATCAATTCTTTCTTTCTCCTTTTTATGTGCATTTAAGTTGTAGAAAATATAATACCAATTTTTGCAAGTTTTCAACAACACTTTTGAGTTCTTCTAATTTGTAAATCTTTGATATACAACCGTAAATATAAATTAAAACCAAAATAAAAAAAATGTTTTGTAATTTTGGTCTTAGTTTTTTTTTTTTTAATCGCCAACCTTACGCAAATGCGGCAACAACCTTAATAGAAACATACGATCCGAGTCATGCTCTGGAATGTCATCCTGCGTACCATTCTCCATACTTGAGCTTATACCACGTTTTGTAGCGTTGATTCCAATTGAAATCTTTTCATCTTCTCCAGCTCATGTTGTTTTTCAATCAGCTGATAACTACCCCCAGTAGAGGCTGGATCTTCGTCGTAATTGCCGCCTTCATCATCGTCCTGATCATTTAGATCGTTGTGGATGCTTGAGTATAAACATGCAATTCCCCTTCTTTCTTTTCCTTTTGTTTTTCTTTGAAACCTCTTGTTGTATGTAAAGAAGGGTTAGTTTTCATGCAAAAACATTTAATTCGTTTCGATACGATTTTTAGTTATTTCTTTATTTATACATGTTTTTTCTTTCATTTACATATTTTGTTTAGTTCATTAACTAGTTAAAATCACTTCAATTTTTTAATCTAATCGTTATTTTACGTTTAAGTACATTGGAAAGTCTTTTTTATGCCTTTTTTTTCCTTATCGTTTGATAAATGTTGTGTTTGTCTTTTTGTTGTTTCTTTATGAGTGCTACAACTCTTATATTGAGCTTTTTTTTCATGAAAAATTGCTTTCCAAATTGTTCAAGTTCACAGCAGAATTAATGCCTTTTCGTTTGCTCTCAGATCTCGTTTGTTCTTTTTTTTTTATTAACTAAAAAATTTTTTTTCTTCTTTTTTTTGTTCATTGTTACGAAAATCCCAAATCCATTTAATTTCAGCAAAACAATTTTCCCTAATAATAAATTTCCTAAAGAAGAAAAAACCAAATGCGCATTCGTAGACGCGTCATGCAGCTGCATAAATTTAGGTAGAGTAACATGCTTGTAAAAATGTTTATAAATAGAATATTTGTGGAAGGGAGAGTTAGTCGGGCAAGAACACAGACTTTGCGAGTACGGCCAAAATAAATTATGAATAATCATGCATTTAAGGAACATAATTGTAAATAAATGATCCTTCTGTTAAGGAATGTAATTGTAAATCAAAGAACTTTGACGTGTATTTCTCTTGATCAAAATATCCACGATCCAGTGATGCGGGCTGCATCTTAGAAAAGCGAATTTTATAACAATATTTTAATTAATTTTAAGACATATTAAACAACTTGAAAAAAACGAAATGCTTTTTAGATCCACAAACTTAAGCGTAAACTATTCTAATAACAACGAACGACTCTGTCAAAAAAAAAACAGTAGAGAGATCAGAGCATCAAAGAAATAATATGCTCAAGTCATACAGACGGGCTTTGGGCTTTTCCTCTTGTCATAATTCTCGCTTCCATAATAACGTTATTTAGATAGAAGGAGTTATGAATAGAGGTTCTCCTTAATAGTAGGCCGTTATCACGATTTCACCTACTCTATTGGGATAGAGGAATGGTCAAAGCAGACTGACGGAAATCCTACGCTTCAAATGTACGCGAACGTTACAAGATATAAAGCAGTTCTTTCATTCTGTATTCATATTTCTCATCGTAATATTTGTCTGCAGAATAAATATCTATGCTCACGTTCAGCGCTGGACTTTTGACTTTTGCGAACACAAAAAAATTTAGGTTAGAGTTTGCGAAAACAAAAAAAAGGAATTCTTAAGGTTTAAGTTGTTTTGCCGTCTGTCAGATAACTAATAACAAAGAAAAAAGAACGTTGAAATTATTTCTTTTCGTTAACAAAATAGTGTTTACGTTTCTTTTCAAATTTTCCTGATTTTTACATTCACATAAGCTTACTTAATTTTTTCTCAAGATTGATTTTATGTTCAACTCACAAATTTTCTTCTAAATGTTAACAAAGAGCTTAGCAAAATTAAACGGCGTAAAGATCAAAAAAACAACGACGATTGCCTCTACCAAAACCTATCGTCATTTTGTGCAGACAGACATCAATGCAAATATGCAATATTATATTAGTAGTAACGAAAGATAGTAATACAAGGAAAGAATATGATTAGCGGTCATCCGCTGTCTTAGGTGAAACATGGGAATGTGAAAAAAGACCGCCGCTAAAAAATACCCTACCTAATGTTGTCAATTGAAGATGCTGGTCGACAACTTGGGAGCCCTACAGTTCAGAAAAATTTTTTTTTTAAATAAGTGCTAGTTTTATCTCTTTTATCTTATACACTATTGTTTCTTTGAAATTATATGTAAACGTATGTGACTGTAGTGCGTGCTTCCATATAGTTTTGTGCTAACGTACAACAAAAAAAAAAATAATACAGTATTCAACAGGCAAATGCAATAGCTTCGTGGTGGGGATATAGGTTTGGTTAGGTGTGTGTCTGTGTGTATTGAGTAAATGATGGTAGACCTGGTAATGACTTAACAGTGTATACTAGCGGGCTAGGCCGAATGAACGACAGAAAACGGACAGTAACGTAAAACAGACAAATAATTCGGCGATTTAATGGACGGACAAGGAGTATAGCAACATTAATCTACGGTCATATACAAGTATCACTAACAAATCTTTTTATCATTTCTTTTCATATCCTACCCCTTTAGTGATAAAGGGGTATTAAGTTAGTGTAGACGTATGTAACACCCAGAAGAGCGTAAGATACACCTAACATATATTGTATCGATCGATTCAGAATCATTTTCTAAATCGATCAAGCGTGTCTGTCCATCTGATGTCTGGCCATATATTTGTATGTTCAAGATGCAGGTCGTAATTTTTGACATATACTTCTGAAATTAGTTAGATAGGTGTAGTTTGGGTCATGGACGAACACCATTAAAAATAGTTCAGATCGGCCAGTTTTTAGACCACAAATTACAATTTTCAAAAATTTTGGCAAAAGTGGCTAAAGAGTGCTATTTCGGCATTCCAAATTCGTGTGAAAACTTTGGACCGAGGCAGTTTTTTGAACCCGCTCTCATATAACCATTCCTACAGAAATGGAAGTTTTATATGGTAAAAAGGACGAATTTTCAATATTTCACGGTGAAAATTAGCTCATAACAATTAATGCACATAGAAGTCTACTTTGCCGAATTTTTTGCTCGTAGATCCATTTTTTTGGATACCGCCACTTATAAGGATTCTCATGAAACTTAATCGGTCTAACTGTTAATTTCTTTGTGATGAAAATTTTTTCGTGGTAGTAATTAAATAAAAAAAATTATGTGGATCTAATTGGAACCACATGGGTCTATGGAACCCCTACAAATATAGACACTTGCACGAAACGCGAACTCTTACATGGAGAGGAAATATAACCTTCAGTATACAGGCTTCCATAACAATTACGGCTTTGTGTGTAAATAATGTGTACTTATTGGAGTATGAATATCAAAACGAGCAAATAACTGAACCAGGCGAACTGCGGTACGGTATGCAATAGTCGATGTTGCCCGACTATAATGTCCTTACTTGTTTTAATTAAGTATGTATTTTTTTTGGAATGTTCCAGGAGTTAGCTAAGCAAAATAAATGCAAGCAATCATAGCTCAATACATTGCAAAGTGTGGAAAAATTGGAGATAGGTAGTGTTTTTATGTGATTTTGTGGAAAAAAAGCAAAAGTTCGAGTACAAAAAATTTTTTTTCATGAGTTTGCTAGTTCATTAGAGGGATATTAACTACCCGTTTCTACTGCATCGTCCTCAAATCAAGGTGCTTATATAAGTGAAGATTTTTGGATTGTGACTCTCAAAATGCGGTTTATACAAAATATGCAAGTTTTGTCCTGTAAAGTATTTTTACGAAAAGAGGAATTAGTGCTGAAATAGAATCAGAATTAACTGATTCTGGTGACGAAACTACCATCCCACTGACATCTAAGGTTAAGGAAAAATAATTAGAACAAATTCTATTTAAAATATTTATTTATTCATGACAAAAACATTTCAAAAATTTAAAAAGATTCATATTTCAACAATTTCATTTAAAAACATATAAACATTTCGAAAAGTTCACTTCAAAACCCTAAAAAAAAGAAAAAAATTTTAAGTACAAATCGTCATACTTGGCAATAACCAAAAGCAGTATCATCACTTGCAGCGGCGTTAACCGTTTGCATAAAATAGAGACCATTATGAGCATAAGTTAATCTCCCTACATATCCTATTGTTTTGTGTTTATGTTATTAGCATTACATTATTAAACGCTCAGTCAGGCTTTCTATTTCCCTTATTTTTTTTGCGCAGAATGTATTGAAGTGAGGATTTTAGGTTTTTATGTTGTTTTTATATTATTCAATAAATTTTTATAATGCATTACTTTTTTTTGAGGAAAATAGCTTAGGGTTCGTCGGACTCATCTTCGGGGGACCCATGGAGGAGGGTGGGATATCGAAATTGCACAAGGCATCTAATCTGCCCGTTCGGTAAGTAAAGTTCATGTACCCGTCTATTCATGTAAGTGTACCTGCACTTCTTTGAGGTGTAACCGTTTGTCGAGTGTCCGTGAAAGAAAAATTTAAAACCCCCCCATATCTTCAGAAGTAGCTAGCTCAGCAATAACACGGCCGACTGTCACTACTTCAACTGGTGCTTTAAAGTAGCCTTAAAAATAATTAAGTCCCTAGTTCGATAGTTGGACAGACCTTAAAGACTTACAGCCATAGCAGTCGTTACATAGACTCTGTCATACCGTTTAAATTTGAAACCAATTTCTCCCATCAATTTTTTCATTTGCTGTGAATTTGTCGGATTTACTATTTTTTTCTTAATATCTGGTTTTTTTCAGAATAATTTAATTGCTCTTGAGTGCATTTTTGGTAATTCCTTTTATGACCAACACACCTAAAATAATAAATTACTTTTTGTATTAAAACTATGTATTAACAATTTAGCTCGAGTGTCATATTTCCTATTTTTTTTCACACTTCAAATTGAAGGCTTGAAATGGCGTACCTCCAGCATGGCTAAAACTTCAATTTGTTGCCAAGAACGTTTTGTTGCCTTTTGTTCTATGAAAATTAGTTAGTATTTCCGTATTAATATCCAATTTTAAGGTAGTTTTGTGCTAAAGCACTAATGATCTTTTTTATTTAGCTTTACCATGAGCTGTTGAAGGTATCATTTGGTAATTATATATTTTGTTAACAATCTTGTAGCAATTCTTGCAATAGAGAACTTTTGACACCAGATTTAAATTGTAATTTAAAAAATTTACGCCACGACGATTGACTCATATCAATTACATCCTATCAAGCTGACTGTGCACGCTACTCGTATTATATTGCGACATATGGTTATATTTTGTGATAATAGTGACAAATACAATCCTGTAGACTTTTGTAGGTTATTAACCTCACTTGTTGATAAATGAATGATGTTGTGTTGTTGATGTTGTGTTGTCAACTTGTGAAGAAGCGTGGGGATTTAATTTTTGGTTGATTGAGCGATGCGGTTGAAATAAAGAGAGAAAATAATAGTGCCATACGTCGAGAAAGTGTAGTTAAAGTTTAAAAAGGAAGAAACGTTGAATAAATGACTATTTAAATATTTGTATTGTATGTTTCCATAAAGTTTCACTTTATCAATCAATGGCGTAAATATAGACTTTAAAAAAATAATAGCACTCGAAATGAAGAACATGTAAAAAAAAAATTATGTTTGGATTGACCCTGTACTGAATTTTTCGTGATTACTTGATCTATAAAAGAAAATGAATCCATGAAAAAATAGAAAAGAAGGTAGACGAAAATAAATAAACAGGCGGAAAAAGTTAAAGACTACTATGCTAGAATGGCGAACATTTGATATGATGGAAATGGTGCAAATAACAACGCATTTGAAGTGCAAAAATATTCTACTATTAAAACATTCTATAAGCAATAGTGATATATATATTTGATAAACATATTTAAAAAGGAAATTTATCATGCATGTATACAGTCAGCATTGAATTTTAAGAAAACATGAATTCGTACGCGTAGTGGATAATATTTATTGTTTGTATCGTTAGTTAAAAATTTTCCAATAAGTAAAAAAACAGTTTGCATACCTACCTGAATTAAAAATGATAAAATAAGAGGTGAGTTTAGCTGACAAAAATGATAATTTTTCCGTGATTGATGGAAAGTGAATGAGATTAAATAAGAATGCATTGCATTTAAATTCAAGAATAACTGCTAAAGCTCAACTCTCAATTTACATTGCCGTGAAAATTTCACGATAGAAATCTTAATAAAGCAAAGAATGCATTATATTTAATCTCAAGATCATCTATTAGAGCAACTCTCATTTTGCACTGCCATATAAGTTTAATGATCGAAGTCTAACACAGGTAAGGAACACATCAAATGTACAAATTTGAGAAATTGTAGTTTTGCAATATAAACTTTACATAGCCTAGAATCCAGCGATTCAATAATTTTTAAACATACTATTATAAAAAATAAATGACGTGCATTGCATAAAAGAGAAACTTTTAACCTATTTGGATACAGTTTTGGGCATCGAAGAACAAATTAGTGGTCGTGCCTTTGACGATGATGTAATCGAGAAAGTGATAGAGGACCGTGTGGCGCGCATATTGAATACGAATGAAATACGCGTTTAATTGCCTGAAACTCTTTTCTGGCTGGCCTACCGAATTCGGTGCTGTCCTATCGAGTGGATCGCGGTTTCGATTTAGAAATACCACAAAACAAAGGTAAATAAATGGACGCAAATATGTTGAATTAGTTGAAAAAAATTTGCCATTTATTACAGCTCGTCGTGACAAGAAAAAGAATAAACTCTTCTTGCCCTTATTGTTATTGATGAAATTTAAATTAAAGATTATCATGCCTATGCTGATGTCTTTGATTGGACTCAAGGTTTTGATTTCGTCGAAAATCGCTATAAAACTAGTGCTCGGATTCTTAATCCACAACTTGACTATGATGCCCAAGCCACATCCGCCTGCAGCTGAAGACGGTGTACCCAGTTCCACTGTCTCGTCTTATGACCCCAGCAGTGGGGAACCGATGAATGGTAGTCCAAACGCACGTTCTGTTGCTTATTATATGGCATACAGCGTATATCAGCCCAGCAGTTCTTGCACCACTTATAGCAATTCTTCTTAGAAAAACACAACACAAAGAACAACGAACAAAACATGTTTTAGAAATCCGCCTCCTTTTCGCTTACCTGCTGCCTACACAACCCAAAAAGGACAATCACCACGCGGTTTTGTATATGTAAAAAAAAGGAAAAAGCCCAAAAATTCTTAATAAGTAACGTAAAATGTCCTAGGACATGATGCTAAAGGACATGTTAATATATATAAATATTTATTTAGAAGATTTCAATTAATTCATTTTCAAAATGTTTTTCTTAACAACGGCAGTCGAGCGTCTGCAAAGAGCAAATTCAATGCGAGTGGATCGATTGACTTCAATTCCATTATTAAAATCGATTCAGGACGATAACAGAGACCACCGAAACCATGAGCGGCAAAAGCGTTCTATCGAATCAAATAACGAAAGTAATATATAAAACGGAAATGGTTTAATGAAACTATTGGCTTTAATTATGCAAGCGATTAATTCATTTAATTGTGCAGAAGGTCAAAATGTCCATGAAAAGCATAGAGGTCCCCGTCTGCGTGTTACCACCGTTTCTAGAACACATTCATGTATTATGGGACCATTTTTCCAATTCAGAATTGTGTGAAGCATTATATGAGCGATCCGAAGTTAATCAAATTTTAAAAGTGCGTTGTATTTAGCGAAAGAAAATGTGTTCTTAATAATTTGATAAGTAATCGAGGGAAAAGTGTTTTCTTTGCTAATATTTCTTTAACTTCTTTAGGGATTTAAAGACCGGAATGGAAAATTGGAATTTAATAAATTATTCGAATCGTTGAACAACCAATTGTTTCAAAGATGCTGGATAAAATCAGCTATAGTTTATTTAGCTGACTGGGCCAGTTGTCTGGCCAATCTCGACGTTTACTCAAGGCAAGTGAAAATGTAAAATGTCATCCAGCGTCTTTCATGGTCTAATTATCATAGTCTAATTATTGACCGACACAAATTTTAACAAGTTTAAACTTTAAGCGCGTCAATGACTTTGCTAACTTCTTCTCTTGACTTGACTTATCTTCAGCTACTCCGTTTATGCCCCTACATCATTCCACATATGACAAACCAAGACTATTAACTAAGAAACAAGTTTCAACTAAGCACATCTATCTATCTGATTATTTTATTATTCACTCCAATGAATTTGGCTTTTTCTCCATGTTTCATTGCCTAACGTTATTGTGTAAATATATAAGTAGTTGGATAGGAGGCCGGTTATTTACTTGCGTAGAGGTGGGATAATAGTTTATAAGTGGTCGTGTTAATGTCTTGGAATGTTATTAGATTTTTTTATTTTAGAAGAGGCCAATTGGGGCAGGCAATCCTGGCTAGAGATGAAAATTCCTCTATAGTAGAAGCCTAAGGGAGTCTTGAATTTGAAATTAAAATCGGTATAAACTTGTATAAAATAAAATAATGTTTATAGGCTCAGCTTAGAGGAACGTGGTCATATATGAGGTCGTAGAAACAGTGTGATATGTGCATTTATTAGTATAAAACAAAAAAAAAGACCGTTCTGTCTCGCACTTTAATTTTTAAGTTTTAAGTGTTATATTAATATCTATCCCATCAAGATCCAAGATGAATTTCCCATTGTGTATTTTTATAAACAATTTGTTGGTTTGATTTTATTATTGAAAGAATAATAATAGAAGAAAATGAAAGTAAAATAAATAAATAAATAGATATATGTTAAATTTTCAAATTTTCGTTTTATTTGCGTTTTGTATACAATAAAAAAATTTTATTTAATCAGAGAATTATGCAACAGGTATTTCTTATCACAAATTTCATACAAAAGTGTCAAATATAAACAAAAATAAAATAAAAATGTTGCGGGGAAAATTTTTCTTAGCTTTTCTTTACTTTGATTAAAAAATTTTTGGATTTTGGTCATTCTCAGACACATACAGGTTGATTTTGCTCATTTTAAGATTTTGTAATTTTGAAATAACTGTCGACTAATTTTCGATAATGTTGAAAGTTCAATGTTCATACTACAGGTGTTTTTTCAGGGTAGAGGTTTTGCAACATATTGATAATAACTCTGTGATGAATATATTGTGGAGGGAAAAATAAGGCAATTGACATTCATTAAAAACAAGAATATATTTATGTAAGCCTTTTTCCTCTTTTCCTTTTTTATAAATATAATATAAAATTAGGATTGACTTGCAATTCATATTAAAATATTATATATTTGTAGATAAATTGAACAAATTTACTTTCTTTCGCTTTGGTTATGCTGCTGTCCGGCAAAAACTTCTGGGTGCGCAAAGACATCAACATAACGTATTTCTAAGGTCAAGTCCTCCGCGCCTCCTCGCAATACTCTCTACATTGCAACGGTAAGTTTGCATTTATCTTTACTCATTGCTATTTATAACTTATTTACTTATTTCAATATCGTCAAGTCCTCTAGTTGCTACGGTCTCAGCTTTACGCTTTTTTTATTCCTCTTTCTCATTTCGAAAACTATCACAATGTTCCGGTCAAGCAATTAATTGCTGTTTGAATTATTTTTAAGGATCTCCCTGCTGCTCTTAGTAGTAGTCACTCAGTTGATAATAGTTATCAAGTTTTAAAGCTAAAAATGAATGAAAACGCAATACAAATTTTATCTAGAATTAGATTTTATTTAACTAATGTCTGTATATAATGTTTAATTTCAGGCACCGATGGTTGACGCTTTTAAATTCAAGCAAGAAAAACTTGTTCAACCGCACGAAGTCGGTATACATATTGATTTTTATGTAAAGGAATGCAGATGTCAGTCGAGGAAGGATACAAGATACTTCGGTTACGCCATATATTTTGAAAATACGTTTGTTAAGCAATTAGTTGGTGTAATGAGGTACCAGTTAATGATTTCCGCGTACGATTGAAATTTCTCAGCGCCTTAGGGCAGTAATTTTATCAAAAATCACATTTTGTATTATTTGCTTATCAAATAAACGAAAGAAACTAGATGAAGTATGGAGACTCGTGTTGGTACAAATTTTGACGGGCACAATTTTAGTGAAATTCTTTGCTGCCGTCGTTCCTGTCGCTGTGATGCGTGTGTAGCAAATGCTCGAGATTTTGCCAATCAACATCATTATCACCCATCGGTTACAACTTTTCATCTTTGAAATTAACAACCTTATATACTACAGAATTGCATTTGCAACTAATGTTACAAGATAATATCAAATGTTGCTCTACTTGATAAGAAAAGTTTTCACCAAAGTACTAAAAGAGAATGGTGAAATACAAACAATCCAAAAGTAATTATTCTATTGCTTACCTCGATACTTATAATTCTTTAAGCAAACGTACCCGCAATCAAACACAAAGTTAGTTTATATTGGACGTCTCGAAGTAGCGCGGAATGATTTGTTGCGCAATTGTTGCTAGCGAAATATTTTATCTTACATAAATAATGTTCTTAGTTTATATAATCGACCAAACAGTAAACATGAGAATGTATCAGTAATACGTATTAATTAATTTAATGATCCGACTGAGTAGCCGAGGCGAAGTATCTCGACTAGCAAGTCAATGCTCGTGGGTTCGAATCTCAAGTGCGGTAGAGTTTTTAATAAAAAGCCGATAGCCTTACATGCTAGGGCTTTTAAGAGTTTAGTCTTAGAATTTATTTCTCTGGCGAAATTAATAATAATAATAATAATAATAATTCCATATATATTTATATGAAGAAATGAGGGTAAGTTTAAGAACGTTAATATGTAGACGAATAGACAGGGATCAATTTATATATCTTGATAATTCTTCTTACAGAAGCAAGTACGTTTTTAAAGATGTTTATAAAAGCGAGAGTGTATACATTGATAATTCAATACAAAATCATATACATACATTATCCAATGGGATGTATATTGCTAAGAAATTAGAAAAAAAGTGTATAAGTAATGGTCATTAATCTTGGCTCTACTATAGCCATCAACAGCAACAGCGAATAAATTTAGAATTTGCTTTGATAAAATCACTTCATCGGTGGCTAATAATTAACTGGCGCTCAACGGAAGGCAAAAAAAATGCTGTTCACAATCTAATAAATAAATACAACTAGCAATCAACAACAACAAAAACAATCAAATTAATAATAACAGCAAGCAAATCAATAACAACAATAGGAAAGTCAATAAACAAACAAAAGGCGAAAAAGTCACCAACGCAGGCGAAAGATTTAGTCAGAAACAGTAAAAAACAAGAACATTATAGTCGGACAAAGGCCGATTATTAAATACGAAAGTATATTTTTCTGGGGAAGCGGGCCCAAAACACAATCTGATGTGGTACAAGTTTAATTACATAGGACAAAAATAGGCGAAGATAGTCCAAATTTTGTGGAGTTCATTTTTGTATGTAATTACTACAACATTATCAGTCATTTTCAATGGCCATATATTAAAACTTAGACTTTTCTGCTCTACAAAGCACCCATTTTTCTGCAAATGCTTATTGGGGTGCGATCACATTTATTTTTTTTTTGTTAAATTACTATTGTGGTATAAATTTCATTACGAAGCATTGAAAATTATACTCTGGTTCTTCTAACTCTAGTTTTCGTTATATGAGAGGCGGTTCAAAAATTAATCCAAACCGTTTTCAATTGGGTTCGTCCTTGGGTCAAAACACGTCACTGTACCAAGTTTCGTCAAAATAGAATTTCGACTTTTACGTTGAATACACGTGCACGGACAACAGACAGGCGGATAGGCCGACAGACGGACAGACAGGCTTAGATCAATTCAGATTATGATTCTGAATCGATCGGTATAATAAAAGGTGGGCCTCCTTAAGGCCTTCAGCGTGTTACATACGACTGCACTAAATAATATACCCCGTACCATAAGTGATGTAAGGTATAATCATGTAAGTAGAGTGATTATTCGAGAGGAAAAAAAAAGAAAATATGAAATAGCAATAGAAAGTAAAAAGTGAAAGTGTCTATTGGTAGAGGAATGTAGCCATTTATTCGAACGTACCTCAGAAAGAATTCTGAATCTGTATCAGATAAAGCACTCCATTGATGCCGCAGAAAACGGAGTACTTCTGGGAAAACGAGTCATCGAAAAAGTTCAGAAAAATTTATTAAAAGAACAAATTAAGGAAATCACGAATCGGTTGGGAGCATTAGAGATTTCGACCCTTCAAGTGCAGGCATAAGAAAAAATAAAAATTATGAACCTAGTAGGCAGTGGTAGTTTAGATGGGGTAAAATCTCTTCTCGAATTCGATGGAAGCAGGGAAAATATGTATCATGGCGAGCTGTAGCACGACGATAAAGCTCTACGACGATATGAAAGCTCTACGGGAACAGCGGGATTCTATCAAGTAGTACTTATAATAAGAAATAGGATTGTAGGAAATGCGAACGCTGATACATTTTAAAGCAATAATAGCACGCGTAGATTTAACATATGCCGATAAAAGGCCGATATACTTGATAGAACAAGAACTTTCGACACTACGGCAGGGTTACCTCTCAAATTTGTCAATCCTACGACGAGGTTGAGAAGAGAGTAGCCATGTTGATCAATAAAACAACGATGACGAATGGTGACGATAGCCAGCTAACAATACACCTAAATGGCAAATATAGATAGGCCGGTTTACGTGTCTTTACTTCTGGTTTAAAAGAACCTCTAGGTAACATTTTAGGTTCCTCGCGCCCTGACGACATGGCATCTGCTCTAGCTCGTAGCCATGAAGCTGATGCACATCGTCAGCGGTTCGGTTTTGCAACAAACTTTGCAAAGAAAAGAGGTTCGAGAATCGAAATGCATCCACATTGTAAGATTTCTCCTAAAAGACAAGATGTGAATGTTAATCAGCGTTCGCCAGAACCTATGGATGTCGATTCATCTTCTTGCAAATTCCAATTTAATAATAATAACAAGGAGAGGATAGAACGTCAAGATGGGATTGTTTAAACCGATAATATTATGACCAAGGCCCGATAAGAAAAGTTGGTGCCAACCAGGCCGGCAGAACAAAAGCGAAATACAACGTCAGTCCTACGAAAACCTGGCAAACGGCACTGAAGAAGAAATTGAATAACTTCGTCTTTAAGAATGGATCCCTGGCACCTTGAATGGTAACTGATACAGGCATCTCCAAAAATTATATTCGCCCACTTACAGGCTTGAGGATTTGATGCCGGTGAGTCGACAAATCTTAGACAAATCCATCAATACTTGCAATAGAATTGAGGAAAAAATAAGTACGGAATTGTTTCGGGTGGTCATAACGTTTTTGTTCTTTTAGGATTAGAGATATTTGACGGTATTATAGGACTTGAGATGCAACCACATTGTCATTACCAGGTTTTTAGAAAACAGTGTACTCGTCAATAAAATCTGAAACTGTAAGTGTGAATGGCTCGCAGTCGGTAAAAACTTTAATATTTTTTACACCATAAAAGTAGTTTCCAAGAGTTTTTAACGACCAAACAATTGGTAATAATTTGTGATCGTTGGTCACGTTGTTCTCTTCGGCACCAGTGACTGTTCGCGATATTAAAGTGATACGTTTTCCACCTTGAGATGAAACTGCACGGAGAGCATGCCAAGAAGCATCTGTCATCAAGTCGAAAGGTTTTCTACCGTTTTTGGCCACTCTGCGCGTCAGCTGTGGTCGTATTGTTTCACTTTGTCTGTAGAAACTTTGAAATTTATATTGTTCACCATTTGCGACATGCTGGCTAAGCAGGATGTTAGAGCATAGAGCCTTTTCGAACCTATTGCGCTTTTATCATAGGATGAATACCGGACAAAAGATAATTATTTTCCAGCATCAAATTTCGAATTCTTTTAATAGTGTTCGTCTACCCAGTCCTCCGTTTGACTGCCTGCCCACCTATGCAATTTATGTTGCCACATTCTCCTGGTCACAAAAATCAAGCTATCGACTGCAAATTTCACAGAAACATTGGAAGTTCTTGCACGCAGGCTGGTATTGAAAAGGACACGAAGGACACGTCTACAACACCACTCAAACGTATAAACGACGGCAAATAAATCTACAAAAATTTTAACGTACGGACGATATTTTAGTATCTGGACGTGGAAAAATTGACTACGGTTATCCACTATTATAAGATTCGTTCCAATATCGCTATAACACGCAAAAGCAAGATTCGAAAACCCCACGAAGTATATAAATTTATTGTCAGTTTCAAATTCATGCATCTAAGCATACCCATTTGTTCATCTGTGCAACTGTCCATCAGCCCAACTGTCCAGTGTTTGCGATCTTCATTTTCCCGTTCTCAAAAATACACAATTAAAAATTTAGTACTTTTTCTTTTTATAGTCTTTTTTAGGGTAACAGTGCTAGGTATAAAAGATTCGATTTTTCCACAACGGCAGCTATGTACAAGCGCTGTGGTCATATATTTCTCTTTGTGCAAAAAAATTCTGCAATTTCTTCTTTTTTGCTTTATACGTTTTTAAAAGTGTTCAAATTTATTAAAATATATTGAACTTTTTGTGTGTTTATTGCTAAAATTGATCATCGCGGATACCGTACGTGTTTCCATTAAATCCAAAAAAAAAAAAAATTGAAAACATTTGACATTGTCATCAGGAGTTTCCCAAACATTTTCAAGTGAGTGGTTATTTCACAAATAAGTAAATAATAGACAACCATAAGCATAATGGCCCCGGCGCCGCCTGATAAAAAGTCAAATAGATTTCATCTATTAGCAGACGTATCCCCTCGAAGAAAAAAACTTAAAAATTCCGAATTTCCGGTGTTGTCAACCAGTAGCATCGTTCCTATCGACAAAAAATATGTTGCGATTTCTCCAACTGATCCCCCATAACAATTTCGCAATCCAGCCCTTTCGCTATTAAAAAAGCACTAGATTGCATTACAACGTATATAGACTCTATATCGATTTTACGCGATGGAAATTTACTTGTCCTGGCTGGGAAACCGAGCGCAACCGAAAAGCTCATAAAGTCTAAATCATTAGCCAATTTGTGCGCTATATCCGCTAAACTGCATGACAAACTGAACTCGGTTAATGACGTAGTTTATGCTCCATGCTTAAGCATGTGCCGGAAGATGAAATTGTGCGCGAAATGGGCAGTCAAGGAGTGACTGAAGTTTACAAATTCACCAAATTAAATGACGATTGAAAAACCTGCTCTCCTACAGGAGGAATTATTTTCACTTTTGACCGCTATCGGCTACCGGCAACGGTTGATGTATCTTGGTACAAATGTAAAGAAGAACTCTACATTCCAAATCCCATGAGGTGTAAAAACTGCCATCGCCTGGGCCATGCGGCAAAAAGATGCACCAGTCCTCCATCCTGTGCTAACTGTGGTCTTCCTCCACATCCTGAAAACTGTACGCGTAGCTTCTGCTTAAATTGCAACGATCAACACTCTGCGTTAGACAAACAATGCCCACGTTGTATACAAATGCGTGAAATTCTAAAAATCAAAACAGAAAATTATTGCAGCATGGGCGAAGCGCGACGCACATACCAGGAAAGAAATCTATCTGTAGCCCAAGGAATTGGAAAAAGTAATACTTACGCTTCTAATGAAAAACGTGTTCCACCATTAACCAAAAATTATATTGCGAAACCAGTTAAATCACCCGCCAAAGATAATATTGAAAAAACCAAAGCAACACCAAATATTGAAAAATTTAAAACAACAACATATATGCTAAAATCTAATATACTAAACAATCCAGAATCCTCCAGCTCTCAACTTTATTCAACAAATTATAAGTGGTAATGAATCCACTATTTCATCCATTAATCAACCTTCACCTTCAAATTATTCATGTGCGCCCACTCGTTGCGCTTCAAATGTACCAAACCACCTAAGTGCAGACTATTCAGCTGGTAAGAATAAATCATTCACGAAAAATTCCTATAGCGACCTTCTCGACGGAGACGCTGACATGTCAACTTAACCTTAATTCCACTCTGCTTCCATGTCATTACAATTAAATAAAGTTTTTAAAATTCTACAATGGAACATTAAGGGACTTATTAATAATTTTGATGAACTCCGTATACTCATAAGTGATTTTAATCCAACCTTTTTATCCATTGTAGAAGCTCTTTTAATCCTATTCCACCCAAATCATATGCTGGATACTTCACGAATGCTGATCAAAATTCATATTCCAAACAAGGAGTTGGTGTTTTTATAAAATCAAATATACCTCACAACCGCATAAATTTTAGCTCAAACATACAAGCCGTAGCGATACAAATAATGTTAAACATGAAATTTACAGTGCTTTCGCTCTATATCCCACCATCGCAATCGTTTTCTCAGCAAGAACTGTACAATTTATTATCCGCCGATGCTCTATTCAGGAAGGAACTACGAAAATCAAAGGCACTTAGTTTCGAAGTTTATCGAGAGGAATTCACAGATATACATCAATGAAAGTTGTCTGGAACAAAATCAACAGACTCAATGGGACTTCAAACCTGAACGAAATTTTTGCCATCTGCACTCCCAATGGAACTTTAACTGATGAAGATGAGATTTCTAATTACTTTGGAAAAGTGTGGTGCGAATATTCCTCTGACAACAACTTCTCCAGTGCTTTCATCGAAAATAAAAGAACTCCAATATCTCTTTCAAATTGTATTGACAGATGTGCCATGTTCCTGGAAAATTGCATATCCACCTTAGAACTTGGAAGTTGTCTCTCCAATTTGAAAGGGAGGACACCTGGTCTAGACCGCATCTCATACCAAATGATCAGCGCTATGTCTAAGTCTAGTAAAAAGAAATTACTGGACCTATATAATACGGTATTTTTGACCGGCCATATACCCTACATGTGGAAACTGGCTACAATTGTTCCAATTCCAAAGTCAAAAAATGCCTCCATCGCATCGAACTATCGCCCAATCTTTCTTTTATCTTGCCTCTCAAATGTATTGGAAAAGATTATGGCATCTGGATTATCTTGGTTTCTTGATTCCAAGAATCTGATAACAAAGCAACAAGTTGGTTTCAAGCGGGGTAGAGGGTGCATCGACGCTCTGTTACATATTGATTATTTTACAAGCAAAGCAATTTTCGAACGAAACCATGTATCAATTCTCTCTATTGATTTCGAAAAAGCATTTGACAAAGTTGGTCTTCATGTTACTTTAAGAGTCTTGAAATCATGGAATGTTGGAGCCAAATTCTTCAACTAAATCAAATCATCCATGTCGCATCGGCGGTTCAAAGTTAGAATCAACAATCATGTCTATGATTCCTTTCCGCTAATGAAAGGCATTCCGCAAGGAACTCCTCTTTCTGTCACGCTTTTCCAAATCGCCTTCAACGAAATTAGCAACATTCTTTGCCGTGTACCAAGAGTGGAACATTGTCTCTACGCGGACGATGTATACATTTTTACAAAAGAAAAAGATAGCACGAAGGCAATCAACATCCTCGAATCTATTGCACGAGAGATCTCCGCATGGGCAAACTCGTCGGGGGCTAAAATTTCCATACAAAAATCTAAAAAAATGCACATTTGTCGAAAGCAGATTTGCGATTCAGGAAATCTACTGATGCATATTAATGACTTACCAGTACTAAATGTGCCGACACTGCATATTCTCGGACTCACTTTTTGCAACAAATATCGTTGGAAAGCACACTGTCTGCGGTTAAAAAACTCTATTTTAACAAGGGTGAATTTCATACATACATCTCATACCAAATGATCAGTGCTATGTCTAAGTCTAGTAAAAAGAAATTATTGGACCTATATAATACGGTATTCTTGAGTAGCCATATACCCTACATGTGGAAACTGGCAACAGTTGTTCCAATTCCAAAGTCAAAAAATGTCTCCATCGCATCAGATTATCGCCCAATTTCTCTTTTATCTTGCCTCTCTAAGGTATTAGAGAAGATTATGGCATCTAGATTATCTTGGTTTCTTGAGTCCAAGAACCTGATAACAAAGCAACAAGTTGGTTTCAAGCGGGATAGAGGGTGCATCGACGCTCTGTTACATATTGATTATTTCACAAGCAAAGCAATTTCCGAACGAAATCACGTAACAAGTTTCTCAATTGATTCCGAAAAAGCATTTGACAGAGTTGGTCTTCATGTTATCTTAAGACTCTTGAAATCATGGAATGTTGGACCCAAATTCTTCAACTACCAAATCATTCATATCGCATCGGCGGTTCAAAGTTAGAATCATCTTTCTGATTCCTTTCCGCTAAAGGATGGCATTCCGCAAGGATCTGCTCTCTCTGTCACGCTTTTCCAGATCGCTTTCAACGAAATTAGGAAAATTCTTTGCCGTGTACCAAGAGTGGAACATTGTCTCTACGCGGATGATGTATACATTTTTACAAAAAAAAAAGACAACACGAAAGCAATCAACATCCTCGAATCTATTGCATGTGAGATCTCCACATGGGCAAACTCGTCAAGAGCTAAAATTTCTATGCAAAAATCAAAAGAAATGCACATTTGTCGAAAACAAATGTGCGATGCAGGAAACCTACTGATGCATATTAACGACCTACCAGTACTAAATGTGCAGACGCTCCATGTTCTCGGGCTCACGTTTTCCAACAATTATCGTTGGAAAGCACACTGTCTTCGGTTAAAAAACTCCCTTTTAACAAGGGTAAATTTCATACAGTACGTTGCTTGGAGAAGCCATGCGCATATTAACACTATTGCTTATCTTACGAAAATGCTTGTGTTAAGCAAGATTGACTATGCTTTGATAATTTATGGCAATAGCTGCAAATCTAATATCAACATATTTAAACCGGTCTACCACCAAGCAGTCAGAGCAAGTTGTTATGCTTTGCGGACGACGCCCATAAATAATATTATAATCGAAACTGGTCTCCCAACTGTAGAAAATAGACTTTATGAGTTAAAAGCCAAAATAGTCCCCAAGCTTCTTAATTCAAACAAATATATTCTCGGTGAGGACTGAGAAAGATTATTATTGCGAAGAAAATTCCAAAGTCACCATCTGCAATTGACTATTGTTTGTACGTCGCAAAGGAATTGAGCATTCCCTTAAAAATTTCCCGCTCTTTTGGTATTAAACCCCCAGGGATTTTGAAAGAGTGCTCTTTTGACATTTCGCTGTCTATGCACAAGAAAGAAAATACACCAAATTACGTCTTCAGGAATCTAATAGCTGAAAAAACCCAAACATTGGAAAGCACTGGTTGGAATCTTTTATACACAGACAGCTCAAAATCTTCTGGTCTGCCTCCTGCTTGTGCCGTGGTTGATGCTACAGGACGAGTTCTTCTCAACCACATATTTTACGAAAGTACTATCCTACACGGTGCGAACCTTGCCCATAAAAACAAACTCAAAACCGTCATTGTTACCGACAGTTTGTATGTATTACAAGCTATTCGGAACCCTTCGACTTCGAGATGGAGCACCATCAACAAATTAAGGAATATAATTACAACACCCGAGGGAAAAATTAAAATGTTATGGGTACCAAGTCACATCGGTTTACTGGGAAATGAGCAGGCTGATCGAGCGGCAAAGTATGCTGCTTCTGCTCCTCTAATTATGGATGATGTCATGGAAAAGTTGGATCTTCGAAGATACATTGGAAGAAAAGTTAAAGAGAAAATTGCAGAAGAAAATATACAATACCATCATCAACATTACTCTTCCGTTAACCCTCAATTAACTCCACCTTTATATCCAACTAATGTTGAGAAAATGAAGATCCAAACATTTTCGAGAATTCGCCTTGGTCATACAATTGCAACTCACCAATGGATCTTGAAGAAGTCTTCCTCCCCAATCTGCAGTTGTGGACAAACTCTCACCATAAAGCACATTCTCGGCGACTGCTTTAACTTTTGCTTGGCTAGAAGTATTGCATTTGGAACGATTAACCCTTTGGACATTCTACAATCAGCTTCAGAACAGAATATCAATTCAATATATTACTTTTTTAATACCACTAAGCTCATTATCTAAGTCAATGTAAATATAATAGTGAGCTGTTTGACGTTTACAGTTGTTTGCAGAAACCTAAATGATGTCCATTACTTAATGTCAATATCGGATTCTGCAAAGTCTATCAAAACAATTTTGCTTAATAAGCGCGATTAACCCATGTCGTATTTAAACTACCGTGTTTGCAGTGGTTTAAGCTTCATCTGCAAATTGGCTCTGTAGTGATCGTGGGTTTGCCTCTGTCCTAGCCTTTTTTTTCTTTCTTGTTTGTTTCGTTACATCACACGAATTTGATTCTATATTTATGAACACCTATGCTTAGCTGTCTACGTTTCCGTCTTTATCAAACAGCATTCACGGCTGAGTTGTACCCAGTAGAAGAATTTCAGATTCTGAAGAAAAAGGGACGGGTTGTACAAGATGTATATAAAAATTGGCTCCGCTTAGAAGTTAAGTTTGCTCGTTCAATAAATTTTAATACTAGCTTCGCTGTATTAAGAAATATTATTACTTGTTTATTTTAAACCTATGTTAAGAGTAAAAATGCTACAATAATTTTTTAATATTACTATGTTCTTATTATTTAATTAAGTACATGTACTTTGATAGGCGCTTTTTACAGGTAAAAATGATAAAGTGTCCATAATGATTAAACTCGTTTGGTTTTACATTTCCCTACATAAAATAACGGTTTTCCTTTTTTATTATTGAGTTATTCAGCCTATGCCGACGCTAATCGCATGGAGCGCTCCAAATTGCATATTCGACCTTCATTGCTTTTGTTGTTTATTTGAAGATATCTTCTGCCGGTCACCAAAAAAGTTCAGAAGCTAATGGCGGTGCTGCTCCATCATATCCCAACTGTCGGTTTTGGTTTCAATGACTCAACTGGTGACATAAATTGAATGAAATTGCCATTTTTTCGTTACTTGTTATAAGAATTATCGAGGACACACTATTACATGTCGAGAGGAAACTTTTATTACGCCCATCGTATTCACAAGACATGGTGAGTTTTGATTACCACTTACGCAGATCGATGCAGCATGACTTGGCTGGCACGCAGGTCCCCAAGGCTGAAGAAGTCCGAAAATGGGTCGATGATTGGATCGCTACCTGACCAATATAATATCTTTTAACACGATTCTGCCGTTTTCTCAAAAATATTTATGAGCTCTCAGGTGTCATCATGTAGTTTGGAATATCTGCCTGTTCTTGTCTTTCTTTCCTTTCTTCGTCTTTCAGAGTTGAAAGGCACCTACCCAATATTAAGGAGCTTATTCTCTTGTATCAAAGCAGTAATGATAGGCTGCTAGAACTTTGCCTTGTAAATTTCCCGTACATAGTTGTGAATCAGGATGGTTTGCTGACTAACGCTAAAATGTTAAAGCCGTCTAGCAAATTGCATAAAAATACCGGAAAGGTGCAGTGTTTTGTGTTTAAATTAGCTGCACACGATGTGACTCGTCGGATTGGTGTAATATTTAATTTGGATCAAATATCCGCGCTACAAAAAAAATTATGAGTAAGGAACCAAAAAAAGTTATTTTTTCCTTTAATTAAAATTCAGCTATATTAATAAAACGAATTTAAATTGAATTATAAAGAGATAAAAGAAAATAAAAAGATCATACCGATAATGTTTCTTCCATGATGCGCATTATCGGTAATCCATCAAGGATTTTAAAAAAAATTCAAAAACAAATAAGAGTAAATACGTATATACTAAAAAAATTATATTTGATCTATCTGGATTTGTTAGAAAATATCTTTGGTACCGTACAATAAAATCCCCCTCTTCTCTGTTTTTTTTTATGTTGAAGACGAATTTCGCTTTTGACAAAGAGTTTTCGTTGTAGTTTCATTATTTTCAAGTTAACTAAGAAACGTTCAGGGTGGTACTATATTTATAAAGAGCTAGTGTTTATAAATATAAATTTGGACTTTTTATATTTATATGTAATTTGCATATTTTCATTATATTCCAGCATATTAATGAATGCTAACGTACTTGACAATTTTATGTGTTGGTCTGCTTGTTCATGCGGTTTGCTAATTATTGACCGTAGTCAATAACTACTTGGTGCAATTTAATCCAAAGTGTGTAATTTTTTTATTTGTTTCCGTTTGTTTGTTTATGTTGCATTTTTGATGAAATTTTTTTTATTTCCATTATAGTACATCCCATTTGTCAAATCTACAATATGATATTAATAAAACCAATATTGTACGGATTAATTATCATATTTCATACATATTCCCGAAATTTTTCGGGATTATATAAAAATCAGAGAAATATAGATTTTTCAACATCCTGGTTATATAATGTTTTAAACTTAACTATTTCCACATCTGTTTCGGTTAAATTAACCCCCTGCGAGGCACTTGCCTGCCGTAGTTCAGCAAAGCAATTAAAGGGGAAAGGAACACTCTTTTCAACAAGTTTATGAAAAGTGGCTCTGCGGACGACTATCTCATACTACTTTATACTGGTGACATGTCCTTCCATTTCTGACACGAAACAAGCATCGCGAGTAGTAACAGCGCCCTATCCGATTGATCGATTTACTTATTCCCATATGTCGGGAGATTGCCTCATCATGATTTTCATATATTACCGCAGCCCCTTGAGCTGTTTTAACCGGCTAAAGGAATAGTGTATCCACTACGACTTTCCGTGTTCTTCGATGTAATTGAACGGTGAAATTGCATTGCCGTAACTCCAATCCATAGCGAGCTATTTGTCAGGGTTGTCGATAACATTTAGTCTTTTCAGCAAGCAATTATGAGCTAATACTCTTCAACGTAGAGTTTCATTTTCCTCACTCCACATAAGATGGCTAGACATTCCATCTCTACCGTCCAATAATTTCCTTTTGCAGTATTTAGCAAACAGCTAGCATAAGCAATAACTTATTTAATTCCATCAACATTTTGTGTTCCATCAAATCAAAGCTGGTATCGCTAGCATCCGCCCCGAGATAAACCATCTGCGTGACGTTCCGACAAGTCAACATAAAGGAGGCAGTACTTCAAGATCTTTATAAGTTTTCAATTTCTTTTATTGTAGAGTTTTAATAAGAGCAGGATTTAGGATTCCGTTACTTCCCAGCTAACTCAACAAGACAGTTCACTGAGCGAAATTCCTCATATAATTACGAAAATTCTTATTCACAACTTTAGATAAACTTAGATGTGACTTACGGGAAGAAAGAGCGCAAATAAAGTAAGTCCGGCAATAGACTGTGGCGTTAGGGGTATCTACTGGCATGAACATGACTTCTAGCTTCTTTTCTTACATAAAAGCATATGTACAAATATCGCATGTACACAGCCTTGAGTATGTATATACATATATAGATACCTCCCAAAACATTGAAAGAACTGGAGAGCTTCCTTGGCATAACATCTTACTACAGCAAGTTTTTAAAGAATTATGTAAGGGTATCAAAACCATTAACAAATTTCAATATGGGAAAAAACGCTGAAAATATGGCGAGCTTGGCTAAGAATTTATCGAAAACTCTTGCAAAAGAGGCAATGCAGGCTTTTAATAATATTAAAATTTTGCTAATGTCATCAGAGGTATTATCAGTTCCCGACCTCGAGCAGCTGTTTAATTTGACAATTGATGGTTCGAACTACGCAATAGGTGCAGTGTTGTCCCAGTGCGGTAGCTGAAAGACCAAACGCGTATATCTCACGTTCCTTGAATAAAACAACTTGTGTTTATATTTTTATGTGGCTAAGAATGTAAGAATATTTGCTGACCATCAACCATTAACATTTGCACTATATAATCACAATTATAATAACAGATCAAAAAGTAGAAGGCTAGAATTGAAGAGCATAATTGCGAGCTCATGTATCGGCAATGCCAATTCGCGATTGGGATGGAATTTAAAACAGATCGCGTGCCTTAAGAAATGAAAATACACCACAGCGTCAAAAACGAAGACAGCTGACGAAGAACTCGAGACCCGCAATTTTCATTCCGGATCTGAAACCATGATTGCCGACAACGTTTTAGAAAATCAAAGTATTTATTCTGTCAACACCATACAAAGTACTGAACAAGATTGTAGCGACTTAATTTACCCTCTAAATGTCTTCAGGAACCAATTAGTCATCATGGAAGACAAAGAATTGCCTAGTAGCTTCTAGTAGCATAAAGAGTTTAATAGACATCATACGAAGTTTGAGCACATTAATTCACAAACCCTTTTATGTTATGCCTGCAAATACTTCAGGTCTGTTCGATTAATCGACGGATCGAAAATGGATTTTGATATATTCAGGGGCACTGTTGAGAGCCGCTATAAGGAGGATCGGAGACTGTTATGACTACCATACGTGCTTTAGCTGGGCTAGCTAGTTCGGGGGACATAGGCGAGTTTTGGATTTGGTCTCAAGGACACTCCTCATACGTTTATTCTTGTACCTTTACATGAGTGGACGGCGGACGGACAAAACCTTATCGAACCAGTATATTTTCAGCCCTGGACCATTTTTCATCTTGGCTTACCTATGGTCTCCTTTCGCACATGATGTCTATGGGAGACCTCAAAGTTTGGTCCCAAAACTGCTAGTCTAATTTCCTCTTATATAAAAATAAAACTCTTTTTTTATATTTCTTTTACATTTTATGCAGAACATTATATATAAAACGATGATGACGATGCTAAGATCCATTGGTTGTTGTGTGTTAAAGCTATCCACGTTACATTTGTTGTGAGTCCCTTCAGCGGGAAATTTGGCAAAGTGAAGTTGTTGAACAGGTTGTTCTTACATTTACATTTTTCAGCGTTCAAATTGTATTGGAGTTGAATCTTACAGCATATGAAAGAATCTTGTGTTAAGATGTCGCAGGAATTGAGTTGAGGGGGTGACACCAAAAAATAGCGATCTCTGTTGATGTTTATAGCCAGCAGAGCGCTACAAGGTTGTATGACTATCATAGTGTTGTAAGGTCAGATTTTGAAGAATCTCTGGGTGGGGATAGTCGGATGAAATGAAGGAAATAGGAAATGACTCGCTGCAGCTTGACAAATGAATGCTAGTGATCGATATTGCAAACGAAGTCATAATTGCATGTGGTTGTCAGCACCATAATGGAGTCCTTCTTTCGTTAAAGTCGTTAAGAACTTGCCTTATGGTAGGAATGGTGTTGGCCAGGATTCTTGGGTGCCGTGTAGAATTAATGGTCTAAGAAACCACATTTGGATTTCTGCTAGGGCCCTTATTGGTAGTCCCCTTGAGAGAATATCTGCTGAATTATCCTTAGGACCCACGTGTCGCCACTGCTACGATTGTATAACGATTGAATCTGAGAGATTCTGGTGCCAAAAAATGTTTGAAAGGATGATGGTTGTGAATTTATCCACGACAGCACGATCTCGGAATCAGTCCAAAAATAAATTAGTAGTTCACTTAATTACATATACTTACGTAATCGATATGCGAGTTGTGTAGCCAAGAGGGCTGCACACAATTCTAATCTCGGAAGAGTTTGTTTTTTGAGAGGAGCTACTCGAGATTTTGCACACAGTAAGCGTGCCATTAATGTGCCGTCTTTAAAAGTGGCTCGTATGTATGCCGCAGCTCCAAATGCCTTTTCGGAAGCATCATCGAAAACGTACAACTGGATTGTTGCTGGAAGGTTGCCCTTGAAGACGTGTTGCGAGATTTGTAAGTTGTTTAACGTGACCAAACTTTCGCCGAAGTTAGTCCATGTTGTGTTCAATTCTCCTGGCAATTGTTCACCCCATATCAGTTTTAACTGCCATAAGTATTGAATGATTACTTTTGCCTTTATTACAAGAGGAGCCAACAGTCCAAGTGGATCAAATAATCCTGCCAAGTCAGAGCTTACTGGGCGTTTTGTGGCGTAGTACATTGGTTCCACCTTTGATACAAAGGTGGTCAATTTTCGGTGGTCAGACGAGCCCAAGTGTTTTAATAGAGTACTTATCATCACTGCTGAAGTAAAGGTTGACTTCCCGATGATCTTGTGGGATGTTGTAACGGTTGCGAACAAACCTTGGGTAGGGTGTCTGTCGGTCCATGTCAACGCAATAACGGCATGCCGTTAGGCAAGTTAGTGTGATTTCGTGGTACCGTTTATTTGATTTTTGCCGGCATAGACAAAATCGCATGATCTTGCGGGATATAATTGTTTTGTTCTTTTTTTCTTTTCCCTTTCATTAAGACAGGCAAAATAATGTGATTTTGCGGCATTCTTTTTTTCTTTTGCTTTTACAAGAATAGGCAAAATCGCATGATCTTGCGGGATTTTGCTTGTTTTTGCGAGAGTAGCGGCGAGCCGCTATAGAGAGCAACATAAAGAAGAAGAGAAGAATTGGGCAGGGATGAGAAGTCTGTCTCTTTTTTGTTTCTAAGATAGAGAAGAGAATTATTTGGCATCTGCTGAGGTTCAGACGTGTTTTCGAGCTTATTATAAAACAGATAAATAAAATAATTTTTAAAATTAGCCTTCATACGATTTTTTTAAGTGAATGACATCAATGTGTTTTTAGTTGATATTAACTAAAGCTAAATTAAGAAAATGGAATGTTGTAGAAAGGAAAAGATTTTTGAGAAAGATATAAAAATAAACACGCAAATGTAATAGTACGTAAGTGTAATAAGTTTGTAAAAAGAAGCAAAAAATAAATAAATGAAAAATAAAAGAAATGAAAAAATGACAAAATGTGTCATTAGCGGACCAATAAGTGATAGATGATGTCCAGAGTAAATTATTGTATCAAGATCATATGAAAAACAACTCACTAAAAGGAAGAGAAAGCATGAAGCATTTTCTTCAATTTGTCGAAATTCAGTGATAGATGATGTCCAGAGTAAATTATTGTATCAAGATCATATGAAAAACAACTCACTAAAAGGAAGAGAAAGCATGAAGCATTTTCTTCAATTTGTCGAAATTCATTTTCTTTGCTTACTGTACATTAAATAAAATAAGTAAAATAAAATAAAAAAAAGCATAATAAATAAATAAAGAAGTATTAATAAAATCAAAAGATGTGACTTTCTTAAATCGTTGCATTTACATATAGCCATATGTATATGTGTGTACTTCCGGAAAAGTTTAATTTTTCTTATGATATAAAAAACAAAGAAACGATCTGTAGTTTTTATCAAGAAAAAAAACAAAAAAAGGAAAAACACATCTAATCGGTAAAGCTGTGAACAAACTGTTTTTGCAAAAGGGGTTTTCATAAAGTCAAATTCCTTGTTAAATTATTAAAGAGCAAAACGCTTCTGTGCAAGAATCCTATAAGGTCTCTAAAAGAAATTTGAAGAGAGAAATCGCTTCTGATTAGGTGAGCCGTCAAAATATAAAAAGGAGGAAAAAATATACCCAATATAAAATTTGTTTATCGTGAGAAAAAAGCGTTTTTTTTATCAAGGAGCAACCGAACTCCTTCTTGAGCAAAAAAAAGAAAAAAAAAAGAAACAAATCAATAAAAATTACAAACACAATTTTGTGAAACAAAAGAAACAAAGCTTCAGGTTTTTTTCTTTGACGACTGGCTTGTATCTCCAACACCATACACAGCTGTACACCTGCAGGCCAATGAGTTCAATGCATATATGTATTCAATACACATATATATGTATATATGCAGCTCTGCCTGGCTCCATTCTATGAGTGTTTGTTTGCGTTCATCACCAAAGTAAATCCAGCGTTATATGCGGTTGCGGTGGAGGCAAACGCAAGCAGCTTCAACTTCAAGCAGCGGATAGCAGCAGCCACCACCACAGGGGCCGACAGCACTGCAACAGCGAATAGGACGTCAGCGAGGAGGGACCACGCGAAAGGACCCCGAGTTCCTAGTAAAACGTCATTAGGCCTAACACGCACTGCGGTAGCGGTAGTGCGATGTGAGGAGTGCACGCATAGAATAGAGAGGGGGGGGCGGGGAGGGCGGGGGAGTTAAGGAAAACGTCAGACAGATACAGACGGATTCACGCTAGATAGACGTACGACAGGTTGCCGACGAAAACATCCTTTTTTTTTCCTTTTCTTTCTTTATTCTTTGTCAGGCGGCTCACAGAGCCAAACCCCGTCAGCTAATTCGCTCTACCGGCCAAAGAGGGGCTAGAACCGTGACAATGTTTTGCAATAAGTGGGAATGATTAACGCTCCATTTGCGGGAATTGAATCCGTGTTTTGTTAAGATGTGGATCAGCTGTCGTTGTGATTCTATTGCAGTTGTTAGACTGTTTGATTCTGCAAGCTCGTCTACAAAAAAGTTGTCCTTTAGTATCTGGGCGCCTAGAAGGAAACTGATTTCATTTTCGTGGGTAATCTTCTGAAGGCATCTCGTGGCTAAATATTGGGCAACTCGTGTGCCATACGTAACTGTATTTAGTTGATAATATTTGACGGGTAATGATGGATCCGTTTTCCACAGAATGATCTGATATCTTCTGTCATCTGGATGCACCATTATTTGTCGATAAATTTTTTCTAAGTCTGTGGTTAAAACGAATCTTGGTAGTCGGAATCGAACTAGTATCGAAAACAGGTCGCTTTGAACTGTTGGCCCAGTGTACATCAGACCGTTGAGCGAGTAACCAGTTGAGGTTTTTACCGAAGCGTCAAAAGCTTTGTAGTTGTGCTGTCTGGTTTTAGCACACAATGATGTGCATGTGTGTGTGTCCGTTTTAATACGGAGTTAATATTTGTTTCCGGCTTGGGTCCCATTTGCTCGTATTCTTCTATGAACTTAATATATCGTGTTCTATTGGAGGACTCTAAGTAGCCGCCGTTCAAGCGCGATGAATCTTCTATGCGCCATTTCTTTTGACTCTCCACATGCGAAGAATAGCTAACCAAAAATTTTGTGTTTTTGTTCTTCACCAGGTGAAAGCGTATATGTTCTAATTTAACGGCCATAACGATGGAAAAAACTCCTTTCATCTTTTTAGAAGACTGAAATTGAAGCGAAATTGTATTTGCTGTTAACTTCATTCGATAGTTTATAAGACTTTTTCAATCGAAATTTTGTCTAATATCGAGGCGACAAGATGACGATTCTTAGGCATTTTGTTTTTTATTTGCAGGACATGATCAAGCATCGCTCACGAAAAAAGCAAACAACCTTGCAATGAAACAATTTATTATTCTTTAATTTGTTTTCGAATTTACTGATTGATTAATTTTGAACAATTTCTTAGTTTATTTCGAATGTATCTTTAATAAAACTTTAGAAACCTTTATCCACGCTTGTCAAGCTTTTCATACAGTCATCTCTTCTTTTTCTCCTCTGAAACTACCCTACATATTTTGGAAAAATTTTATTTTCCTGCATCTAAACTCTTTAAAGGTTTAAATTTTGATTTATAAGTAGCATTCAAATTACTTAAAATAAGAAGTCGATTTGCGACTTAAATGTAAACTTTTCGATGTTTTGCATTATTTCACAATACCTCGTGTGATCGTGCCAGATAATGAGAAGGATTTTATTTACTTATTTATTTTACTTATACAAGAAACTCAACTAAAACAAATTGACAGTCGAGTTCAATTCTCTCTTAAAGTAAATCTTAAATTAAATAATATTAAAACTTAGTATAAGTACAATAAAATAAATAAAAAGGGAAAAAAGAAAAAAGCATGTACACAACTAGCATACAGCCACACCCACAACCGGTACAGGACCAAATTACAGGACCAGATTAACCCCTAAGCCATCGCAAACATGCATAAGCTTGGCAACCGATAGTAGTTAACAACAATTCATTTTCAGCTCATCGCGACATTTTAAGGTTAAGAGCTAGTTCAAGTACGACGTAGGTAAATTACGCGCGTTAAGCAATGTTGCTTTAATGGATTTTAAAGAGTCCGATAATGAGAATAAGTGATAGACGCCATTCAGGTTCTAGCAAACCACCTGCAGCGGGTTAAACAGCTCATAATTATATTTACATTGACTAACCTTAACCAAGTTTATAACCCCGTCCATCTTAAATTTTGTAAGATCTCTTGAGATAGAACGTTTCAGTCGAACCCAATCGAAATCATCCGATGTATTCTCATAGGATTGAAGAACCCTCGGCCAACACACTAACAACTCCTACCATTCGACCATAAGGAAGACACAATTGGACGTTTTCTTTAATGGATCCGAACGGTTTCATTAGCAAAAATTGATTAATTTTCGAGATCGCGTTAATGAACACATTTGTGATGATCGCCTAAAGAAGAATAGGTCCGATAAAACTAGAAGGAGATTATAGGAGATAGAACTAGAAGAGATTTGTGAAGGATAAACAAATCCAGCCCAACATAAGCCACTGTATAAAATACAAATTTTCCTCTGCCAATTGGGACACATTTCCCAAAAACAACTAAAAAATTCGGAATTGCATTTATCGTCGATACAGTAGAATTTTGGTATCGTAACTGAGGGTTGCCAACGCAGAGTGGTTGTAATTAGCACATTATCCTAAATAATAATGTTATATTACAACTAAAAATGTCAATATATGCAAAAAAGCGAAAGTTAAAGAATAAATCATTCAATAATATTTTCCTTTTGTTAAGGAATAAAAGAATATGCTTGTTAAATCAGTGTATTAATCCCACACTTAGCACCATTAATATAATAAGTATCACATCCTAACAGAAGAATAACATTTTACGTATTTTCTTGCTGTGCGCCAATGTTGGGGTCCTCCACGTCTTGAATATCGATTGCTGTTTGCTATTAAAAATCGAGAAAGCTGGATCATAAGCGGACATCTGAACTTCGTACATATGATTCGATTGGAAAAATTCGACCAAATGCTTGATGAGACGGCGAAAATTTTTATAGCAAGAACAAGAAATAAGAAGAACAAGAAAATATTTGACTATCTAATTAGAAAAACATATTAACAAATGACAATAAAAAAGGGCTAAAAGCAAACAAAGAAGAAGCGAATTGCAACAAATTCAGACGCTTCACAGTAGGATAGAGTGATCAAAAGTCTGCAAAGACTTATGGAAAACAACGCACAGAAATATATTGTAAATAGAAATTTATTTGAGATGGCAAATGAACAGGAGAAGAAAATGAAAGGCGTACTCGGTAGAATCAACAATGGGATTCCCGAGTTAAGAGCCAGAAGAAATAGTCAGAGCTGCATTGAATCAAATAATGGCTATAAAAAAAAAATGTTGAGGAAATTGTACGAATCAACTTGCTTAAAGCGGTATCGTCACCACTAACTTGTTGGATATGGATTCGCCAGAGGTTGAATCAATCCCATGTAGCAAGGAACGTGAAGCTGTCGAATATACTAATCAACTATTTTTTCAAAGGGAACATTATTATTATATGTAGTATCAATAGCAAACGTAGGCCCCGGCAGCTACAGCAAAATTGTGCTAAAGCAGCAGCTATGTTCAACAATCGGCAGGTCGATCTAGAATACGAGATGTTTCTTATGAGCCATGACAACATCCAGACAGTCAAGAGCCAATGGTCATTGCCGAACACTGTTGCGATGTGCTCTTTGGAAAAATTGGGGAAAATTTCGGATATAGTCCGTCTATCAAGAACCTTAAGGGGAACTACCAAAATCATTTGCACATTCCGTTCAATGAAACAAAGAGATGACGAAATATTTTCTCAAAAAGGAACATGTTTAACATCAAAAAAACGTACTTTATATGAATTTTCAATGAAATAATTGAGATCGAGGAAAGCAAATTTCGGAATGAAAAATAACAAGCCTATAAGCGCTTCATCATCTGTTGGCAAACTTATATCACGGGGCAGAAGATTAACGTTAATTTCTCTCTCACTTCAAATGTAAGAACCTCCTTGTATACCATTACGATGGTAATCATCACAAGTGTGATATAGAAACGATCATTCGGTCGTATAACAATGCCAGCCCTAAATGCAGTAGATAACCCAACCCTAGCTCGAATTTGATCAGCGCGATGCTGGTATTGCAGGAAGGGAGAATGAACACCCTCCTTCGCTGCATTCCATCGTAGACTATCTCGACATTGCTCAAACCACGACTAAAGCTGCAGGGGCTAAACAAACTGCGAGATGATGTATGCTGTAAATTAAATTCAATGAGTTTCACCAACAAAACCGGTTGCCGGAAAGTAAGTCAATCACAATTTCCATTATGTCGATTATAGCGTACATAATATTGTTATAATGGTAAAGATGTAATGTACTTTTTACACAATTTAGCTTGGTTTGTCGACTCTTAAGTGAACTCTAACAATAGTTTTTAGTGTGGTTTATTACACCTGCTTTTTTAGATCTGGAACCAATCTGCTATTTTTCCTTTGTTATATATGAAATGAAGGAAAATTATACTTTTTTATTTACTTGTTGTAATTACTTAAGTTTTCGCTTACTATCTTGTTAAAAATATGTAATTATATGAAAATATGTCATCTACACAATTAAAGGAAAGAAATATGAGAACAAAGCAAGCAAAAAAGAAATTATTCTAAATATAATACAAGAAATTTTGAAACTAAGATTATTGTTTAGTCAACCAGTAAAATTAAGTATGCATATATGAAGAAACAACACATTATAAAAAACGATAAGGAATAAGAAAAGGAGAAGAGAGCAGGCAGGTATAAATTTTATGAAGACTCTTTAAATATATAATTTGTAAAAAAGTATCTACGAAAGTACTACTTATTTTCTGTGGGTTATATAATATAAAGCTGACCGTGCACACTTTTTTGTTTATCTTGCTCAACTATGCTTCGTCTGATAAGTCAGATGAAGCATAGGGTGGTTTGCCCACACACACTTCTGTTTAAGTGTTTCATCTTAACAATGTCGCGACGATTGATTAAATGAGACATGAGGGCATTTTGCAGTGCTTCAAGAATAAGTACACGGCCACAATCAGTACACGCACAAATTAATAAAAACGATAATGCTTTGTGTATGGGAAAAGTGCCTATGCCATTAAAGAAACGTTTAAGGTTACATTTCTTCACATTTTTTAGACCATATCTTTTCTACGAAAAATCGAATTGTAAATGAAGCGAAATCTTTACACATTTGCTAATTATATTAGAACCAAAAAGCAAATGATCTAACATGACGTTAGAAACAGTTTCCTCGTCGTCGGCATCTCCGCAATAGTCCTAAAGCATCGGTATTATCGTGATCTAACGTTCTATGGTATTTAGTTTTTAATTAGTATTATTATAACCTATTGCTGCAATCTATGCGCTCTCATTGTTCGCAGATGCATTATAGGATTAAATATACGTAACAGTGCTTTGTAGTCAGTTAAAAGTGTTAACGATAAAAGAACTGGTGAAAGGGTATTAAACCAAAAACAATAGGTAAACCAACTCTTCAATCTGGCTATGTTTAACTATTTCTGTTTGTCAAGTGTTTTTCAAGTGAGCCCTTTTAAATCAGCAGAATATATATGCGATAAAGCGGCGCCTAATCCAAATGGGAAGCTATCGTTTATAAGAAGAGACGTTATCTCTTCTTGAAAATGTGCTGGTTGCAAATGCTTTTTGTTGAGTTTTGTATTGAGCGGCATTTCAAAGATAATAGTGAAAGGTTTATCGGCCCGTCACCAAGCTCGGTCGTACCCGTTTAGCCGGTGGACTGTTGCGCGATTGAAATACTCTCCTTGGTTGACGAAGTAAGCCAAATTATAACAATGACCACTCTTATAGCCGATATATTTCTCCACCGTCAGCGGTAACCATTACCACCCAGGATGATTTCGAGCTTTTTAATTCTGTAACGGCCGCGAACAAACCTTGGGTAGGGTGTCTGTCGGTCTGTGTCAACCGCAAGCGGAGCAATAACGGCATGCCGTTAGACAAAATCATGCGATTTTGTGGTACCGCTAGTAAATCGCATGATCTTGCGGTATATGTGTTTATTATTTTATTTTCTTTTTTCTTTTCTGATCTCCTTATTCGCAAGTACAGTCAAAATCGTATGATTTTGCGGTACCATTGCTTGCTTTTGCAAGTACAGTCAAAATCGTATGATTTTGCGGTACCCCTTTTTGCTTTTGCAAGTACAGGCAGAATCGTATGATTTTGCGGTACTCCTTTTTTTCCTTTTGCTCTAGCAAGCATAGGCAAAATCGTATGATTTTGCGGGATCTATGCTTGCTCTTGTGAGAGTAACGGCAAGCCGTTATAGAGAGAGAGCAACAGGAAGAAGGAGAGGGAAATGAAGTGAAAAGGAGAAGTCTGTCTGCGTTTCAAAAATTAAAGTCAGGGGATAGAATTCTGAGTTGAAGTCAGTCAGATGTTAGACTTCAGTGAGAACGGTCGATTTTCTAGTGGGCAAAAGTGTATAAATCGCAAAAAGAAAAACTAAAGTAGAATAAGTAAACAAGTGTTCCTTAAGAAAATTGCAAAGATTTTGCACTTTTTAATCTATTCTGCATCGAAGAAAGTTTTGGTTAATTATAGGAAGAAAACGTCACCGAAAACAAAAGCAAAACGAAAACGACTCATTTTGTTAAGGGCTACAAAAAAAGCTACAAAAGGAAATATACGTATCACCCCGCAATAGAAGAGTCAGATGTTAGACTTCAGTGAGAACGGTCGATTTTCTAGTGGGCAAAAGTGTATAAATCGCAAAAAGAAAAACTAAAGTAAAATAAGTAAACAAGTGTTCCTTAAGAAAACTGCAAAGATTTTGCACTTTTTAGTTTATTCTGCATCGAAGAAAGTTTTGATTAATTATAAGAAGAAAACGCCACCGAAAACAAAAGCAAAACGAAAACGACTCATTTTGTTAAGGGCTACAAAAAAGCTTGAAGGAAATATACGTATCCCCCGCAACAAAAAAAAAAAAGACGTGAAATTTTTGTCTGATTGATCAAACGAGAAACAGCAAAGAACTTAAAGAAATCATTTAAAATATTTAATTTTATATGTAAAAAGACGTGAAATTTTTGTCTGATTGATCAAACGAGAAACAGCAAGGAATTTAAAGAAATCATTTAAAATATTCAATTTTATATGTAAAAAGACATGAAATTTTTGCCTAATTGATAAAACGAGAAACAACAAAGAATGTAAAGAAATCATTTAAAATATTTAAGTTTATATGTATGTGTATATGTGTAAGCGTACACTTAAAAGCAAGTAAATGCCAACTTTGCATGCCTGAAGATAAGAGTTAAAATATATATATATAACAAAATAAAATCGAACGCAAAAAAAAAAAAGCAAATGAAAGAGTTTTTTTCAGTGATTGTTGAAAAAAAAAGGCTAAATACGTAGTATATATATTTGGTCGTCAAACATCTTCCAAATGTATAGTTTGACTCACTGAAGCAATGCGTCAAATAACATAAGGAACCAGCCCCCAAGACAGCTTGTGATGTATAAGCACATTAAAAAAGAAGAGTGAAAGAAACCATTCAGAAAATTCTATAATAAACTTTAAAACAAACTAGTACCGACCACAAATATACATTTTATGATTTGCAAATAAAAAAAAAAGGGGGGACTGGAAAGTAATAAAATTAAAGGGAGGCAAACGGCAACCGCCAACCATCACTGGTAGGGTGACGCATCCGCCATCCGCCGCCTTGGTTATCCTGTGGGGCATCCGCCGGCAGCTGTTAGGGATTTACCAGCAGAACGGCAGAGGCAACAACAACAGCAACAACTTATCGGGAGCATTGGGATAGCTGCAGCCGACAGTGGAAGCAGTAATACTCATCAAGTGAACGATCACCACCACCGTACTTGTACTGTAAGTTATGTTACCTTTTCTTTTAAGCTATTCAGTTTTGTTGTTACCCATGTGTGGCTAAGCGTGCGCTGCCACCGCTGTGGCTGAGGGGTAGGGGCGTGCACATGGTGGCCATGTAGGGCCGACGCTAGACGATGACCGACTGACTCACTGGCGACAGACGCACAGCCGGAAACCGACCAGACCCTTTCGTTCGTTTAGTTTGTTTTTTTTATCATTTCATTCTTTGTATTTTATTTATTTATTTATTTTTTTTTTCTTTGTCTAAAGAAAAATTTTTAAATCCTCGGCGGCGAGGAAAAAGAAAAAAGAGTTTCATGACAATTCTTCTATTCTTTTCCTATCACTCCCTCACAGTGCCGCCGGCGGTTATTGTAGAGGAAGACTCACGAACGGGTATCGCCGTCGAAGGAGGGAAAAATCCCTATTTTAATTTTATTTGAACGCTTGACGCCAATAAAAAGAAAACACCTATGCTAGAAGCGAAGCTGGGCGATCTCAACCTAAGGCTATTGATATCTTGCCGTCGAAAGGCTAAAGCTGGAATCCCTCGCGCGGCTGATTTTCCGTGCCATTTATCTTATGTCAGCCGGGGTTGCTGGCTGGTGCATGATTTCATAATATTTCGGGAACACGTGATCAAGCGTAATTTTATCCATAGTGGGCGAAACATTTTATTAAGCTTAGACGCCTAATCATGCTTATCTTTGTTTACTATATAGCAATAATTAAATATTAGTGGGTGCTCAATTAGTCAACCCGTCTTACAACTTGCTTTACAACTCATCTATCCATAATTCCTATAGAGATGGTTGTTTTCTTGTTGATTCGGCAACCAGATCTATAAAAGGTACCGTTTAATGCTTAATGCAAGTAAAACTCCGTCTGTACATTACAATCAAGTATTTGTTGTTTCAAACACAAAGTATCTACGTGGTTTAAGTATGTAGTCCTCTTTTATATGGGTATGTGTGCATGCAACGTTATGCATGTTTATATATGTTATAAGGGTTTGTAGTTGATAAAGTAAATATGGATACGGGCATACATGGAAATGAAAGCAATATCGAATCAATTTATATATACATGTATACATATTGTGATATATTTTGCCCATTCCCTGGTGCTGGGGTAAGCTCAGCGGCACCAGGATCTACTAGAAGAATTTTATATTTTTGATGTTTTTCTTTAAATATTTTAGGATTCAGAAGCTCTCACTTTATTTATTAATTTCTCAATTTCGCCTACAATCAGCATCAATCATGCTATTCGCTTTGTCAGCGCAAAGCGTACTACTCTATTGCCTAAATTCAATTAACTCGTAGCCTAAACTTAACTAATTCTTTGTTCGGATCGTCCTTTGTTCTGGTTACCCTAGTCAACCGGACCAGTCTGCCCCCGACCAGGACTATTTGGAGCCAGCTCTTTACGGCTCTTCTCAGAGATACATTCTGGCAACCTTACCATATCCCAATCAGAAACTTCTCTTTCTGACTGGGGCTCCACTATCTTTCGTCATCCGTCCAGTCCTTTATCTAAATCTAATTCTTAACCTAACTTAGCCTATCACTCACCACTTCGGGACGAAAAACCTGTGAGGCCAAAACGAGGGACGACTTTGGTTCCTCACCATATCTATAGCAAATATATAAAAGGTATATATATACATATAATCACTTAATTTAAATGATGTTATATCATCTATTATTATTATTATTATTATTATTTTAATTTTAGACTAATGAATTGAATTATTACACTAAAAAAAGACATTGAGCACTAGCAACACAGGCTATCGGCTCTAATTTAAATAAATGGAAATATATCATCTAATATGTAGATATGTTTATATATTAATAATATAATAGAATTAAGTTAAATCATATAATATAACTATTTAACAAAATTCGGGTGACAAAGTATCGTAATAAGTTACTTTTCCCAGGAATGCTTGCTCCAAATTCTTTGGCGACTTTAATTCACTTATCGCCCCAAGATTCACTAGATAATATGTCATCAACTTAATTATTCGACCCAGGTTCTTTGTCTACATTCGGTAAAGAGTTTTTGGTTCCACCACGGTTTTTGATGTTGGGAGTTTGCAACAGACTTGTGAAGGGTGGCGGACTTTAATCTTTTTGCAAAAGTAACTTGAATAGACTACAAATTACAGTCAAGAGAAAAAACGGATTGCGCAGTAAGAGGTTTCTTGAGATGAAGGTACACTTGGTGTAACACATTATACTCTTTGATTTCTAAATGATCGAGGAAATGTAGCCGTTTCCTAGATAAACGTTAAACATTATCCCACGATAAAGCTAAGTTGTGACAGTTAGTAAGTGTTAAGTCTAAAAAACGGTAAAACTGTAACATTGTCGACCATGCTTAGAACTGAAGAACGTATGATTGCCTTTATCAAGAGCATACGTTTGGGAGTGAATGTTATTCGTTGAATGCCATTTCGAACCGACCCAACATCGCGGTTTTATTGCATTGAGACAAGGAAAGACATCTTTGCAGCTTATTGTGACTGGTGGTAAAATGTTGATCTACTAAGACAATTCCAGTCATTAAGAAGCTTGGATAACTCCGGGAGAGAAGCGGAATATTTATGGTCTTAAAGTTTTGCTGTGCATATGGAGGGATCAAGGTGTATTATATATCAAGCTGCTAAAATCGAATGAAACTGGGTGCATTCTCGCGTAATAGGCCAGTAATAGCTATTAAAAGACGAAAACTCTTTCTCTTGTACGGTAACACCCGCTTGCTGAATGGCGACAAATTCTTATTGAACACTTCATCATTTTCTATTCTTTTTACATATTCTCCCATTAAACCAATAATGACGTCACAAACATTTGAAAACACGATCGCCGTAAATTACATACATACGTATTCCATTTGTGTATCGTTTTGTTCCTTTCCCTATGGCTGGGGAAGTTCAGCGGCCTGTTGCCTGAGCAGAGCACGGTGCTATCATTATATGATATCGTAGAGCCTGTTGCCTGAGCAGAGAAGGGTGCTATCATTGCGTGATAGCGCAGAGCCTGTTGCTTGAGCAGAGCAGGGTGCTTTCATTATGTTGTGGGTGATGGCGCAGAGCCTGTTGCCTGAGCAGAGCAGGGTGCTGTTATCTTAGGGTGCGGCTGTCCGACATCGGAGTGTCGGATCGTTGGCCGTTGGTCCCATCAGCGCTCGTGTACCTTTGGCTTTCCGACGTTGCGGTGCCAGACCGTTGGCCAGGGAGGTGCGGGTGGTGTCAACGTTGGCCACCATGGGCTCGCAATGGGTAGACAGACCCATGGCTGTGGGTGACTTATTGTTGTTTTGTTGTTGTTCGTAAAATGTCGACGAAGTTGTGATGCGCTCGTTGCGGTTGATATGAGCGTGGGTTGTTGTAGCTGTAATCGTTGTGGCGTTGAATTTATCGTAGTTGTTGTGACTTTTGTTGTTATGTTGAATTTCGAAGCTGAGTTTGTTGCGTTGAATCTTGTAGTTGTTGGGGCGCCGTCGTAGTGATTGTTTAATGTTGTTGTTGAAACGGCGTCGTGATTACTGCTGTGGTATGCCCTCGGTGTTGCGGATGATTTTGTTGTAGCTGTTATGCCGTTGGTGTTTCGTTTGTAGTTGTTGTTTATTTGGTGCAGTTGCTGTGACGTTGTTGATTATGTTGTTGGTAGATGCTGGTTAGGTCGTTGTGGCGCTATTATGCGATCGTTACGCCGCTCGGTTGGCATTTGTTGTTGTTTTATGTAGATATTGGTTGATATTCACGTAGGTGAGGGGCTGCCGCAGTGCCGACGAGTACGTCGGCGGCCGGCCGCCTACTCTTATGGCAGCAGACGGTGATCTTATACAGCTCCGGTCTACTTGTAGATTCCCTTCAATGCACGGTATTACATGAACTTATGGATGTGTTCGTTCCATAATGAAAGACCTTTGCCCTGAGATGCTGTATGTTTTTGTTGACGTTCAGAAATTCTATTTGTGGCCTTTTTTATCAAGCCAGTGATTTCGTAAGTTAACGGTGGGGGTGGCACAAGCAGCGCGTGCCTTATGACGTTCACTTGTAGCGATGGTTGATTATGCAAAGCAGACTACTGTTGCAATTGATTACTACTATTTGTGATATTTCCCTTCATACCGTTCAGTATATGTGAATGCGGAAAAGTTCGTTTGGCTTCTGCTTCATAAGAGATTTCATACCAATGACCTTTATGTTTCCTGCTGTTCTTGTTGTTAGATTCATTGTAGTTGCTGTGGTGCTATTCTTATGATTGTTATATTTTGGGGTACCGATCTCTGTGGGTACTTGCTGTTGTTGTTGATGCTGCTGTTGTTGTGGTGTCTCCCGTGATGTTGTTATAATGCCTTGTCGTTGAGGCAAACTCGATGGTTGTTCCAGCACGGGCGTTGTGACATCCAGCGTTGTATCTGCCTGTTGCTGACGGAAGATCGTGTCAGCACACGCGTACGTGTGGCTTTCCGACGTCGGCATGTCGGAGCGTTGGCCGGTAGGTATGGATCGTGGATCAACGTTGGACATTTGGGGGCTCCCATTGGATTGATCTAACCCTGACGATGAGCACAGCTTTGTAATGGGCGTTGCCTCTTCGAAATCTACTTGATTGTCTTTCGGGGATGCGTCACTGACTTCGTAGGCTGATAGGAACCTCGACGTTGTCAGGTTGACTTGCTCGCAGTGGCTGGTCTCGTAGGCCCCTGTGGACTCCGAGTGTACCTGGTGTGGGTGGTACTAAGAAGCATGGCGCCTTTGAATTTTCTGAGGACTATCGTTTGCAGGCCTGAAAACTGCATTTGTATCCTTGCTTCATTGCATGGGAGGCGTAGATTTTGATGGGTTCGAGGACTTTGCTTCGTATCCCTACGTAGTGACGTTTCTAAAATTTCCCTGCTGTGAGGCGGATTGCGACTATTAACTTTCCGCGGAAAAGAAGAGCATTGTGTTGGTAAATCGTGAGTCTCGTCTCTTTGGCTTGTTGTAAGATCTTTTCGTTGACTTGGCTGTGTAGTAATTGGCCTTGGTTTCGCAATGAACCTATCTTGCGGTGTTTCGCGTTGTAGTTATGGTGCATTTGCTAAGCTCAGGGAGGCAGGTACGTCTCGCTGTTGGCAGCAGTTGATAGTTCGTACGTCTCGTCGGTCGCAGATCCAGCAGTGCAATACTTGTGGGTTCGGGCAATTAAGCTGGTGGTGTCCGCTCTGGACACATCATCGGCAAGCCGTGGTCGTATCTATTCGATTCTTTTGCGGCATTGAGTCCGGTAGGCACGCTTCTTTGTTTGGCAGATCGGCGCAATCGGGTGACTGGCTGATATTCTCGGCGTGTTTCACGGGGACTTCACGCGGCATGTTGTCCTTTAAAATCGCCTCAAAATCGCTGGCGATTTCCATGAGTTCGTCTACATTGGTGAAATCTCGGCGCCGTATATTCCACATGTAATCGGGTTGCGCATTCGTGTAGATGCGTTCCAATTTTTGTTCTTCTCTCATTGTGGTGTGGCGTATCAGGTCCTGCAGTGCCAGCACATAGTCCTGAAATTTCTCTCTCGATCACTGGGTGCGCCGGAAAATGTCATCGTCGAGCCGGGTGAACTATCGCAATGGTAAAATAAATTTTAGAAAGTCGGCCTTGAACTTCTCCCAGTCCAATTTTGGTTGTTGCTGCGGTACCACGTTAAGACTCGGTCACGCCCCATCACCACCATAGTGGCTGGCAAGCAATCTTTGTCGACGCCGTATGCCTCTGCAAGCTCCTCTTGGCCCCCGCGATGAAAACAAGCGGCTCTGTATGGCCGGTAAAGTTGAGCCCCCACCTGCTGACTGTCTCGATGATAGGCCCCACGTCAGCCGCTGTTGGGAAGACTCGTTGTGCGCCAATCGGTGCGGCGAGCTGGATGATTTCGCAGCTGTTGTTGGCTGGTGCCAAGATATTCGGGCCAGACTCCAGGTGCGATTTTGTTGTTCGGTGAGATGCTGGAGAGGGCGATCGCGATGGTCGAAATAGTATTGGGCCAACCTGGAAGTCACGACGGCGATGGGGCAATTGCCGAATGTGAACGCGAGCTTAACTAAGGTTAGTAGCACAAATGATTAGAGGAGGATGGGACTCTGATATTATCTTTCCTTTTTTTTTTGAATGTTTTCTTCTTTTCTCTTTATTTAATTTATTTCTCTCATGTATCTTGTTTGCTATTGTTTTTTTCTTTTTTTTTAATGTTTGTGGTTTGTTTGTTTGTTTTTTTTTTTTTTTGTATTATTGTTTGGCCCGTACAACTTTCTATGGGGATTAATAGCTTACGTATTTGTGTAATTGTTATTTGTAACAAATTTCAAAATTTCAGAATAATAGATTGCATATGGATGATAAGATATTGGCGACCAATATATTTCTTCTTTGGGTTTTTTTTTTTTACTGATTATTCTTCTTATTATCTTACTTGTAACGCTTATTCGTATATTGAAATAAAGTGCCTTTATATTTATTTTGGCTGTGGACGTTTATTTATTGAAATACTTAATTCCTCAAACCGTGTTTACAACTTCACTTATGTTATTTATTTATTTATCGTTTTGTGTTTCTTTTTGGAGGTGATTTGCTTTATTGACAAAGTACACCTCTACCATAAATTTCGTATTTCCTTTTAAATTATATTAAATCTTTAAATTACGAATACGGAGTTGCATTACTTGTTTGAGAAGCTAAACCTATTTTCCAAATTTTGTTAATTTTCGGTCAATATATTGACCAACCAACTTGCAATTTTATATTTGCATTTCAGAGATTTTACACGATCCTTTGGATCGCGCTGTTACGAGAAAATTTCCACCAAATTTTGGACAGGGGTATACGGTCCTACTAGATGGTTGTCGCTTCCTTACTGTATTTCGATTTTAAAGATTCGGTAATTAATTACAGAACTGGTTGTAATTTTGTTTTTATAACCGAAGGATGTCTAAAAACGGCCTACAGATTTTTCGAACATGATCGACATTTACTTACGAGAGGTTAGTTCGGTTATCCCTTTAATACCGGGATTTTAACTGGATAGCTCTACGAACGTTTGAGTTCTTTTTGCATTTCTTTGAATCCAAACTCTGTTATTAATTAAGGCTATTTCTCGTTTGGCCTACCGTTTATTGCTGAATGGCTTTCCACGTCTATCTTCCCGTAGTCTTAGTAGAGTTTTCTTGTATTTATTTTATATCTTTTAGAATTTCAACTTTTCAGGATTACTTAGAATTATGCTGTTCGATCGTTAATATTCACCTTTCAACTGAATCGATCGTTTAGAAATTTAGTTGCAGTGGCAAAACCCCTATATTGTGCCCATGAGCCCTCATACGTACGAAATAACAGCAACATAATAAGGACAATTCATATTCTCGTAAGGAATTTCACTTTTGCGATAATTATTTACTTCTTATTTCCCGAATTTCACAATTAAAATATTTTCTTCTTTTGGCTTTATTAATAATTTCTCGTAACTCTTGAGCGTTCCTATCCTACTAGCTTTTTTCGGATTATTGCATCTACTCCTATTATGATGGTATTATTTTGCGTGCATCGCGGTAGTATTTGGGATTTCTGGTTGGGTGTAATTTAATTTACATTAAAAGGAGGAAAAGTACTTCGCTATCTCTTGTTAAATTTTCTTTTAGGTTTTCCTTTTCCTTTTTTTTGTCTATTTAAGCTTCATCCCTAGGGGAAGGTGCTTGTTGCTGTTGGTCGGGTAAAGATTCAATATACATTCCACGTTTTTGGCCTATATGTTGCTTACTGACCTGAACTCACACCCTGTTCTAGTGGTGGAGGTACCTGTTGTTGTTGTTCTTGTTGTTGTCCTGAAGTTTAAGAAGTTGTTGAAGTTATTATAATTTCACTGGTTGTTATCCTGATGTTTGGTGAAGTTATTGTTGTTGTTGTGGGTGAGGTGGAAATGCGTTGACGATGATGGTGTTACTGCTGCTGGTGTTGCGGTCGACTTGGCACCTGAAAGAAAAGGAAAGTTAGTGTTTGTTTTGTTTATTGTAAAAAAAATTAAAATTTTGGTTCAAATTCTCCGGTATTTCTCTCGTTTGGTTAGTGTTGCTGCTGGGGGATCGGCGTTGTTTAATCTCTTCCGACAAAACTTGGTTCAGGCTTTCGGAATGTTTGATTGTTTCTTTCTCTATCGTTATTGCCGTTGCCGTAGTTATTATTTTTGTAGTTGTTATTGTATTGGTTGTAATCCTCTTGTGTGTTGTACGGGTGTATATTCGTTAACATGGGATAGCTTTCCTTCGAAACTCAAATGTTTCTTCTTAACCACATTTACTTTTTTTTATGAATTGTTTAGGCACGATCAATGTCTTTCTATTAGGTCCGTTGCAAATGAATTTTTCCTCGATCTTGTCCTTTTATTCTCTCGTTTATTTCTTAATTAATATTTCCTCTTTTTTTTGTGATCAGTAACTTTTGTTAGGGAAGAACAAGAATTTTTTGTAGTTTTGTGGTCTGGCTTGACCTTCATTTGTCCGTTGTTTTGCGTGGTTTTTTTTCGTTGTTTTCTTCCACAGCTTGTGTATAAGTTTTCTACTTTTCTTTCATTAGCAGTTCCTTTTTGCTCACTTTTATTTTGTTTGTCTCGTGCTGTTGTGCTTATTTTGCATAAAAGTCTTAATTCTCTTTTTTTTTTGTTCTTTAGTGATCGCGACCGTTCTTTTATATTTTGTTAAGCCTTTATGACCTTTTACTTTGTTATATTAACTGCACATCATAAAACACATCTTTCGTTTCTCTTTTTTTTATATTTAATGGAAGAATATTTCTATGTCGCGAAGTTACCACTGGGTTATTTTTTGAATAGTTTGATGCCTCAATGAGTGAATTTGTTTTGACATTTGTAATTAATTTATTCAACATAGCTAGTCCTCCTTTTTCGTTTTAGTTTTTCATTTTCTTTTTTTTTTGGTATACTTTCAAAACACAAACTTAAGTTTTATCCGATCGCAAAGAAAACCTCCGCACTTTCAGTTAGTTCCATCAAAACTGCTCGCATCGCTCTCTGATCTGGTTCTACTCTTGGCATTCTTACGACAACTCTTTTCTCTTCAGTTCGCCGTATTTGATATAGCGGGTTTTTCGCGGCTAGCACTTTGCGGTTGTAGGCTCTTATGGGTCGTAGAATGCCAAGCATTGTTGTCGCCTACACGTTTTCGTGTCTTTTCAGCTTCTGTGCTTGTTTGCTTTTTCTTACCGATGTCGTGTGTGTGGATGCCTTTGCATGCAATTTATGCAAAGTGCATTCCGTCCCTTATGTCGATGAATTGTGTGTTGTTTGTTTTGTTTTGGTTTTTTTTTCTTTGTTTAAACGTATAGCCGATTTGTAGAATTTATAAACTTTATTTTTTGCTACTGCTTGGAAATCTTTTATTACTTTAGGCTTAACAATGTTAATTTTATGCGTTTGTTCTTCGATATTTCTTTGCTTTTGTTCTCGTTTTTTTTTTTATATTTCCTTTTGTTTGTCCAATGCGGGTTTTTTGTTTCTTTTGCATGCTTTTACATTAAAGCTTTATTTTATTTCATGGGGAAGTCGCTTGTTTTTTGTTTTTTTTCGCGTTTCTAAGATAAAGAGTCCCTGCACGCGCGTCACTTGTGAGGACGTTTCGACCCATTGCTTATGGCTGGGGCAGCTCGGCGGCCCAAGGAAGAAAAGGCAAGAACATTTATTGGTTGCAGGGACCTTTATTCTGTAGATTTCACTTTGTTACACTTTACTTTCTTTTCCGCTAAACGTCGACTCCTACGTCTAAGACTAAAACTCAACTCCTCCGTACGTCTAAGACTAAAACTCAACTAACTTAACCCATTTTATTTCCCTACTCCTAACTTATCCTTAAGCTGCGCTTAATCTAGCCTATTCTGTTCTTAATCTATTCCAATTTTATCTTAGTCTATTCTTATTCTATGTCTATCCTATTCTTTTGCTATGCCTATTCCATTCTTATTCTAGCTTGGTTTCTAGCACTCCCTCTCTCCCCAGCCAGAGACGGAGAACCCTTGAGGCCAAAACGAGGGACGACTTTGTGTCCTCGCAACATTCTCTTTACTCTTCTATTATATTTGCCTAAATTCCATGAATTCTTTTATAAGCATTTTAAATTACGTCAAAAAAGTTTTATAATGAGTCTTTGCATTTTCTTTCATGCAATTAATTGTATATATTGTAACTATCGTTCACTTATGAAAATTAATTAATATTCGTTTCATGCTCAAAACAAAGAACACTTTTTTGTCTTCATTGAAGTATTTAGCCTTATTTATGTTTTTATAGTGTTTAAGATTGTTTACAAATACGTCAATAATATCTACGATATTAAATATTACTTAGTTAGCACTGGTTTTTGGCGAATTTTGATATGAATTTTTATGAATTTTTATCTAAAATCAACAATAAGTTTTCATTTCGCAATGACAGCATTTAGTTTTCTTTGTGCGCCAAGCTTTTCGCCGTGATGCCAAAAACACGATCATACATCACAAACTTCATTCTTTATGGCCACCAAAAACTGCTGACCGATGTTAACACAACACTACAATTATAACAAACGGGCCCTGTACGCGAGCACTAATTGCAGCGTCAAAATATGAAAGCGAGCGTATTGTGGGCGTGAAGGCCACACCAGGCACATCTTTGGGATAAGCATGGTGTCGAAATGAATAATACTAAAAGATGAGATATGCAACGGTTAAATGTCAAATATGTAAGGGTTATTCTAAATCTTTGGCGTGCATATACCTTAAAGATCTTCAAGCTTATAACAGCATGACCCTTGATGGGTTTTAACTTTAGTTTTTTCAGAGTGATTTGCTAACTGGCTATTTTAATGATCCACTAAGCGACTTTGGGTAACTTTTCTTCTAAACAGCGTTTACCCAACCTGACGTGTCACTGTACGACAAGGCAAGATGTAAGCTGTTGCAGAGTGTAAGCATTTTCGCGAATCATTTCTTGATTAATTATAATTTCTCATCTCATTTCTCTAAGTGTTCAACGTTCTGCAACGAAGCGTATGATTTGCCATTTGTGAGAACATAATAAGATGGAAAACCTGTGTTTGCATCAATTGCATTTCTCAAGGCGCAAGTAATAATTGAAATTTTATAGTACCAATCTCATTGAGAGTTTCTAGAAAGAGAAACTTCGGCAAATGATCGAGAACAATAATAATACCAGAAAACCAGAAGATGATCTAGGATAGGGACCTGATAAATCGAGGTATGATCTTTGCAAACTCGAACATAAATTGCTGATCGGCTCTTATGCGTCTTCAAAATTTTATTGGGAATTTTTGTTTGCTTACAGACATTACAGTTAGAAATATACTCTGAAACTTGTTTAACCATTTTCGGCCAATCTGAAAACGTTTGCAGAGGTTGGATGCTTTTGGTTAAACTTCCATGGGTACATACAGGACGAATCTCTATGCCAGACGAAAGTTTCAATATTCTCTGCAATCGGTCTCTTAAAGAAACTTTTTGTTGGGATTGGACGGTATCAGAATTTAAATCAATTTCTGAGGATAAATGTAGTGAAAACACAATTAAAGGTACATTTTGATAATTATTTATTATTGATTATTTTACTTCTAACTTTACTTCCGACTTTACATCTTACTATCATAATACTATTGATATTACTGAACTGTGGTCAGTAATTTATATAATAACTTACTATGCTAACTTAAGCAAAATAGTGGAATTAAACTAGGCTATTACTAAAGTTACATGTAAAGCTAGATTGCATTATATTAATTACGTCATAGCTTGACTTGCAGTATGTGGAAATATGTAGGACAGATCTTAACTAGGTTATAGCTACGTTTACATTATGTGGAAACATAATAAAGTGTGAACTAAGCATAAATGATTATTGAATGGGTAGATGACGATAAATCGATAATGCTACACTTTTCCTCTTGGGAAGAATGATCTTTAACATTAAATGATCATTCTCGGGTTTAGTGATTATCGATTAATTCAGTTATTTCTTCTACCGTGGTTTTGTTATGAACGTATGTTTTTTCTTTGGTCTTATAGATAATTTGATAAATAGATTTGATAGATTTTCTTTGGTCTTTTATAAAAAAAAAAATTACAAATAAAATTTTGTTTGTGTACGGTTCTTATACACACTTATACATTTATAAGAAAAAAATTTTGTTTCTATAGGTTTCTTATACATACTTATATATTAAAAAAAAAATTTTGTTTGTGTAGTTTTAATTTTTATTTATATTTTGTTTGTGTAGGTACCTTACACTTAGATGATTTACGAAGCTTCTTCATATAGTTTTAACGTGTTTTTGTGTATTAATTGATTTTTATTTTTATTGGCTTTAATTTTAGAATTGTTGTTATCCTTATTTTCTGCGACCTTATACGGTCCTAAATACTTATTCTATAACTTATGCCCTACTTCATTTCTTAGGAGTACTAGGTTGGCTACTTCTAGTGGGAAATTGTTAGTTTTCCTGTCGTAACTTATTTTTTGTTTTTCTTTTTCCTTATCTAATAGCAACCTAGCGCGCGCGTATGCTATATCTAATCTGTATCTAGTCTCTTTAGCGTAATCGTCTATGTTATATAGTGGGTTGATGTTTTTGTTGTGATTTGTTAGTTGTGTTGGTGGCCTTGCACACACTAGTTCATAGGGACAGTATTTATGTGCTGTGGGAGGTGTAGTGTTGAAACAATATTGGAAATATTATATCCAAATATCCCAATCATTCAATTCAGGCGATATATATGAACGGATGTATTCATTCAATGTTCGGTGGTTGCGTTCCTCTGTGCCGAGTGTCTGATGATGGTGGGCTGCTGATGTTACATTGTCAATTTTAAGATACTTACATAGATCGCTCATTAGTGCATTTTTATATTCGGTTCCTGGATCCGTTAAGAGTGTTTTCATGGGTCCGTAGTATAGTATGAAATTTTCGAAGATTGCCTTTGCTACGGTTTTAGCACTTTTATCTGTGACCGGAATTGTTACTAAATATTTGGTAAGGTCGCAAATTAGTGTTACCGCAAATTCGTTGCCTTTTTCCGTCTTAGGTAATGGGCCGATGGTATCAACTACAACTGTGTCAAAAGCAGTTGCTGGTGTTGGTGTTAGGGTCATAGGACTTTTGGGATGTGCTGTGATTTTAGCCTTTTGGCATAGTGAACATCTTTTGACATGCTTAGCTATTGTTCTTGTCAATTGCGGCCAATAATAGTTTCTTCGTCCTTCGACAAGGTGCGTGTAATTCCAGCGTGACCCCCTTCTATTGGGTCATTGTGATAATTTTCCAGAACGTTTTTGATTTCTGACCTATTATTTCTGTCTATGATTGTCACCTTTTGGAGTAACGCTACTCTTATCTTTTTAACATCTTATTGCCCATTATTTTAAATTGGTTCTGCGATACGGATTCGAAAATCCAGTCGCTTGGTGACACTTTGAATTTCGACAATTTTATTATACCGGCTTCTGTTTCAAGCCTTTGGAAAAACTGACCTAAGTCGAGTTTTCCATTGGTATAAATGTCGTTTATTACGAATTTGGCAATTATTTTCCTCCCATGTTTCATGCAACATTTATCCGAGTCAAATTTTAATTGCACAAATTTCCGTACGTCATTATTATTAATGACTTTATAGACTTTGGGCGCCGCATTCTTAGGTCGCTTACTTGTTGCTTTTCTGTGCAGTTATCTTTCTGCCGCGTTGCAGATCTTGTTGCTACCTTATATATTTTGTTGTTTATTTCCTTCAGATCTTTAATTGTTATGCGGGATAGGGCGTCCGCTACGTGATTATCTTTCCCCTTGAGGCACTCTACCTTAAAATCGTATTCTTCCAAATCTAGTCGTAAACGCGCAATTTTGGACTTGGGTTCCGCATAGAGAACAGGTATACTAATGGTCTGTGGTCGGATTTTACTAAGAATTGTCGTCGTTGGGGAATTGTTGTCGTTGTCGTTGTTAAGGGAATTTGTATTTGTGTGTGAAAGTGTCTGGGTCGTATGGTGAGCGTATCTTTTGTGTTTTGGAAATTCAAAACGAAATATAATTTTTTATGAAATCCATTCCGAGAGTTCCGTCACACTGTATGGGAAAATTCGCGGATAGTATGTGGAATTTGTGTGGGACTAGAAATTTATTAATTTTCAGGTCTAGGTGAATAGATCCGAGTGATTTATAGTCCCATTTCCGATGCCCGATAGATTGGTTGCGCATGCTATGTTTATGTTACTGTATTCGTTGTGTGCGTATTTTAGTAGTGATATATCAGCTCCTGTATTTATTAATAGGTTTAGCGAGTGGTTTGTTTCTGCGTTCTTGACTTCTATAAAGTTACTCAGAGTGACATTAAAGTGACATATCTTTTTATTCGCTCAAGGGGGTTTGGTCGTTTTCCGACTGTGTTATTCTTACGTTTCTGTTATTTCTTGCTCGTGCATGATTGGGATTATTCCGACTTCCGTTGTTGTAATTGTTGTTGCTACGGCGGTTGTTGGTTTGTTCGCTGCTTTGGTAGTTATTACTGTAATTATATCGTCCTCTATTACGTCCCCGTTAATTAGTGGGAACGTTTGGTTCGTTTCTATAATAACAAACTGTGTTGCCGTTGCTGGTTGCTTCCGTGCAACTATTTATGAACTTTGTTATTGCTTCGTTCATATTGTTGAAAGTTCCTGCCTCCATGATAACATTGATTTTATCTATGGAGCAGTTTCGTGGCATTGCTTTGATGGCTTGCTGGGTGCTATATTTGGCAGCGAGCGTATTTGTCAGTCCGTCCGCAATGTATGCTCCTTCCAGGGCCTTTGTTAGGTCCTCTACCTCTTTTGTGTATTGGTTAGCTGTTTTATTCCATTGCTGTAGGTTCATAATTTTGGCTGTCACAACCTCTACTGATTCTCCTTTTACTTTAATTTTTAACGTGTGCTTTATTTGTGTCAATGTGGTCTCTTGACTTACTAGATTTCTGGCGGCGCCTTTTAATTTGGTTTTTACTAGGCTATCATTAAGCACGTGAACGGTATTGGATTCTATTGTCTCACTCTGAATACTGGGAAGAAGAGAATGATGTATGCTTTCACAAAACAAATTTTTCGCAAATATTCGAACAAAACCAATCCCAAGATATAAATTTTGTTGCAGAGATGGCATTATCAAAAAAGTAATACGGCTAGTCTTACCTTTAAACCGAGGTCAATGACTAAGTAGTACATTACAGCATGTTTACTGTCGTCAGCGTTTTTAAAAGCTACATTCAACTTCTCCCAAAGAACTTTTACTATTTCTTGAAGAAAGTTTTTTGCGTAATCGGCAGCGAAATATTTATAATGTAACGTATTAGCTTAACAATTTTGTTTCGTTTCTTTTTAAAAAAGAAGGCAACCATGCATTGACAGGACTGTGAAGCTTTTTCGGAAGAAAGATCTTAATCGTTAATGAACTTACTTTTGAAGTGGATCAAAACAAACAAAGAAAGAAAAATGTGAATTTATATTTTGGGCATACCACCAAATAAGTGAATTTAAGAAGAAATTAGATATTTTAATATGGTTTTGGCATATTTCATAAGAAAACGTGGAATGTGAATTAAAATTTGTCGAAAGGAAAACGATTAACAACAATTATCATGATATTTGTGGTGCTAGTTATTATATTAAACAAATATTAATTTCATTTCAAGAATGAGCCTAAGAATGGGATATTAACAGTAAAGTGTGAATTGGGACTAATCGCAACAAAAAGAATTACAGAAACAAAAGCCTAACGAAACTGAGTATCACAAAATCTCAAATACTTTTACAGACAAATAGTTATGTAAATGAATCACATAAACAAGAAACGTATAATCTTTGAATAAAGGTACAAATTATACTATTCGTATTTGGAATTAGAAGACCACTCACCGAGAAAAGTTGAATGTATTTAATATATCCACTTAATTTTAGCATAACTAAGCTAATCAAGCATATTTATTTCGACCTAATTTACGCTGCCAGTAAACATTTAAATAATTTCGACGAGCAAAAGCATTTACGTAATCTATATATTTTAAATTCTTTTTGTGAGCTAATTTTAATCGTTAGCAACGTAAGCTTTAATTGTAATTATGTGTTATTATATAAGACACAATTGACATAATCATAATAATCAATGATAAATTATATTCACAATCATAATCATAATAATCATGCATGTTGATTCATTTCGGAATTTCGACATACTCTAAAATCAGCTATATCGTGAATGTGGCGAAATATATAATGTGATTAAAGGTATGTGGTTTAGTTTGTAAGGAAGTACTAGTTTATGGTTATCAAACGAGTTTTCTGTAACCTTGGGAAGTAAAATTACGATGCCAATCAATGTGTGCGATATTGCGATATTGTCAAGGTGAGAATGTGTCAATAAGTGGCAACTGGTTGCTGTGAAGTTACCGAAGAATATTGAGATCTTTTACTTGACTTGCAACACCTGTACGAATTCAACGTTATCGTTTTGTGTTGGTACCGCCTTCAAAAGATATTTGTATTGAATTTATTTTAGTTGTTTCTTTAAACAGACATTTTTATTAGACATACTTTATAATATATATTTATATATCTATCTGATTTTTTTTTACTCCTAAAATGTTATTAGTTGGGTTTTGCTTTAACCAGAGGAAAGTACGTTAGAATGGGCTTCGAATCCAATTTCGGTGTCTTCCAATATAATCCTTAATGGGCCGAATTGAGATCGTAGGCTGGGTGGTCTGAGGCATAGACATAAGGACCAAGGCGTCCAGGCGGAGGGGCAGATACGTGCAATTTCTTCATGTAACCGTTCCAGGAGTCTTTTAATCAGAAATCACGCAATGCTTCTGCATCCGTTGAACAAAATAACAATCCCCCTTCGAGAAGCCATTCAGCGCAGCAGATTGTATGCCTGCATTAACTGATGTTATCAAAGTTGTAACCAATAGTCCAAAAGAAGAAGAATTTTAAAATCGCTATACTCGAAGTATTTGCGAGTCTCAGTATTCTTTAATAATTTTGAATCATACAGATCGCGACACTTTTTCGCTGCTTTTTCAATGCTTTATTATTCATTTTTCTTTTGTTTTGCCATTATAATAACTATCCCATTAAATACTTTGGAATAGGGATTTACTTTATAGATGGTAACTTTGAATACACTAAACAGGGCTCAATACGTCGATAGAGACATTGAGGTTATTTTTTGGCTAAGACCTATCGCGGGAAAAAGATGTAGCTTTAAACAAATTGGTCTAGAATCACGTTGATTCAACTTTGCTCCCACGTTATTGACCTCAACCGTTAACTTGCTTACAATTTTACAAATAATATTTGGCATGTAAACAAGTTTGAGAGGGCTATATCAATCGGGTTTCTTGCATTTTACACAATAATATTGTAGTGACACCACTTAGAAATTAAATGTTCTTTGGTTTATTGGATTATTTTAGATTCTTTATTTGTTACTTGCGTTTAAAATACTTGCTTATATTATGATGTATCTCATGTATGGTCAGTATCTTATATAGGAAATAACTTAATACTAAGTTAAGCAATATAACTAAAGTAGGTTATCGCTTAGAATAATAACGTAAGCATATAATATTATATTAATAGCTTATTATTAGAATTACACTATCTTAACTAGGTTAGGTGTAAAATGTAAACTTAGCAATAACTTATAAATTACGGTAGAGTGCGACAAATCGATAATACTACACCTTTCCTCTTGGGAAGAATGATCTTTAACAATGAATGATCAGGTTTATCAATTATCGATGTTATTGCCTCTACTGTAGTTTTATAGTGTACATATATTTTGTGTGTGGTTTTTATAAATATTTATGTATAAAATTTGTTTGTATTACAAAAAAAATTTCTTTTATTTACATAGGGTTCTTATACATAATTATACTTTTACAAAACAAAAATTTTGTTTCTGTAGGTTTCTTATACGTACTTATATTTATTTATTTATTTATTTATTTATTTATTCCACTTATACAAGAAACTCAACTAAAACAAAATGGCAGTCGAGTTCAATTGACTCTTAAGTAAATCTTAAAATTAATTAATAATACAACTTAGTATAAGTACAATAACACAAATAAGGAGGAAAAAAGAAAAAAAAAGCATGTACACAATTAGCATAGAGCCATACCCACAAGCGATACAGGACCAAATTTCAAGTGAACCCCTAAGCCATCGCAAACATGCATAAGCTTGGTAACCGATAATTGTTCACAACAAATTAACTTTCGACTCAGAATGACATATTTAAGGTTAAGTCAGTTTAAGTACGACATAGGTAAACCGCGCGTATTAAGCAATGTTGCTTTAATGGACTTTAAAGAGTCCGTTAATGAGAATAAATGATAGACGTCATTCAGGTTCTTGCAAACAACTCTGAAAAAAAAATTGTTTGTACAGTTTATATTATTATTTTGTGTGTGTGTAGCTTATATTTATATTTTGTTTGTGTAGGCGCCTTACACTTAGGTAACTCATGAAGCTTCGTGATATAATTTTAACCAATTTTTGTGTGTGATTTAAGTTTTATTTTTATTGTCTATTATTTTAATATTATTATTTTCCTTAATTTCTATGACCTTATACGGTGTCATGAGACTCGTTACTTTCTTTGCCGGCTGAGTATTTGTCTTTTTCTGACAAAGAAATAAAAATAAAATAAAAAGAAAAGTCCCGTCGGTTGTCTGCCGTCTGTCTGTCCACTGTAAGTCAGTCGGTCGTCGTCTGGCGTCGGCCCTACATATGCACACCCCCTTTCTCCTTTCAGCTACAGCGGTGGCAGCTGTAGCGCTTAACTACTCATCGGGGACACAAAACAACAGGGGAATAAATAACTAAAGTAACTTACAATACAATCCTCTCGCGATGTCGTGGCTGTCTCCTTCGGCGGCTCCTGTCCACGGCAAGGAAGTAGGAAGTTCGTCTTACGTCGTCGGCACAATCACAACACAGCTGGGATGTAGGTGCATGTGGGTGCACGTAATTCATAAGCTACTGGAAAATTATTCTTCTTCCTCTTAACACATCTTGATTGAGGCAAACACATTGATTCTTGTTTTTTTTGATCATTTATTAAACGCACGAATAAAAGACAAAATGTAATAATAGTTCAGGTGATCATCAGTGCTACAATCAAGGCATTTAGGTAGACATTTTTTTGTTTCACAATCATTTGTTTATACATGTCAGATTCGCTTATGGAATTAAGCAGAATTCTAAATTTTTCATAACTTATTGGAGTGTATTTTTTTTCTTTACAATTTATTAAATGCGCTTGGCTATTTCTTTTTATTATAAAACATTGTTCTGCTAAAACTTTCCACA
>NW_023998459.1:3728143-3730250 GCF_014805625.2 Glossina fuscipes | reverse complement strand
TCCACAATACTTCATTAATACTTCGCAACCATTTGTTTATGAAGGTCACCTTTAACCAATAATCTTCTACGTTATTCACTTGATAAGAAAACCTTTTGCTTCTTGTTCGACAAAAAAAAACGTATTCAAAGAACGGTGCAGCCATTACCCTTGCCTTGATTCTCTTATGCTTCTTCTAATTGTTCCACCTTTTTTTCCTTTTCTTTAATAAAAAAAACGGTTTAGACTTCATTTTTGTGGTTTAGCTTTTGCTAATTTTAACTAAAGACACATTGACGTCATTCACGTCGCTTTTGTCGCTTTACTTTGAGGTTCTAATTAAAATTTATCCTTCTTTTGAGGTGTTAATTAAAATTTATCCTTTTTTTTTGAATTTCGATATTTTCCGAATTAATTTATTTCAAACTTCAATTGCACAAAATTTTTCTTTCGCGTATTTTTCTATTTATTTCTTTTCTTTTGACATTTTTTTTTTTTATGGTCAATTTGCAGTTTGAGCACATATTCCAGTAAAACGAAAAAAAAAAACAACCACTTCATGTAGCTTTCGGGTTTTAATTAATTTTTTTTTTCTTTTTCCTTTCCTTTTTTTTTTAATGAACTTTTTTATTGTATTGATAATTAATTATTTATGCTGGTTATCGTAATGCATACTTCCTTGTAAATTTTAATATTCACAGTCAGCTAATGCTAGTCCTTTTTATTACCCTTGAGGGATAGTCTTCACAATTATTTCTTATTTATCCGTTTTATATTGAGCTCGAAAGCCCGTCCGAACTTCACCAGATGCCAAACAGTTCTCCTCGCTATCTTGAAATTAAAAAGCAGACAGACTTCTCATTCTTACTCAATTTCCCTCTTCTTCTTCCTGTTGCTCTCTCTATAACGGCTTGCCGCTACTCTTACAAGAGCAAGCATAGATCCCGCAAAATCATACGATATTGCCTATGCTTGCAAAAGCAACAGGAAAAAAAAGGAGTACCGCAAAATCATACGATTTTGCCTGTACTTGTAAACAAGGAAATCAGAGAAGAGTAAAATAAACATATCCCGCAAGATCATACGATTTATTAGCGGTACCACAAAATCGCATGATTTGTCTAACGGAATGCCGTTATTCCGCTCCTTGCGGTTGACACAGACCGACAGACACCCTACCCAAGGTTTGTTCGCGGCCGTTACAACGGTCCTAAATACTTATTCTGTAACTTATGCCCTACTTCATTTCTTAGGAGTACTAGGTTGCCTACTTCTAGTGGGAAATTGTTAGTTTTCCTGTCGTAATTTATTTTTTGTTTTTCTTTTTCGGTATCTAATAGTAACCTAGCGCGCGCTTATGCTATATCTAATCTATATCTAGTCTCTTTAGCGTAGTCGCCTATGTTATATAGTGGCTCAATGTTTTTCTTGTGATCTGTTAATTGGGTTGGTGGCCTTGCAAATGCCAGTTCATAGGGACAGTAATTGTGTGTTGTGGAAGGTGTTGTGTTAAAACAATATTGGAAATATTTTATCCAGATATCACAATCATTCAATTCAGGCGATATATATGAACGGATGTATTCATTCAACGTTCGGTGGTTGCGTTCCACCGTGCCGAGTGTCTGATGGTGGTGGACTGTTGATGTTATATTGTCAATTTTGAGGTACTTACATAGATCGGTCATTAGTGCATTCTTGTATTCGGTTCCTGGATCCGTTAAGAGTGTTTTCATGGGTCCGTAGTTTAGTATGAAATTTTCGAAGATTGCCTTTGCTACGGTTTTAGCACTTTTATCTGTGACCGGAATTGTCACTAAATATTTGGTAAGGTCGCAAATTAGTGTTACCGCGTATTCATTACCTTTTTCTGTCCTTGGTAATGGGCCTATGGTGTCGACTACAACTGTGTCGAAAGCAGTTGCTGGTGTTGGGTTTATGGTCATAGGAGTTTAGGTATGGGTTGTGATTTTGGATTTTTGGCATAGCGAACATTCTTTGACATACTTGACTATTGTTTTTGTCATTTGCGGCCAGTAATAGTACCTTCGTATTTTCCACAAGGTACGTGTGATTCCAGCGTGACCCCCTTCTATTGGGTCATTGTGGTATTTTTGTAGAATGGTTT
>NW_023998459.1:3709250-3728133 GCF_014805625.2 Glossina fuscipes | reverse complement strand
TTGTTTCTATAATAACAAACTGTGTTGCAGTTGCTGGTTGCTTCCGTGCAACTGTTTACGAACTTTGTTATGGCTTCGTTCATATTGTTGAAGGTTCCTGCCTCCATGATAAGTTTGACCTTATCTATGGAGCAGTTTCGGGTCATTGCATTGATAGCTTGCTGAGTGCTATATTTGGCAGCGAGCGTGTTCGTTAGTCCATCCGCAATGTATGCTCCTTCCAGGGCTATGTGGAATTTGTGTGGGACTAGAAAGTTAATCATTTTCAGGTCTAAGTTAATAGATCCGAGTGATTTAGTAGTTTCTCCTCCGATGCCAGATATGTTAGTCGTGTATGTTGTGTTTATGTCATTGTATTCGTTGCGTGTGTATTTTAGTAGTGATATGTCAGCTCCTGTATCTATTAATAGGGATAGTGGGCGGTTTGTTTCTGCATTCTTGACTTCTATAAAATTACTCAGACTGAGGTTAAAGTGATATACCTTTTTTATTCGCTCAAGGGTGTTTGGTCGTTTTCCGACTGCGTTATTCTTACGTTTCTACTATTTCTTACTCGTGTTTGATTGGGATTATTCCGATTTCCGTTGTTGTAATTATTGGGACTATTCCGATTTTCATTGTTGTAATTATTGTTGCTAGGACGGTTGTTCGCATATATTCCCTGCGTTGGTAGTTATTACCGTAATTATATCGTCCTCTATTGCGTCCCCGGTAATTAGTGGGAACGTTTGTTTTGTTTCTATAATAACAAACTGTGTTGCCGTTGCTGGTTGCTTCCGTGCAACTGTTTACGAACTTGGTTATAGCTTCGTTCATATTGTTGAAGGTTCCTGCCTCCGTGATAAGTTTGACCTTATCTATGGAGCAGTTTCGGGTCATTGCTTTGATAGCTTGCTGGGTGCTGTATTTGGCAGCGAGCGTGTTTGTCAGTCCATCCGCAATGTATGCTCCTTCCAGGGCCTTTGTTAGGTCTTCTATTTTTTTGTATATTGGTTAGCGGTTTTACTTCGCTGCTGTAAGTTCATGATCTTAGCTGTCACGACCTCTACTGATTCTCCTTTTATTTTTTTCTTTAACGTGTCTCTTATTTATATCAGTGTGGTTTCGTGGCTTATTAGATTTCTGGTAGCACCTTTTAATTTGGTTTTTACCAGGGAGATTGCTCCGGCTTTATACGTTTCTTTGATAGCGTCTAATAATTCTAGTGCGTCTATGAAGCTTTGAAGATTTTCAATTTTGCCATCGAAGTCAGGGATAAGACTTGAGGCTTTCCTAAGGAATTCTACTAATGTTTGTGGCATATTGTTAGGGGAAGATTTCGCTATTGTATGATATGGTTTTATAGTTTCGTGGAGGGAATTGCTTAAGGATATTTCTATCCCTGTTCTATTTGTGACGGCTAATATCCGTCCTCGTAGTTCCTGGAAGTATTTATCCGCTGTGCTTTTATGCGTTGCTGTGAGTCGTTCGTAATGAACATTCAATATTGCTCGTGTTTTTTCCAGACATTCTACAAGTATTTGTACATGTCTGTTTATTGTGTCTGCGCTTGTGGGCCTATCGATATTAAGACATTTGTACGACTTGTCGAAACGTTCCTTAATGCTTTTGCATTGTTGTACTATAGTTGGTCAGTCCATGCATAGTTTGATGTGTTGACCCGTCAATGCTGTGGCTGTTGGAATTGTTGCCTATACCTTCTTTCCGAAATTTCCTCTTGGAAACCGACTGTCTCAACATAGTCCCCTGTTGGGAGAGGGTGGGCCTGTTCATAATATATCGGCGTGAAGGATGATTGCCCGTTGCCGGGTTCTAGGATATCAGTTTCTTGCGGGCGAGGTGTCATGTGGCTAGTGTATGTTTATTTGGAGGGGTTGCTTTAGACATTTAGTGTCTCATTGGCCTGCTTGGAATATTTTTTTTTTAACTGCTTTTTATGTAGCAGATGTACAGTCATTAAAAGATGAATAGCGCTTATAATTATTGCAATTGAGACTAAGTATTGTATAAATTGTAACTGTGTCGTGTAGTTAGTTATTTCTACATTATTAACGACGTTAGCGTTGGTTACATCAAACTTTGCCTGCCTAGCTCTCATAATGTAGTGAAAATTTAAAAAAAATAGTTTCCTTTTTTTTTAGCTCCCCACAATAATGCAGAACTTGTAAAATAAGTAGAAAAGGATAGTTTTCTTTCGTCCTTTTTCTCAATACACGGAGATATTTAAAGTAATCTGCTTAATGTTTTCTCCTTTTTATTTTGTTATGTTGTGGTGTTTATATTAACGACGTTTCTGTGTGTTAATTTTTATAAAACATAATCCTTTATATTTTTCCATAATTTTTCTTAAATTAGACACCTTTACATAGAAAATTTTGTTTTAAAACACTTACAGATTAAGTTTAATGTATTTTAAGATAATTTGCATTAATAAAATATATAATTTAAGTAATTTTATTGTACGTGTATCTTCTTTTATATTCTTTATACTTGCGGTTGATTAGGCGGTGCACTCCATTTCTTTTGGTTACCTTCGGCAGTTCTGGCTATTGTTGCGCTGGCAGCTTCTTCCGATTGTGGACTATCTTGACTTCTTGGATTTGAATTTTCATTATTGTTGTTACCGCTTTGTTGTTGTTCATCTGTCGTGTTTTTAATTTAAATATCTCGTATTTGTTTAATATTTAATTGTATATTTAAGCATTACCACACTGCACCTCTGGCCACTTTAGGTTTTTTTTTTTTCAGTTAATGTTAAGTTGGAATTTACTGGCTTTCTTTTCCATGTAAGTGTTTCAAAAATGTATTTCACTTTTGCTTTTGCTATTTTTGTTTCAAAATCTGAGTTTAATCTAGATTTTATGCAAATGAATTTCTTGCACTTTTTATTCTTCTGCTTTTTCACAATACTAGTATATTTTTCATAACTGGACTAAGTCCGTTAAACACGAAATTTCCCTTTTTTTGTGTTTTTTGTAAATGTTTGTTTTATTTGGGGAACGCAAACATGTCCTTCTTTTTTCTTTTTTTTTGTGAACTATCACTTAGGACTCGGCAGGACTTAACTTGTCACGGTCGCTATGTAGTGAAACCACTCAATATTTAAGGTTCTTTTATAAGTTATTCTTTATTTAGATTTTGGCATATGTTCTATTAGACTTATTACACTACTGCTTATATTCTGACCTAACTGATGTATGATCAGTATCTCATATAGGAAATAACTTATTGCTAACTTAAGCAATTAATATAACTAAAGTAGGTTATCGCTAGTAAGCATATAATATAAAAATGGGTTATTACTAGACTTACAGCTTAAGCAAATAATATTATATTAATAGATTATTACTAGAATTACACTATCTTAACTAGGTTAGGTGTAAAATGTAAATTTAGCAATAACTTGTAAATTACTGTAGAGTGCGACAGATCGATAATACTACAGTACCGAAAATGTTCACTCTAATATTTCCTTAAGTCAAAGGTTCATGTGGCTCAAATATTAGCTTAAAAATGGCAACAACTTAACTTTGCACCTTTTTTTTTTTAATTCACATTATAGATTATGATGTTTTATTATTGTTACATCCTCGCTTTATCAATAAAAAAGTTCCATGATTTTTTTTCAAATTTTATTTTATTAAATTTCATCTTCCATTTTGAATTAAAATTCCTTATTGTACAGAAAAGTGAAGATATGACATACCCCGACAAAATTTCACATGATCTTCGCCGAGATCAGCGATGCGTCACATCAGCGACAACCTTTCTTCTAAAAATCTCAGTTGCTACTCTTTTGGAAACCAATTAATTTTTCTTCTTTTTTTTCTTTTTGCCCTTTTTATCTTCACGACTTTGTTGTTTTTGTTGCATGCAAATTTCACAAGTGCTTTAACCTATGGATACACCTGTGAGAGCTTGATATGCAAACTAAACACCAATTGCATAAAGTACTTTGTATTGCACAAACAGAGTTTAACTTATTTATTTTTATATATTATTATTATACCTTTCTTGGGTCCTTAATTATAAGGAAATTTTAGGTAACAAAAAAGGGCAGGATCGCATGATTTTGCGGTTGTTTGTGTGCTTTTGCGAGAGTAGCGGCGAGCCACTATAGAGAGCAACATAAAGAAGAAGAGAAGAATTGAGCAGGGATGAGAAGTCTGTCTGGTTTTGGTTCTAAGATAGATGGAGAGTTTTAGTTTGGCAGCTGAAGAGACAGGACATTAAGAAGAAGTGTCGTGAAACCACGAAAAAATTCATCAAAAATTAATGCAGAAATTTGATATTAGAAAAATTACATAATAACTAATCATTTGATATAAAAAATTGATGGTGTAAACAAATTGCAATACGCAAATAAACGTTAAGAAAAGTAGACAATTTCGTTGTCTTCAATTGAAAACAATAGCTGAAAGAAAAACAAAAAGTAGAAAGAAAAAAACAAAAACAAAAACGGTTGCTTTTGATAAGAATTGAGATCAATTCAATTATTTTGTAACAAAAATTTTGCGTTTCGTAAATCATATAAAAAAAAGGTAAATTAGCTCGTAGGAAAAAAAAGAAAAAGGAGGTGCATAGACATTTCTGTGTTGTGTTAATTTATTAATATTAAAACACAAAAAAAAGGAAAAGGGGAGAAAAGAAATTTTCCGTGAAGAAATGAGTTTGTGACGGGTGTGGAAGATTAATTTCTCTCTGCAAAAGTTGTAAAATGTGTAACCAATAGAAAAGCCAAACAGTAAGAGAAGAAACAGACAAATGAATAATAAAATATTGAATAAATTTTAAAATATGTAGTAGAAAGAAAAAGATTTCCGAGAAGGATATAGAAATAAATACGTAAATGTAATAAGTAATAGTAAGTGTAGTAAGTTTGTAAAAAAAGGGAGAAAAAAAATCAATACAAAAACAAATGCCAGCAAACATTAAAACTGGGTTTTATTTTGCTCTACCAGTCGCTTACCTACCATGACAACGGTGTTGTTGATGTATCTGTGTTGTATTATTTGAGGACAGAAATAGGAGTCCAGAAGAGAAATTTTGTAAATAGAAATAAATTCTGATTGATTGTTTCAAAAAAAAAAAGCAAGGCAAGAAAAGGTAAACTTGCAACAAAGTGACGTCAGAAACAGCCGGGAGAAAAGCCATCAGAGAAAAGAAATGGTGACGAATTGCACGTAAAAGAGGTCGCGAAGGATAAGAAAAAATCTAGTTAGAAAATTTTAAGATCTATAGTTTTCATAAAAAAAAAAGAAAAATCTAATCGGTAAAGCTGTGAACAAACTGTTTTTGCAAAAGGGGTTTTCATAAAGTCAAATTCTTTGTTAAATCATTAAAGAGCAAAACGCTTCTGTGGAGGACGTCAGACAGATACAGACGGACTCACGCTAGACAGACGTACGACAGGTTGCCGACGAAAACATCCTTTTTTTTCCTTTTCTTTCTTTATTCTTTGTCAGGCGGCTCACAGAGCCGAACCCCGTCAGCTAATTCGCTCTACCGGCCAAAGAGAGGCTAGAACCGTGACACAATATAAATAGATGTATAATATTATACAACATATACGACATAATCCATGTGACAATATACATATATTACAATGTATGTGTGTTTTTCTCAGAAGTTCTAAAAATCAGAGGACACTAGAATATTTTTGGATTAATGATAACGCAATAAACGTATGTACAATTCATCAATTGTTGCTATCCACTTTGTTTGTTAATTTTTCTCCCTTCGCTTACAACTGCTTAATAGTCTACTCATTTTGCCAGTTCAGAGCGTGCTCTCGTTATTATTGTCTAATAATAAGTTTCGCTCTTCTGCCTTGTTCGCGTTGTCGTTTTCAGTTCTTCCCTGATTTTGACCTCCCTCCTCGACCAGACCGGTCTGTCTCTCGACATGGACCATTTGGAGTCACGTGCTTTACGGCTTCTGCCGTACCCAATCCCAATCAGAAACGTTTAAGGAGCTGAAAAGTGGTGGAAGCCTGTAAAATAGATAGACTGTATATTATATATTCGTCCCCCGCACTCAAATGTCTGGGATCATGACAAAAGTATGTGATGCGGAGAGCGGCAGGTATTCATGCGGCACCAGGAAGGATCATGTGAAACTCAGGAGGACGGAAGGCTACTAGCAGAAAGATAATAGCCACGGCGGAGACCTCGGTTATCATGTATGCCAGCCCTTTATGGGCAGATGCAGTCAACGTTAAAACTGTGTACCGTAGGTTAGAGGCAATATACCGCCTAAGCGCTCTGCAACAAATAGGCAGATTCCACTTAGTCTCAGAAAAAGCAAGTATTGGCAGGCGTTATGGCAACTGATATATTAGCATGTTAGCACTTTTGAGCGACGTCGAACAAACACGCAGCTCCTAGCAACCATGAGGAAGGAAGAACGGGTGGTTCAACGAGGAAATGGCAATCGCGCTGGAAAGGGTCGTCGAAAGGTAGGTAGAGGTTCGCTCATATATCAACTCAATTATGCCAAGAACAATGGCTTGGGAGAGCGCACGGAGAGATAAAGAGCACAAATTCGAAAACGAGAGCTTATCGTTACGTCCCAGTTGCAGGGATATAGAAAAATTTTTGGCTACATAAGGTTCGAGCGAGGGAAGTCAAGCAATGTAGTCACCAATTTGAGTGGCAGTATAGAAGTTTGTCACCGGGCTTCGAAAACTGTTCTTCTTGGAAAGTCGGCAGATGGAGAAAAGGGGCAGTGGAAACCAATAAGGGAATTCAGTAAGCACCCGCCGAAAGATGCGAAATAGTAACATCTAGTCTCTGCGACGTTAAACCTAACGGTGATTGTATTGGGGAGAGTGGCAAACGAAGCGTGTGTGGGGGTAGTTGCAGGACGTTGGCGCCATGGATAGCGAATCGGGCATGCTGCTGGCACTGGAAAATAGTACTTTCGGAAGAAACAAAGAAAAACTTTTTTGTATTGTAAGAAGATAAAATCGTGCCTCGTTTTGCCCTCGTACGTTCTTCGACTCTGGGGGGGGAGTGCCAAGCTAAATTAAGTTAAGAATAGGATTAAGTAAACTACTAAACGAACGATGGGAGATGAAGGAACCCACTTCTATTTTGTGCTGCACCTGTTCAAGGCCATCTCGCTCGGCCATGTCTTTACGCGCGCGATTTTTTTGTTCGCTCTTTCCTTCGCTTTTTACACGAGCTTTACGCATTCTATTGGCCAGTGCCCGCTTGAGTAGCTAACATTTGGCAGTAGCATTAGCAAATTAAAAATTCAAAAGGCAATCTCTTATGATATTTGTAAAAAATCTTAGAAAAATTTTACCTTGCGTGGAAGCGTGTGTAAATTGTCTTTAAATATTTTTAAATATGGCCAACATTGCTTGATTAAAAATATAAAATAAAATGAAGGCAGCCAAATTTTTTGATTTGCAGTGAAATAGATATGCGATTTACCAAAATAAAAGATGGCGGTCGAAAATTGGAATCAAGTCTGGCAACTCTGTCGCGCGGTATAGTCGTCTATATTTTGTCTCGGCAATTAATATTTTAATTTTTTGTTGAATTTCGTGGCTATTCTGCCTTATAGTGTGCGAATTTATAATATACTTTGAGAAGAAAGTGAGTGAATTCAAAGTAAAAGAAATATTTTTCCTTTAAGCTTTGATACATTGGATTTTTGCAAACAAAAATTTTGAGCTCTCATATAAATCTCTTTTTTTTGTAGTTTGTGTTGCTATTGATCTCTCGTTACAGTGTCAACCTAACAGAGAAGTTTTGCACAAATTGGTTGATAAATTTTTATGTTCAGGATATTTTTAGTGATTTGTGTGTTTGTCCTTCATAATCCACAACTGTCTTTTTGACTGGACATGGAGTGTTTATATACACCTTGTCGGGCGAAATCGGGCCTGGATTCTGGTAGATTCGTTTCTTGTTGGCTCTGCGAGCGCTTTGGTCACGCAAAGTGTGCCGGTATTTTCGGCCGTGCTGCTGACGCAGTCGCTGACCCGTCTAAAGACTTAAGATGGTCATGCCCTGACTGTAGGCAGCGGGACATTGACTTTTATAAACTTTTCACGGAGACCCGTTATGGTTTCTCGGAACTGAGTAGAAATCTCGGCTCCTTGTGGGAAAAGTTTGAGCTCATTAAGTCTAGGTTTGATGAGTGTCGTTTTATTGAACACTCATCTTCTACTCGTAGCGTAGCGTGTGGGACGTCACCTCTGGCTTTCTCCAAATCTGATTCGTTGGTACAAGTTACCGCTCCCTCTAACTCTAAAAGGAACAGTAATGTTTCCGATATTGCTGAGTCGGTTGATAGCAAAACAGTTTCAAACAAACCGGCAAGTCCGTCGGTTTTAAGCTACGCCGAATTGGCAAAGGTATCTCCGCCCAGAGCCGCCACTCACTCTAATCAAGCGCCATCGCCTAAAAGTAATGAAGAGAAAAATAAATCATCCTCGCCTCCTGGCTGTTCCCGTGTGAATGCTGGTCACCAGACTGGGCAAGTCTCACAAGCTGCCGGTACAAGGACGATAGCTCCCTCTATATTCTCCCCAACTCGAAACTCTCCTACCGTGAACCCACCTCCTGTTCAAAATAATGACATTTGCTTGACGGCAGTTCCTCCCAGAAAAGCAATATTTGTGTCAAGACTGGCACATGATTCATCGGTGGATAACATAAAAAGTTATCTGGCGACGAAAGTCCAATCAGTCAACTTAAAGCGCGTTAGCGTCTTCAAAATGGCTCCTTCTCGAGCTAGGGCAATCTCCTCTTTTAAAATATTAGTTCCGACTGAAAACAGTGATATGTTGTTAAACAAATCACTGTGGCCAGTAGGATCCTTAATTAAGGAATTTATCCATCGTGATCGTCCCCGTAATACCAAGGCAATAGTCTTGTCGCCTTTAAAAAACTAATTGTTTCTTCAGGCCCACTATCTCTCATTTATCAAAATGGTAGGGGCCTAAATTCGAAAATTTGTTCCACTTTTCTAAATTCAGTGAGAACGGAATTTTTCTGTTTGGCCTTTACTGAAACTTGGCTAAAACCCGATCTTCATTCGCCGGAACTTTTTCATAATTCTTTCCAAGTCTTTAGAAATGATCGAGTGAATCCCATTGGTGGTGATGTATTAATTGCCATATCTGCGTCAGTCCCGTCCAATTTAATTGAATTTCCCACTTCTCCTGACGTTGAATTTATAGCTATTCGTGCGAATATGCCTGATAAACATCTATTTGTAACCTGCTTCTATATTCCCCCAAATTCTGATATCTCCATTTACGAGAAACACGCTGCCCTCATTTGTGAAGTGGCCAAGCGGTCTAGACCCATCGATTTGGTCGTTGCATTGGGTGACTTCAATTTGCCTCAAGTCACTTGGTGTAGCACTGATAATTCTGGCTGTTTGGTTCCTACTTCAACGTCTGATAGGGCTGTTGTGTTCTTTAGTGAATTGTTTGATCATAATTTGGCTCAATATAATTGTACCCCTAATCGTAATGGTGCAAAGCAATCGCAAAGGTGCCTCCTCCTAGCGGTGCTATTTAGGGTACTCTGTCTACATCTCCAAAATATATTAATAAAAATAACAAATTCGTCCTTCCAACCTAGTTGTTCGGGTGTGTGCGATGGTCACCACGCTGGGCAAGTCGCACAAGCGGCACATGCAACTCACTCTCTCTATATTCTCGGCAATTCAAAATTCTCTAACTGCAAATCTTATTGTTTCTAGTAAGGATGACGTCTGCTTGTCAGCGGTTCCCGCCAGAAAAGCAATATGGATGTGAAGACTGCCGCCTGACACCTCTGTGAATAACATAAAAAGTTATCTGGCCGCAAAAGTCCCATCCATCAATTTGAATCGCGTTAGCAATTTTAAATTGGCTCCATCCCAATATAGAGCTATCTTGTCTTTTAATGTGTTCGTTCCGAACGAAAACATGGAAATTTTGTTAAAAAACCATTGTGGTCAATTGCATCCTTAATTAAGGAATTCATTCATTTATTGCAATACAACCGTCTTCCTAATTGTAATAGCAGACTGCTAGATTTTTGCTTTGTTAGCTTCCCGAAGATAGTTGTAAATCATCCACCTTTTAGTTTATCTGAGGATCCCTGTCATCCATCAACTTGTATTCCCTTTTATTACAACCAGGACGGTCCCTTCAACCATTCTAACGTGTCAAATCCGACTTCCTCCGATAAATATTATGAATTTAACAAAACTAATATTTTACTGCTTAAATTTTATTTTTCACACATTCTCCGCTGCGAATATTGAACACTTACTGTTTCCGTTCTGTATGCCATGCTTTTTATGTATCCGTTCCAATGAAGCAACCTTGCCCTCGAAGCATGTGCCCTCCATGGCGTAACAGGACAATTAAATATTACAACAATAGCAAAACCAAACTTTTCAAAAAATTTATGAAAAGCGGGTTTGCTTATGACTATTTTGCCAATTCTGCATCAAGACATTAATCACAAATATTATTGATAAAAACGTCAGTGCGTGGTAATGCTAGATATTTTTTGGAGTTTGTCAACTCCACCTGTCTTTCAATGGCTCTGAGTCCTCTGATGATAATGAAACCTCGAATCTCTTTGCTAATGACTTCAGACGAAATTTTTCAACTGCTAATTCCGATTCAACTGTCAACTATCCGTATCCATTATCTACTTCAGTTTTGATTCCTTACTTGGTCATGTCAGAAAATGATGTTTTAAATGGTTTAATATCTCTAAAATATTTATCTGCGCCTTGACCTTATGAGACTCCACCATGTATAGTTAAAACTTACTCTGTGCACCTACGTGGTGCTACGCGATGATTTTTAATCAGTTCTTGAAATCAGGTGCTTTCCCTTTGTGTTGGAAGAGTAGCTTCCTTATTCCAATTTACAAATGTGGTAATAGACATCACGTTGAGAACTATAGAGGCATCGGCAAGGTGGGGGTTTTACCTAAACTGTTTGAGCAAATAGTTACTCAGCATCTAGGTTTCGCTATTAAATCTTATATGTCTCCATGACTTTCGGAAAAGAAGATCTGCTGTCCCGAATCTCTTCGGGTTTTTTACCATATTTTTAAGGATTTTCGTAGGGGCTCTCGCAGAAATGTCGTATACACTAATTTTAACAAAGCGTTTGACTTAGTTAACCATAAATTATTGATCTTCAAATTCTATGCTTCTGGCTTGTCTTTCTACTTAGTGAAATGGATAAGCCTTTATCTGCATAACGGATCTTTTAAGATTCACTGTTTAACTTCATCATCTCGGATTATTTCCCGTTACGTTTGACTTCCCTCAAAGTAGCCACTTGGGATCGCTTTTATTTAATTTATAGATTAATCATCTCCTCTCGGTGATTAAATCCAGCCAGATTTTAATGTACGCTGACTACGTTAAACTGTTTTCTTCTTTCTCCTCGTAATCGCAATCATATCAGCTTGAAACTGATTTAAATAATTTGATTACATTGTGCTCGTTAAATTTTATGAAATTTAATCTAAAAAAATGCAAGAAGCTTTCTTCCTTAAGTAGGAAGTCATTTAATACTGAGCATTCCTTTGATTCACACAATTTGGAAACGTTGGGTCGTTCATCGATTTACGTTTCTTTTTGACCAAAGATTACGTTTCAATTTGTACATTGAACTCTCTTTAAGGAACGTTAAATCCGCGTTTGATTTCATTAGAACGTGGTCCAAACAGCTGAAGGATCCTTGCATTACAAAAAGACCATAGATGTGCTTAGTGAGACCAACACTTGAGTATGGCTGGGTCATGCAGTCTCTGTGCAGTAGATGTTGTGTATGTATTCCATTGAATCAGTGCAAATGCAATTCTTGTTGTTTGCCCTTAGCAGTTTGGGTTGGGATCCGCTTGTTTCTTTGCCTCCTTATGAATAGAGGTTACTTTTGTTATCCTTACCGTCGCTAGAGAAATGAAGATTTATTTTTGGTGTCCCCTTCTTAACTAAGTTAATTAATGATACTTTTGGTTCTTCCAAATTATTTGGTGAGATAAGCTTTAATGTCCTTAACCGCCCCTCTAGGTAAATAATTTTTTTTTTAAGTCAATGTAAATATAATTATGAGCTGTTTAACCTGTTTACAGATGTTTGCAGAAACCTAGATTAGGTCTATCACTTATCGGATTCTAAAAAATCTATTAAAACAATTTTGCTAAACTAGCTATTAACCTGAATATCTCTTTACGATTCGAAAATTAATTAGCTTTGTTTACTGTAACGGGTGTCAAGCTTTTCCCTGTTTGCGATTGCTTGTGGGTTCACTTGCTATTTGGTTCTCTACTGGTTGTGGGTGTGCCTCTGTGCTAGTTATGTGCATGCTTTTTTCTTTTTTTTTTCTTATTCATTTATACGTGAATTATAATTTAATATTTATTATAATTTTTTTATATAATGGAATTCCTTCACATAAGTGCGGTAACTTGCTTGAATTTTCTACAATTGTTTTTATTAATTTCAGATATTCCCCATCGCAATAGTCAGCTATCTCACAGCCTAACAGCTTTTTTATATCTTCTTCTTCTAACATGTACGATGAAGTATTGGTTACCACATTTCTAGTTGCCTTCCCGTGCTCTATATTGAGATCATAAGCGTTTCAATGCAATGAGGGCATACTAACCATTAATTCAAATCCATCAACCATTCAAACTAACATAATCTCTCCCCGCTGCGAAAAGCACTACTTCTCTCAATATATGGTCTGAATCTTCTTATCGTTCTTTTAGTTGCTAAAAACTGCTTTCCTCTCACGCTATAATTACGTTGAACAAATTCGATTTGTCAATTTTATAGAATAATATGCTAATGAATTTCCTTCTTCAGTTTGATTCCTTTGATCAAATGGACTTCATGCATCACCCAGCAATTAGCTGCCGCTGATAGTTGTGATATAAGCAAATTAAATGCTTCTTTATCTTTTGGGGTCATGCATCATATTTTTTTTAATTAAATCAGCTAGCGGAGCTGAAATGGATCCGAAATCTCTTATAAATATATTATACCATTCTACAGCTCCATGAAATCTCCTTATTTCTTCCACTGATCTGCCACTTATCTGGGCTCGTGTCTTCCGTATCACTTGTAAGGAAGCGTTTTGCTTCCTCACTGACAACAAGTCCGTTCGCACAAATGTTTACCCGTAGACCCCACGCAGTCAGTCCGGTTCATCCGTTTCCATGTCTTTTAACTGAACATGATCATCCTCCTCCCGCTCAAACGCATGAAACATATACAACCATATAAAAACGTATGGAAAGTACAAACATATATAAAGCTATATATAAAAATATACTCAAAGTATTCGCATGTAACACATACAACCTTATGATTTATACGTAAATGTACTCAAAAGCACAAAACGTATTCAAAGTATTCGCATGTAACATACAAGCTATATATAAAAATGTACTCAAAGTATTCACATGTAACCTATACAACTATGTGAGTCATATGTACTCAAAAGTATAAAACGTATTCAAAGTATTCGCAGGTAACATATAAGCTATATATAAAAACGTACTGGCATGTAAAAAAAAACCCCTAACGGTCGCCAAGTCATACGATTTTGTACCTGGGTTAACATTGTACAAATGCATGTCGAAAAGAGCAATAGAATAAGCAGAGGGTTAGGCATACGAACAAGCATAGAAATTAGAAAAAAAAAAGCAAATATCTGTATGTATCATGCATAAGCACATGAAGGCATAATCAGCATCATAGAAGCATAGCAATAGGATGGACATAAGTTGGCGCGTAAGATAGTATTAGTGCTAAGAAATGTATAAGTAATTTCATACAGGTCGAAACTGAGGTTGCGGCAGAAAATCTGACAAACACCTTGAAGCCAACCTAAACTACGCATATGTATAAGCACATGTAGACAAGTATAGCTTAGGACAAACATGTAACGGAACCACGGTGGTGATCGCGACTATAAAAGAGCGTGTCGCACCAGGCTCGGTGGTTCAGCTGTGTCACAGCAGCCAAGGGTAAGTAATCACGGACTACTTAGGTAGAACTGGTAGGTTTTTTTTTTGTTGTTCACTTTACGGATAGTCCCTGAAGGACTGATAGGACTGTTGACTTTACGGATAAGGGATGGATTGGTTTAGCTTAATCGCCATCCCTGAAGGACTGATAGGACTGTTGACTTTACGAATAGGGGATGGATTGGTTTAGCTTAATCGCCATCCCTGAAGGATTGATAGGACTGTTGGATACTCGTTTTGCGACGTGAGACAATTAAGGACAGACGAGTGGCCCTGAAGGCCAAGTTAGGCTGTTATGGCACTCGCGGCGTATCCTCCTCTCTTGTAGAAATTGGTGATACGAAAACGTGGAAGATAGTCATAGTCGGTCGGAACCAATACGAAATATTGAGAGCAACATTAAAGTAAAGTCGGGTTACCACACTGGTTTTTTTCCGTCCTACGCTTCTTAAAATTCGCTTGTATATTAAAATCTCCGTGTAAATAAACAAAGAGTAAATAAGAACATACCCGAAGGTCCAAGTAATTTTTATTCAATAAATATTCTTGGAAAGAGTCTTGGAGTGGCTGAGCTTACCCCGCCCAAGAAGACTCGTTACACGCTGTTACCTTTTTAGGTTGATATCTAAGAGTGCCGTTTTCGATTATAAAACCTAAATATTTTATCTTTTGAAAAGAAAGCCTTGATCTTTTAATCCAATCACCAAATTTGCATCTCTCAAGCAATACGACACTTCGTTAAGGATATGTGAATGTGATTTAAATGCGCTGTTTATCATTTGCCGTGTAAACATAAAAATATTGTCTCTTAATCTATGGGGAACAATTTCATGCATCGATCTACATAATTTTTGTATTGCACTACAAAGTCCAAAAGGCATAATTCGAAAATGATAAAAAGGACGTCCAGGCACCGAATGCTATATATTGCCTATATCTTTCTTTAAGTCCTTTCTTAGAAAAACACGTACTTCAAACGTATACCACTTATGTGTCATCAGTTTCCAGCGCACACATTATAAGTTGTAGCGTAGGTAAGGGCGTCGGAGTGAGCAATCCGTATCAGGCGAGCGTGTGGCTAAAATTAAAAAACCAAGAATGATGAAATGATGTTGGAATTAAAAAGATATCGTAAAGGTAATCCGATGGGATATAAAGACAAAATTGATTCCTTACTCGCCCAGTAAGCGAGGGTTAAGCTTGGCAGTAATAAAAACACGATCGCCATCAAGAACTTAAAGAAGAAATAGTTGCAGATTCGTCATTACCGGACTATGGAATAAAAACAAATGCTATAAATGATATGAGGAAATCCTAAACAGGCACGCTTATAGCGATTGTCAGACTGCCTAGCAATCTGCCTGCTGACTTCCTACAGCAGGCAAGAATAAAAATTGTGTGGATGGTCTGCAGACTGCTGTTATGGAAACCTAACAAGCAAGCTGATAAAACAGATTCGTATCACCTCTTAAGTATAATTGGCACACTAAAGAAAATCATGGGGAAGATTATTCGCAGGCGCCTGATGGATCATATCGAACAAATTGGCGTAGTCCCAAATAATTAGTACGGTTTCCAAAGTGCCCGGTCGGCTGTCAACGTTATGCTCCAGATGAAAACTCTTGCCGGACACGCTATGAAATGCACCAGATTTAAAAAAGTACTGTTCTGCTATCACTCTGGACATAAAGAATGCTTTATACTCGGCGAGCTGGCCATTGTTTCTGTAGCTAAACAACTGCAAAAACTACAAGACGATGTTAGAAAGATCAAAAGCGACATGACTTACGAGTAAGAAGCTGTTCTCAGCACCACAGAAGAAGAAGGAAGCTGTTTTAGTAACCAGCAGAAAGAGGAGAGACACGATCGTACTAAATATAGCTCTGAATAAGTACCACGCTGACAATAAAGTAGTTAGGAGTGGTGCTAGGTGCGAGGCGCTCATTCTTACCATACATCAATGCTGAGTGCCACAACGCTGGACACGCAGCACTTGCCCGCACGATGGCAATTATCGGAGGCCCAACCCAAAAGGGTACTAGGAGTGATTAGGTACGCTGTGTCAGTATGGGGACATGTCTAGCTATGTCAAAATCGCCAAAAAGGTAATTCGAATAACGGCACTGCCGATATGTTGCGGCTTACGCCCAATGTGGCTTAATGCGGCGTGCACCACGTTCGCCATGCTACTAGCAGGCACACTTGTTACGCAACTAACAAAATTATATCAAGTAAGAAGGCAACTTGGCAAAAGGAGTATATGCATAGAGATGGGGGATTGAGGGTATTATTGATGAGCTTATCAACTCATAGAGTGGTGAGAAGAGTGGACCGCGCTCGCAGTAGATTAAGGGCAATGGTTTCTGATAGATGATATGAACTGATTCTCAGGTGTGGTTTCGAGTCTATCGTCAAAAGTGTGAAAGGGTTCAGTGAGTGAAAGTCCCACACTCCGATTTTAAACGCTTTCCTTCTCCTTAAAAAAAATTATCGGCTTTCATAGCTTCTTTTAGTGCGTCGCCATCAGCAATCGACAGTGGATTTAGTAACCGTAAAAATTTGTTCCAAAATACACCTCTGGTTTTAAATTCGGACAGCAGTTAAAAGAGATCATTTTTGTGACATTACGGAATTTCACTTTTAAATTTAGATTATTTACAATATTTTATATGTAAATAAGTATTGCAATCAATTGTTTCCACCAGCTTTCTGTACCCTTTTCCTTACATACACACAAGTTCCTCTATGTTAAGAAGGGCTTTAATAACATTACCATTCGCATCTACATCAACAAAATATCTGAAATCCCTGTTTATAATACTTGGTGAAACAGTTTAAGGGTTTCGCAATCATAGCTTTATTCTTGTTCTTTTAGGCAAGTTTTTATCTATCTAAATTAATTTTATATATATTTTTGCTTTGTTAACTTTATTGAATGCACCTCAACTTTTCAACTATCTTTGCGAATTCTTCTCGAACGTTACGTTGGCATGGGAATTACTCTCTGAAGTCGCCAAATTTATATGAGTCAAATTGCTACCGTTCGTGTCTAGCTTTGATTTGTAAGCAATTTGATATGTTTTTTTTTGAATTGGCTATTTTGTGTCTAACTTTGTGTCTACCTTTGTGCCTACCTGGGTTGCAACGCTCTTCCATCGATACGGCTGGCTGCTGACAGATCGGGCATTTAACCCCCAAATGTGCCAAGTTTGCCACACTTACAAAAGAAATGAGGGACCTGGTTGCTTACAGTTCTAGCAAATCAGCCTATTACGCCCCGCTGTCTGGTTCATAATAATTGTTTTTGAAGTACCTGCTTCTTCAGATGATATATTCCAACTGTTTGATTCATTTCCCACCATTGTCCCAGAATTGTCACTTATCTTCAATGAAGGTTTTTTAACCATGTAGTTGTATTTAATACTTTTTTTAAGAATGCAACGTTACGTTTTAGGAATTGGTAAGTTTGCCACATGAGAAGCATTTTGAACTGATGAAGGTTTTGACGAGGCTGTGGGAATATTTCCTTTCTTATTTTGGATAAACGATGAAAAAAAATTAAAAAAGAAAAAAAAAGACCAACCAAGAACGAGGGGAGTGGTTTTATACCGTTTACGGATTTTATGCAGAAAAATTTCACAAAAATTCTTTTAAATAATGTTTAAAAATTATAGAAAAATTAAAATCTAAAGACGTTGTATGACTGCATGTGTTAATTTTGTGTAGATTTTTTTGGTTGGAAAAACTATGGGCAAGTGATATGAAATATTCAACCAAACAAAAACAGCTATTTCCTAGTTTTAAAGTTGTATTGAAGTTACATTCGGAAAAGTATTACCAAATTCTCCAAAAACAATTATACAGTTAATTGGGTAATAAATTAAATTAAGAAGTAAATTTTCCCTCGTGGCACTTTATGAAAAAAAGGAATACCTAAAAGATCCGAAACACATACGGTCGCCCACAAAATATATGAACGACCAAATGTAGAAATGAACTAAGAATATACGTTTTATAAATAGTTATGCAATATATAAATAAATTTCTAGAAAAAAATGAAACACTTTAAACAGAAATGTATCAATTACTTGAAATTAATGAAAACTAACTTAATGCTTAGGCTAATATTGCGTGAAACCAAAGAAGAGAGAAAAAACTTAAAAGCACTATCAATTTGTTTCTTTCGGAAAGTAAGAAGAAGAAGCACACCGGCAAGACGAAGTGAAATCGGAAGGCCTTATTAACCAAACTTTGCATTTGGAAATTATTAAACTGTATGTGTTTGATATAAATTGCCGTTGGCTGAATGAAAATATGAACAAATGTGTTGTGATCTGATTAAAGAATGTTTATTTTGGTGAGTCATTCTAAGGAATTAATGACATGTGATTAAAGTATGATCACTTTTAGTAGGTTATGCTGACGAATTTATGCCATGTGAATACGGTGCTTCACTTACTTCGCGTGATCTACAATTCGATGCTTCTTTTGATGATTTATTATAAGATAGCTTAAAATAAAACATACATGTGTGTTGATTACATATATTTTAAAGCGATTTATTTCTGTTATGTATAGGAATACTTGGAATACATTGCAGGAACCAAGTGGATTAATCTGTCATGATAATATATTTAAAACTATTAAATATAAATAATATTAAATAAGAGAAAGAAATGAGTGAAATATAGTTTTTCTTAAATTTGAGAGGAAAGAAGTTTAGAGTTTTCGGGGTCAATTTCAGGGTCTCCCACAGACATCATGGAGTAGACCATTACGTAGGACAGGGTAGAGAATGGCCCATGGCTGAAAATATACCTTGTAACGAGTTTCCTTAGGCAGGGTATGACTCAGCCAATCCAGGA
>NW_023998459.1:3693966-3704250 GCF_014805625.2 Glossina fuscipes | reverse complement strand
TGCTAGTGCACTGTGTTTGCATGTGTTTTTGTGTGTTTTTACATGTGTGATCGTGTCTTTATACAATGTGTGTATGCAGTTTATGCATTCTCGTATGTTCTTACTATTTCTTTCGATACCTACGTTCAATTTTGCTTGTTTTGTTTATCCTAACGGTGCTATACATTCTGTGCATTTTTACACATAGAGATTTTTGCTGAAGTTTGTTTTGCATGCATAGATTTTCTACCTGAGTTCTATTCTGCTGTTTTCGTTACCCTAACGGTGCTATCAGCTTAGTGCATTAGTGGAAGATTCAAGGTGACCTAACGGTACTATATCTTGTGCAAAGCTGCTGTAGCTTCTGCGTAGGTTTGGGCTGCGTTCATACCGCATAAGTCGGGTTGTGCTCTTATACTTATGTTTTTAATACGGGTTGGGTTCTCACAACTATGCTCTCTCTTTTGTACCTTGTGGTTTTTTTCCTTTCCCTTTATGCTTGTGGATATTTTAAGTTTTTTTTTCCTTTTACTTGTCGTTTTATACATTAGGGTTTTTAATTCTGTTATCAAACAGTTTGAGTTCTTGTGTTTATACTTTGAGTTTTTACTTAGCTTGTCCTACATTGGAGTTCTTAATTCTGCTATTGAGATTTTGAATCTAGCTTTTATGCATTTGAATCTAAGCTTTCCTTTTCTTATCTGGGTTCTTGGCTCTGCTATTACACATTTGAGGTTTTGGATCTAAGTTTTTATACATTTGGGTATTGATTTCTTAAATGTAAGCTTTTTTTCTTTTAATTGAGTTCTTGACTCCACTAGTACATTTTGAAATTTGGATGTAAGCTTTTTTTCCTTTTAATGGAGTTCTTGACTCCGCTAGTGCATTTTGAAGTTTCGATATAAGCATTTTGGTGCCCTGGGGTTCCTAATCTGTGCTGTGGTGTGCTTCTGTGGTATTTTCTACTTTTTCTTCTTACGCCACCCTTGGTGTGTGTTTCTAAGGTTTTACTTTTATAAGGTATGGGTGTGTGATATTAAGCATTAATCTGTACAAGGTATAGGTTTATTAAGTGTGTGTTTTATGATGTTATCTTTACAGAGTATAGGTTTGTGATATTATGAATCTAGCTATACATATTCGCTATGCGTTTTATAAACTACATTTGGTGCTGGAGGGGGGCTGCTCATTTTCTAATGAACCCCCGACGGACGTGCACGGACTGACCGGACTGGCGGGTTGCCTGCTGTGGACAAATGTCTAAGGCGGACGGACTTGTGCGTCGTAAGGAAGCAGAATCGCTTCCTTACAACCTATTCGGTGAGATAGGTTTCATCCGTCCCTCTATTTCTGCAAGGGTGAACTGCGTGCTATTCTTTTAGATGTAAACGTCTGAGGATTGTCCGCCAGACAAATACAAAAACCCCCCACAGTAGCTACCTCAGCTAAGGCATGCACAACGGTCTCAACAGCCTTCGACCCTCACAAAGCGCCTTCTAATACATTAAAGTCCATGAAGGATTCACAGACATAGCGTGTTACAGATTGTTTACGTGTAATGAGGTTTCCAAATGACGTTCAGAGTAATTGTCCCCAGCGTGTAGGCATTCTCTTCACAACTCCTCTAGTAGCGGCATGCCTATTGTGGAAATTAAGCTTTCTTTTATATTCCTATCCAATATCCTTATAATGTCGTATTCAAGGGTGGGAATGCTCAACCCCGATCTTAGCGAACTGACGGCATGAAAGAACGTATTGCCATGCCCCTCAGGCATTTGTTTTCGGTCTATTAGATGTCGCATTATTTCAAAAAGCGATCGAGAAACTGATTAGGCGTCTATAATATCTGTCTTAATAAACACCCAATACCATTCTCTTAATAAGTGAAATTTCTTTTACCTCTCTTTTTTAAATAAAAATTTTAGCCCATTTATAAGAAGACTTGTATTCAGAAAACACAGATGGCGCTTATTTATCATACAGTAAAAGCTCCTTATTCGCGCTGCTTTCATTGGCGTTTTCACTGTTCGCGGATTAAAAGAATGCGACCAATTCCTGTATTCCGCGATCGGAGTTTTTGAGAATGTAAACAAACAGAATGAAAGCAACCTTATTACTCAATGAATAAAGTATGTATACATATTTTAAATGTGTTTTATGGTTTCGTTACAAAAATTGCGATCGAGTAACACGTCTCTACCGTTCTCTTTCTAATTTATAATGTCAACTAAAAAAAAAGAGAACCGAGTGTAGACAAAAAAAAAAATCGGTGTTACCGCTCAAACTGAAAATGGAAATGCTTTGCGTTTACTCCTTGGAGAGTCATTTGCATCCATATAATGCTCATTCAACCTCAACGAATCAACTGTACGATCGATAAAAAAATCCGAAGATAAAATAAGGTCGTCTGTACCTTCAACTTCACCATTAGCGAAAATCCAGCAATAGAAAAAATGAAAGTGCCGTTGTCATTATGGATCGAGGACCGCAACCAAAAAAGGGTGTTCGTGAGTGGTGCAATGGTCCGAGAGAAGGCAAAGCGTCTTTACTCTCATTTTAAAGAACTTGATGGTAGTTATAGTGGTGAATGAAGGCTTCATGCAACGGAAGGTTGGTTCAATAAATTTAAGGTGGGGCAATCATTGCATAACATTAAAATCGTTGGAGAAGCAGCATCTGCAGACACTGCTGCAGCAAAACGATATTCAGAAGAATTTGCAAGCCTAGTAGCTGATGGAGGATACAAACCTCAGCAAGTATTTAATGCAGACGAAATTGCACTGTTTTGGAAGAGAATGCCAAACAAAACATTCATTTCTAAAAGCCTGCTCGTGGATTTAAGGCAACAAAGGATAGAATTACGCTGGTGCTATGTTCTAATGCATCTGCAGATTGTGTCATTGAGCCACTGATGCTTTAATCCTCGGGCTTTACAAAATCAAAACAAGGTCAAGCTGCCTGTGTTTTGGCGTGCTAATAAGAAAGCGTGGGTTACAAGCGCTACTTTTTGTAACTGGTTCCGGAATTGTTTTCTTTCTGAAGCTTATGAAACTTATTTAAAAAAACACTTAAAGCACTTCTAGTTTTGGACCAGGTCATCCTCGCGCACTTGAAACTATGCATTCATATATGAAAGTGATATTTTTATTTCCCAACACGACAGCTTTGTTTCAACCTATGGACCAAGGAATAATCAAGGACTTTAAGCTCTGTTGCATTAGACGAATCTTCAAAATCATAATGAGTAATATGGAATGTAATCCTGATATGAATGTTATAGAACGAAGTAAGAAATTTGACATAGCAAAATGCAAAGTAAACATAAAAAAATCGTTGGAAGAACTGAAGCCACCCACATTGAAGTCATGCTGGAAAAAACTGTGGCCTGCTCTGACTGCGGAAAATGACGAAGAATCTGTGTAAGTTCAAACTTTGATGCAAACCTAGCCGAAATCGCGAATGGCATAGGCCGAGATGGGTTCGAACAGGTAGAATCAAGTGACATTCAGGAATTGCTTGAATCGCAAGATGAAGATTTCAACATGCACTGGAAACGTGACATTTAATTCGAAGAATGGCAAATGAGCTTCTCGATTTCTTTATGAACATTGGTCCGTCTACAGAACGAAGTCTTATTTTTCAGAGGCAAATTGCTAGTTCGACTGCTGCGTATCAGTCCGAATTGAAGGAGCTTTTAAAAACTGCCAAGAATGAGAAAATTACAAAATTCTTCAAACCATTGTCTAAGCTTTAAGATAATTAATTAAAATATTCAGAAACTTTAATTAAATTGATTTTTTTATATGTTTGATTTTTTTATATTGTCACCTAGGAACGTATCCCCTATAATCCCACGTAAAATGCCATTCCGTATTCACGGTTCTGTATTCGCGGGGTATGGTGTATGTACCATAAATAGCTTTTACTGTATATAAAAAATGGATTACTTTTGAACGCCCAAACAATATGTAAATCGATTTCGTTCTATTAAATTGCAAAATTTAATATTAATCAAAAACGTGACGAACGTGCGTTAACAAGGTGTTATTTTCAGGATTCAAGATTTTTTGCTGTATGTATCCACAGAAGGCGTAAGGCATGCTCACGCTAATCTGCGGAATAACTATCTACGTTTGAGAGTCGTACCTTGAGAACCATTTGGTTGAGAGTTGTAAAAATAATGGGAACATAAGGGGAAAATTTGATGTCAATGACAATGATACAATCAATAACAAAACCGTACAAAGTTAAAGTTATGTAAAATCTGTCACGAAATAAAGTAAAGTGAAATAATTCCATATAATTCATTTAATTTCGTGGTTTCATTTCTTAGGAAAACTTTGAAATGTGAGCTTCAACTTTGGATTTTAATATTTCTTATATATAATATGTTAATACGTTAACATATGAATTTACTAATTAGACTGTAAAATTACTTATATCTTTTATTTAAAGGTAACAATACGTATATTTTAATTTACGTTATCGATAAATGCATAAAATCATTTAATTACACATTTTTGAAAAACGTAAGAGGATTTCAAGCGTCTAGCAAAGCCAATTATTTATCATAACGCATACAAGACAGAATGTTTAAAACTATTTTGCACATTCCTCCAGACACCGCGGCTTGGTGGATAAATTTTTTCTTAATAACACCAGCGATATGGATATCAAATAAAAGAGCTTGGAGAGTAGAACGCGAAAATCATAGTCGTGGGTATGCCAAACACAGCCCCTGCCGAATATAACTGTCTTACTTATCTAATTTTTTAACTCGCCATAGCCTATGATTAATTCTCTACAATAATTTGCGCCTGAAAAGGCGCAAAGGATCAATAAACCCGTCCCTCTACTGTATGTATTAGTCTTACCGTAAAGAGGCCTAATTCATTTCACTAAACAAAACGGAGGAAGAAATACGTTACCCAAAAAGGTTTAAGTAAATAATTTTTTATATTTGCCAACAACATGAATTAAAATGTGCATACCATTATTTATAAATTTTTGCAAAATTTGGCTTTTGACTGCTTTTTAAGAAAAATTATTGGGAGTAACTCCTTGTTGCGCTTTTGTAACGTGTTGTGGTATTATAAACGACGATGGAAATATTCCTAGGATTTATTGAAGTATTTGGATTGGACAAGTAATACACGTTTGTTTTTATAGACCCGCACGTAAAAGGCAAGCATAGCCTGAACGGAATGGTCGTGGGTTCATCTGCATACATGTATGTTTTTGCGTGCTGACATATAAACATTTTATTCGTAAGGCTTACGACCCCCCAAAATTACCAAAGTAAACTTTTGGTTTCCCTGATAATTTATTTTGACGATGTTGTGCTACAGTCCTTCTTATTGAGACGAGTAAGTGAGGAAATGAGAATCGGCAAATCTTTGGCTCTTTCATATTGAATTCTATTGAAACAAAAAATAAAATTCGCTTTAAGATGCTTTGGGAAAATTAAAAGTTTGGCATTCAGTTATAGAATGCAAAATTAGGATTGACTTGGAATTCATTTTAAAACATGCAAAATTCGCTTTTATTTTATTTCAAACAGAACTCTGAAAAATATCGGGTTTAATGAAAAAAAAAGGACGACGAGGAACAGAATAAATGGCAGGCATGGTAGATTGGTAAGCCTGGAGAGAAAAGCAACACGCTGAAACAAATTGAATTTAAAAACAACGACAGTTTAGTGATATGCCGAAAAATTAAAAGAAAAACAATAAAATATTGGTTACCAGTATTTTCTTAAATAAACAAATTTTGTACGCACTTATTTTGCAACTAAAAACGACTACAAACAAACGATTGGAACCAAAAATAGAAAAAGAAAATTGTGTAAATGAAATGCACTTATTACATTGTTTGCGTAAAAGTGGCACATAAAACTTAAAAAAATTAAAATTAATTTTACATAAAAAAGATGCCAGAACAAGTGGATTAACATTTTGAACTAAGCCACAGAAACTTTCGTAAATTTCGTATTTTTGTTGTTATTGCTCTACATGTATAGTATCATATTCTTTTTTTCTTGGGTTGTTCAGCGCAGATGGACTAAGTCCCCGAGTCTAGGATAGAGAGTATCAAGGCGTAAAAAGTATTTATAAATGCCAAAAAACTCTCGTTCGTTAGTATCATATTCATGGATAAAATAGAAAGCAGACGGATGTGTACAACAACAATATTAGAGTAAATAAAATTAAAACACAGTTAAATGTGCCAAGAGATTAAGAGAGAGAGTACATTATAAAAAAACAAACTTCAAATTTACCCCTTATTTTCCCATTATTTTTTCGAAATAAATTTCGAATAAGGGAAACCGCCGAAATTCACTGCCAAATATTAATATTGGCAAATCATTTGTATTCGAATATACTTAATCTAGTGGTCTCCTAGCTGGGTTTTGTGGATTATTCAATTGCATCAAGCAAACGAATCAAATGGAACCGAGAATCTAGGTGGAATATAAAAACCTACACCTTGATGCACCTTATACTCGGCATATCTCCGTAACATTAAGAATATCCTTTGACCCCATTTACTCCTGCCACTTGCCGAATACAAGCGGCATGCTGTAGAATGATATCTCAGATGTTGGAGGAATACATGAACAGGCAATATAAAACTAATAATCAGCTGTTTCCACACGGACACCCAAAAGTTCCACATTTTCATGACTGCAAAGAGAGATCAAGTTTGGCTTGTTTGTAATACGTACACGAGTCATTACTCCCCCACCCCTTTCACCACATCGATCACGACGGAACATTTGATAGTACGGTCAGAAAACTTCGGAAGAATTGTCGTGTGGTTTCAGCCATGATTCAATAAACATAATAACATGAAAGACACAACCAACATAATTAATATACACATCACGAAATTTCATTTTAAAACCCTTTAAATTTTGATATAATATCATAAAATTAAATGTAACATCCGACAGATGTCGCGGTTTCTTCGTTTTCACCCCGATAAACTCTTTAACCAAAAAATCTTCTTGCCAGAATTTCCCGTGCACCAGGCATTCGAACAGCCGCAACGGACACAAAATCTTAAAAGCAATGTCCCTTTCTCTGACGACATTAAATTTAAAAGCCGTTATTCCTGACGAATCATCTTTTAATATCCTTCGCTGGATGTAGTTGTCGATTGTTTCAGATAAATACCCGCAGGTATCGAATTAAAAATCAAACTATAAAGTTAGATACTAGTAATATGATGATAGAAATGTGTATAAATAGAATATTTGTGGAAGGGAGATTTAGTAGAAAAAGAATATTTGAGTTAAGCAGTCCAAAGTATTGCCAAAACTAAATTGTGAATAATCTTACATTTAAAGAAATGTTATTGTAAAGTAAAGAACTTTAAAGTGTATTTTTCTTGAAAAAAATATCCACGATCTAGTGATACGGACTGTATCTTACAAAAGCGAGTAATGCGGGCGAGTCAATATTTATTACTTTGATTAAGAAGGAAACCTCAAGAGCAATTCTACGTTTCTCAAGTTACGGCAAGGATAATATAAGCAACCTATTTTCATAGGGTTGAAGAGAGGCAATCGGGTCCCAACCCGAATTCCGAAGGGCAAACAGCAAGAATTGCTTTTGAACGGATTCAGTTGAATTTGAATAGCACCTATATGAAGGAAACCACACAACAGAGGCATACTCGAGTAGAGGTCTAACCAAACACATGTACAACCTTTTTGTAATGTAAGGATCATCAAACTCTTTACACCACCTTTTTGTAAAACCTAGCGCGAATTAAGCTTTGCTAAACGAGAGCTCAATATGCAAGTCAAAACCCAATCTATGCTCAAATAGAACACCTCAACCTGTGAGCGAATCGACGTCCTCGAATTTGTGGAAATCAATGAAATACTGAGTAATGAATGACTTCCTTCTTGAGAAGTAAAGCTTCTTACATTTATTTAAATTAAATTTCAGAAGATTAAAAGAGCACCACGCAATCAAATTATTCAAGTCACTTCGAAGTTGATGTGATTGCGATTCTACGGAAAAAGAAGAAAACAGTTTCACATCATCAGCAAAATTAAGATCTGGCTGCAATTAATGATCGATGGGAGATCGTTAGAGTATAAACTAAACAAGATGGGACCTAAGTGGCTGCCTTGACGAGACGTCACGGAAAGCTCATCCGAGGTGATGAAGTTAAACCAAACCCTGAATGATCTATTGTGCAGATAAGAGCTTATCCATTTTACTAAATAGAAAGGGAAGCCAGAGTCTTGGAGTTTAAAGATAAGTAAGTTATGGTTAACCAAATCAAATGCATTGCTTAAGCACCTAAATTCAAGGACTTATTAAAAATTTTTGAGATAACACCCATAGCTCGACAGCACAAGGTATAAGGACACGTGACGGAATTCCATCAGGTCCAGGCTCACAATTATATTTTAGAGAGCTCAACCCTTCAAAAACGCCATTTTCATAAATAACCAAATTAGGAATTGAAACCAAATTAGTAATCGGATATGGATAGTTTGCTGATAAATCGAAATTAGCAGTCGATAAGTTTCGTCGGAAGTATTCAGCAACAGATTTGAGATTTCAAAATTATCCGAGAAGTCATAGCCATTAAAAGAAACATGCGAGGGATGTGTGCAAATTTTTCTTTTTGAGTTAACAAATTTAAAAAAGTATATGGGAGTAGTAAACAGAGAGGATTTAGTGAAATCCAGCCGAAAGAAGAAGCACTTTTCGAAATTTTTTGAAAAGTTTGTTTTTCCTATTCTTGTAATATTTAATTGTCTTATTAAACCATGGGGAACACCTGCTTCGAGTTCGGGACCGTTTGACCGAAACAGATGCAGAAATAGCTAGATTGTAGAACGATGACTGTAAGCTTTCAATACTTCCAGTTGAAAAATCAAGCATAATATATGAAAGATGAGATTTTAGCATTGCAACATTGATTTTATGGAAATCATAAAATTTATTTGAAAATTTGAATTTGGAACGTTACAGAAGTTCAACGAACCATCATGCTTGCAATGGCAAGAAATACCCAATGCTGGATGATAAGGATGCTCACGTAAACTAAAAGGAAGACAATGATTAACACACATCTCAGGAAAGTTGACAATCACTTGTATTGCAATCAGTTGTATTGAACTAAATTATGATCGAATAATTCAGTAAGGAACACAACAGCTCTATCAGATGTTGAAGAAGAAACCAAACAGCTAAAACTATCACTGCAAACCCAAGTGACTTGAGGCAAACTGAAGTCACCCAACGCATTGACTATATGGGTAGATTTAGATTACTTGGAGTGTCCAATGCCAGTATAATTTTCACTGTTCATGGTACCTTACTTGAGAAAGCTGTCATGAAACTCTTTTTCTTTCCTCGCCGCTGAGGATTTAAATTTTTTTTAGACAAAGAAAAAAATAAAAAAAAAACACAATAACAGGAAACGTCGCGTCGGTTGTCCAGCGTCCGTCTGTCCACCGTAAGTCCGTCTGTCACCGTCTGGAGTCTTCCGTAACGTGCCATCATATGCACACCCCTTCTGCGTAGCCACAGCGGTGGCAGCGCACGCTTAGCCACGCATGGGGAACAACAAAATTAGATAGCTTAAAAATAACTTACAGTACAGGCGTCGGTGTTGCGTCGGCCGCGGTAGCTGCTACATCGGCAATCTTGATCTCCAGGCCACGGGATGTTCCGTTTCTGCTTTAAAGTAATTCGTTGTTTTTGGTTGCGATATCGTTGTTTTGTTGTAGTTTCCGAAACCTTTTTTTTTCTTCAATTTTTTTCCTCTTGTTTTTTTTTCTTACTTGTTTTAAAATGGAAAAGGCCTAGGAGTGGTTGATTCGATTTTCACGACATTTGGACTAAAAGTTTGTTTAATTATCCAAAATTGTTTTTCTTTTCCTTTATGTCAACCCGTCTTCTTTTTAACGACTGCTAACTTTAAGATAAACTTCGATTAGCTTTTTTTTTTTTCTTTTTTTTATTATATTATACGATTTTCACAAAATTTGTAATTAACTTATTTCTTAAATAATTGCTTTTAGTGCTTTAAATTTAGGAATGTTTAAATACAGGTACGCAGACAGATTGACATTTCATATTAATTTTCCCATCTCTTTTACAATAGATTAAATCAAAGTTTATTTCAATCTTCTTGTTAATTTTTAATACTCATATTAATTTTCACATCTCTTTTATAATAAATTAAACCAAAGTTTACTTCGATCTTCTTGTTAATTTTTAATACTCATATTAATTTTCACATCTCTTTTATAATAAATTAAATCAAAGTTTACTT
>NW_023998459.1:3674913-3693956 GCF_014805625.2 Glossina fuscipes | reverse complement strand
AAACTATTCCGATATGCAAGACACAATCTTGCGACATCTCTTTTATATTCCTCCTTTTTTCTTTTAAGTTATTAAAAGCATATTTCTTTCCATATCATTTTGTTGTTACCGCTTAAACACACAACAATAAAAGGTAAGCACCATGTGAAATGTTAACAGAACTGTCCTCTTGATTATTCTTCTTCCTCGTTTTAGGAACAAAGGCTGTTCTAGAATTTTCCTTTATATTCCTCCTTTTTCTTTTTTTTTTTTTTTAAATTATCAACAGCATATTTCTTTCTATACCATTTTTGTTGTTACCACTTAAACACACAACAATAAAAGGTAAGCACCATGTGAAATGTTAACAGAACTGCTGTAAATAACAAGAACCGCACAGAGCCTGCCTAAGACTGAAATCAACTTAGAACTATCCCCTCTGACTTCAATTTTTGAAACGCAGACAGACGTCTCCTTTTTACTCCATTTCCCTCTTCTTCTTCCTGTTGCTCTCTCCATAACGGCTTGCCGTTACTCTCACAAGAGCAAGCATAGATCCCGCAAAATCATACGATTTTGCCTATGCTTGCAAGAGCAAAAGGAAAAAAAAGGAGTACCGCAAAATCATACGATTCTGCCTGTACTTGCAAAAGCAAGCAAAGGTACCGCAAAATCATACGATTTTGCCTGTACTTGTAAGTAAGGAGATCAGAAAAGAACAAAATAAACACATATACCGCAAGATCATGCGATTTATTAGCGGTACCACAAAATCGCATGATTTTGTCTAACGGCATGCCGTTATTGCGCCGCTTGCGGTTGATACAGACCGACAGACACCCTACCCAAGGTTTGTTCGCGGCCGTTACAAAGCATATTAGAAAGGGATCTTTCCACGGCGCGGGTATATCCTTTTTTAAGACAAGAGTTATATAATGAATATGCAGAATATTAGCACAAAACTGACTGTATAACGCCCAAACCAAGCCAACATGATGTTTTTGACGCAACTAGAGCATTAAAAACTTTTAACATTAGCAAAAATGCCAAAGAGATTGGACGCAATACGAAACATAGGTATATTTTTATACGACCTATCCATGTTGGTTTGTAAACATACTTCACAAGTTTGTGTCTGATGACCGAAGCACACTCTCGAGTGACGTGAAACAGGTAGGGACGGACAAGTGGTCCTTTAGGCTAAGGCTGGCTGCTATAACACCGGCTGCGTATTTTTGTTTGCAGAATCTCTCGGTACGGACAAACGGTGAAAATAATCCCTCGGTACGGATAAAACGTGGAAAGTTTTAAAAAAGAGTCGGGTCGCGAGTCATCACGCTGGCTTTTCCCCCTGCCTATTAACAAAGCGTTTATCTAATTGTAAATTCCCCACAAATATTATTATTATTATTTTAATTTTAGACTAATGAATTGAATTCTTAGACTAAAAAAAAGACATTGAACACTAGCAACACAGGCTATAAAGATATAAGAACGCAAATCCGAAGGTCCAAGAGTTTTTTTATATAAATTTTTTTGGAAAGGGCCTTCCTGGGTAACCATGAGTATACTCCGAAAAGAACACTCGTTACATTATCATTTTAAACTAATAACGGCCGTCAGGATCTAAAATCACTTAACGAGAAAGGGTAAATGTAACGCAATCGCCGATAGCCTTTCTCGATAACCAGAAGAAACAACTGAAAGGTTCTATGGAATGAAAATCGTTACACACTATTTCCCATGGCTAGATAGACTATTCAAGCAAGTCAAAGACATTCTAGTGCGCACACCAGATTATTTGGTAGAGAATAACAGGTTGCGCTATTTTATCCCACAGCAACAAGATGAAGAAGTGTATCCGGAATGCGGAAAACTACGAGACGCGTTGGTCGACTTTATTACTGGCCAGGAATGTTCCGCCAGATAGCACGATGTATTCGCGGTTGTAAATCGTGCCACTTATATAAGGTGAGTCAACAAAGGCAGGAGGGAAAAATGCTAGTCCACGTGCCAAACGAACTACGGTGCACTGTGAGTGCGTATTTTATTGGGCCTCAAGTGGACAGAAATTGTTCCACTGCACCAGGCGACCTCCCCCGTGTTAGTCAAAGCGTTCCCTTGAAAGAATGCTCGTCCGATTCGGCGTGCCAAGGTTAGTCATCCCAGATAACGGCCAACAATTTGTCAGCCGTCAAGTCAAACGTTTCCTTCAAGAATCGGGTACGCGACAACAATTCACGGCGCCTTATTTTCCAGAAAAGACTCCGACGGAGCGGGTTAACCGAACCCTGGAAACGGCTACAGCACAACCCACGACCGGCGATCAGCTGCGTCGGAATGCGTTACTGCCGAAAATAACACTAGCCTTGGACACGGCCGCCTCGAGGGCCGGTTATTCTACCGCCTTTCAGAACCTCGGCAGAGAACTTTGACTTCGAAACGCGTTTTTCGATAAAGAAATATGAGGCACAGGTGCTCACGCATAGGCTGTAGAACAAAAAACGAAGAGATTAAGAGAATTTTTCGCACTAACTCGAGAAGATGTAAGAACCCATCAAACCACTGCTACAGTAGCACAGAATGTGCGAAACTGACAGCAGTCGACGCCGGATGCAACTGCCACCACGAAAATGAAATAAAGGTATGCATTATATAAAAAAAGAGGGTAAAAATATAAGAAGAAAAAATCAAGAAGCAAAAAAAAAAAAATAAACATGAATGGATGAATAAACGAATAAAAAAAAAGAATAAATAAATAAAGTGTAAAATAAAGGAGAGAAAAAGGTATAATAAAAAAAAAGAATAAGATTGTTTCGAACGTCAAAACGTTCTAGAGGTAACAGTGAAAAACGCATTTTTGAGGTAAGGGACTAGGTGCCGAAGAGAAAAGTGCAACAACAAGAGTTATATCAACGGCAGAAAATTCAACTACCAATTCTGACATATCCAAGAGGCCGATTCCCAATTACAAGAATGGATTACGTGAGATGGCTCAATGACTCTGTCATGGAGTTTAACGGCTTGTAGTTGCAAGATTGCCTGGATAAACCCTTGAGAAATCGCGTGGGTATATTGAACCCCTTCATATATGCACAAATTTGTCAACAACGTTGGGACATTCTTCATTGGCCGACATTCTGCAGTGACAATACTACTATCCATCTGTACGCGAAAGCATTGCTTGTTAGCTATCGTAAGTCACCCCAGAGCTGTTGGTGTGGCCGTCAACAGCTATATTTAATTGTACACAAAAACACGAAGGTGCCTTTAATTTACCGAATAGATTTCTTAGAATGGATCGCTGAACAGCCCTTAGCGAAACCCCATTTATAGATAACTCGTCGCAACACAGTTTAGAAAAAACACGAAAAAAGTTGAGTGTTTTATGTAAACTAATAAAGGGTGACGTTCATTCACCTGAGTTATTAAAACACATTGATTATAGTATTCCTAGCAGGTTCTTAAGACATTATGCTTTCTAAAGTTATCGCAATGCGGAACTAATTATGAACTGTTCAAACCTTTTCGAACAATGGGTCATATTCGCTATATTGACTATTCTTTCTATTTTTGGTTGCAGTCGAATTCAACGTTTGAATAGGCTGGAGGATTTATTATCAGCATTATACAGGCGAAAAAAGCTAAAAACATCGGGTAATAATTTCAACGAATCTAGCAAGGGACAATTTAATCAAAGGACAACCGATTTATACAGCTATTTGAATTCAACATGGAGAACGACTAAGTTCAATGGAAATTATGGCCACAACTACAGCGGCTAGATTACAATAACGACAACTACAACGACAGACATCCCAATCTTTTAAATAGCATCTTCAATAACAAAGGTAAGCTAAGTTAATCTTAAAAGAGAAAAAACCAAGTAAGAATCTCGCATACCCACCACTGTGTTTTTCGCATTTTACTCTCCACGTTGTTTTATTAGATATCCACATCGCTGTTATTATTAACAAAAAAAAATCGCGATGTCTACCATATTCATTTTAAAACTAACCCAGATAGATAATATATCTCTATTTGAGGAGTGTACAAAATAATTTTAAACATTCTGTCTTGTTTGCCATATGATAAATAAGCATAAAACCCCAAAAAAGTGAAAAAAGCAGCATTAAATCAGTATTAACTTTTTGTGGGCATTACCGATTGTTCCCATTTTCAAGGTAAAGAGTAGAGTGCTTCGTAAAGTAAACATAGAAAATTTCGGCTTTCTAACTTTTATAATTGTCGAGTAACGAGAAAAAATCCAAAAAAATTTTAAAAAAAAAACGAGGTGCGTTCAGTTTACGCTCCATTGCGCGCTTCTGCTCTGACAGATTTAGTCCATTTTGAACACCAACCTGCGTGCAAAAACGTGCAATGTTTCCACCAAATTTGAATTATCTTACCGAGATTGATTATGATCGGACCTCGAATTAGGAGACAGAAAGCCGTTCGAGTTTTCAGGCCACCCATCTTACAGCAAGTAAATTCAAAAAACTCTAGCTTAGAAAGTTCCCAAAAAACTTAAACGAAAAGTGGGCTAGAAAATCAATATAAGGAGATGCTTAAAAAAGCGTCAAGTTTACACAAAAGGACCACTTCCATTCTTCAAGATTGGACCTCTTGACGTTCATCAACGGCTTCTCCTCTGCATCTGATATCCAAGTAAAATATTAATTTTACTTACTCACTACTTTATTCTAATTTTATTTTTGCATGCTTCGCATACTCATCGAAAGGCAAAGCCAATGTCAATATACACTTTAATGTAATTGTAGTTAATAACCTAATTTAGTTTGCTCTACTCGTTTTATTAGTCATCACAACGTAAAGATGGACCTATTCTTATGTAAGTTTATGTGCACGAGAAACGACGTTCTTTTCGAAAATATATCTCATAAAAGCGCACCGCCCGATACCAATGGCGTAAGAAAACATATGTAAAAGAATAATCACAACGTCAGTCAAAATGCATGAATTCATGCGAATGCTCTTGGACTTACAAATTCTTCAGAAACATTTCAAAAATTGTTAAACGAAGTACTGTGAGGAACCAAAGTTGTCCCTCGTCTTGGCGTCATAGGTTCTCCGTCTCTGGGGGGACACTGGAGTAAGTTAAGCGGAACAGGATTAAGCAAGGAGAAAGCAGAGGAAAGAGAAATAAGCCGAAGTTGAAGTCAAGTTTGTGAGTGCTAGCGTAACCAAAAAAAAGTAAATAAAGGGAGTGGAGTAAAGACAGTGAAAGGTGGCAGAATTATAGAGCGGACGAGAAACTTCTTAGTTCGAAGTGTTAGAATAAAGCAAAATTACAGAGATCAACCGGAGGAAATTGTAATAAAAGAATAGAAAAATCTTTGGAAAATGAATTACAACGATATTCGATATAAAACAAAACAAGAGTCATCCTGAGAAAACTAGAATAAGCAGGGGAAAAGCATCCATTGAATTACTGAATAGATAGAAAATAAAAGAAAATTGTCAATTTGCAAGATAACTCTGTTCAAGCGCCGTGGTCATATTTTTCTCTTTGTGAAAAAATTTTTGCAATTTAATTTCTTTATTGCGTTATACGTTTTTAAAAGTTTTCAAACTTATTATAATTTATTGAACTTTTTGTGTGTTTATTGCGAAAAGTGTTCATCGCGGATACCGTACATTTGACATTTTATTCAGTAGTTTCCCAAACCTTTTCTAGTGAGTGGTTATTTCATAAATAATAAACAATAGACAACAATAAGGCATAATGGCCCCTGGGCCGCCAGATAAAAACTCGAATAGATTTCATCTATTAAGTGATATATCCCCCCAACGAAAAAAAAGTAAAAATTCCGACTTTCCGGTGTTGCCAATTAGCGATATAACCCCTATTGATAAAAAATATATTGTTATTTCTTCAACCGATGCTCGAATAACAATTTCCCAAATTAGCCCTTTTGCTATAAAAAAAGCTCTAGATAGCATTACAACATACATCGACTCCATCTCGATTCTACGCGATGGGAATTTACTGGTCCTCGCTGGGAACCCGCGCGCAACCGAAAAGCTCATAAAGGCCAAATCTTTAGCTAATCTATGTGCTATTTCAGCTAAACTACATGAGAAACTTAACTCGGTTCAAGGCGTAATTTATGCCCTTTGCTTCAAGCATGTGCCGGAAGGTGAAATTGACCGCGAAATTGGCAATCAAGGAGTGACTGAAATATATAAATTCACCAAACTGAATGATGACGGAAAAACACGCTCTCCTACATGAAAGATTATTTTAACTTTTGATCGCTATCGATTACCGCGAACAGTTGATGTGGCGTGGTATGAATCTAAAGTAGAACTATACATCCCAAACCCTATGAGGTGTAAAAATTGCCAACGCCTGGGTCATACGGCAAAAAGATGCACTAATGCTGCATCTTGTGCTAACTGTGGTCATCCTCCACATACTGAAAGCTGTACCCGTAGTTTCTGCATAAATTGCAATGATCAACACTCAGCGTTAGACAAACAATGCCCACGTTTTGTACAGATGCGCGAAATATTAAAAATCAAAACAGAAAATTACTGTAGCATGGGCGAAGCGCGACGCACATACCGGGAAAGAAATCCATCTGTAGCCCATGGAATTGGCAAAAGTAATACCTACGCTGCTGTTGCCTCTCAAATCGAGCCTAGTAAGACTTTAACTGCAACTGCTTCCAATGAAAAACCTGTTCCACCATTAACCAAAAATTATATTGCGAAACCAGTTACATCACTTGCCAAAGATAATATTGAAAAAACCAAAGCAACTGCAAATATTGAAAAAATTAAAACAACAACACATATGCTAAAATCTAATATACCAAATTCTCCAGAATCTCCAGCTCTCAACTTTACTCAACAAATCACAAGTGGTAATGAATCCATTCTTTCATCCATTAATCAACCTTCAATTTCAAATTATTCACGTGCGCCAACCCGTTGCGCTTCAAATGTACCAAATCACCTAAATACAGATTATTCTGCTGGTAAGAATAAATCATTCACGAAAAATTCCTATAGCGACCTTCTCGACGGAGACGCTGACATGTCAACTTAACCCTTCCTCCACTCTGCTTACATGTCATTACAATTAAATAAAGTTTTTAAAATTCTACAATGGAACATTAAGGGACTTATTAATAATTTTGATGAACTCCGTACACTCATAAGTGATTTTAATCCAACCTTTTTATCACTTCAAGAAACCCATTGTAGAAGCTCTTTTAATCCTATTCCACCCAAATCATATACTGGATACTTCACGAATGCTGATCAAAACTCATATTCCAAACAAGGAGTAGGTGTTTTTCTAAAATCAAGTATACCTCACAAACGCATAAATTTAAGCTCAAATATACAAGCCGTAGCGATACAAATAATGTTAAATATAACATTTACAGTGTTTTCGATCTATATTCCACCTTCGCAATCGTTTTCTCAGCAAGAACTCTACAGTTTATTCTCCGTACTTTCCCCCCCATTAATTATATGCGGCGATTTCAACAACTGGAATACCATCTGGGGCTCAACAGTGAACAACACTCGCGGTACTGTTTTAGAAAAGGTCTTTTTTCAAAGCAACCTTTGCGTTTTAAATGATGGAAAACCAACGCACTTCTCAACTCATCATACTTTTTCACATATTGATTTAACATGTTGCTCTCCATCAGTTCTTCCTTTGGCGTCCTGGTCTATTTCTGATGATCTACATAATAGTGATCACTTTCCAATCATAATCGATCTTAAACTTTCAACGTCTTCTGCTACTCCAGCAAAACAGGCCAAATTCCTCCTAGATAAAGCGGATTGGATCAATTACTCCAAACAGGTGGAGTCATTTTTGAATTCAAAGCCATTTAACGGGAACTGCAACCATGATGCTGCTATTATGTCTAAAGCGATTCACACGGCTGCTCATCTCTCTATTCCTCAATCCTACACCTCTTTTAAACGAGCTAGGGTTCCTTGGTGGAACAACACGCTTTCGTTTTTGAGGAAAAATAAAATGGATCTATGGCACCGCTTTAAGAGATGTCCTGATCAGGATCATTTGTTATTGTACAAAAAGGCCAATGCTCTATTCAGGAAGTAATTACGAAAATCAAAGGCACTTAGTTTCGAACTTTTTTCGAGAGGAATTCACAGAAATACATCAATGAAAGTGGTCTGGAACAAAATCAACAGACTTAATGGAACTTCAAATCTGAACGAAATCTCTGCCATCTGCACTCCCAATGGGACTTTAACTGATGCAGATGAGATTTCTAATTACTTTGCAAAAGTGTGGTGTGAATACTCCTCTGACAGCAACTTCTCCAGTGCTTTCATCGAAGATAAAAGGACTCCAATATCTCTTTCAAATAATATTGATAGATGTGCCATGTTCCTGGAAAACTGCGTATCTACCTTAGAACTTGAAAGTTGCGTCTCCAATTTGAAGGGGAATACACCTGGTCTAGACCGCATCTCATACCAAATGTTCAGTGCACTGTCTAATTCAAGTAAAAAGAAATTACTGGACCTATATAATAGGTATTTATGACTGGCCATATACCCTACATGTGGAAACTGGCAACAGTTGTTCCAATTCCAAAGTCAAAAAATGTCTCCATCGCATCAGATTATCGCCCAATTTCTCTTTTATCTTGCCTCTCTAAGGTATTAGAAAAGATTATGGCATCTAGATTATCTTGGTTTCTTGAGTCCAAGAACCTGATAACAAAACAACAAGTTGGTTTCAAGCGGGGTAGAGGGTGCATCGACGCTCTGTTACATATTGATTATTTCACAGGCAAAGCAATTTCCGAACGAAATCACGTAACAATTCTCTCAATTGATTTCGAAAAAGCATTTGACAGAGTTGGTCTTCATGTTATCTTAAGACTCTTGAAATCATGGAATGTTGGACCCAAATTCTTCAACTATATCAAATCATTCATGTCGCATCGGCGGTTCAAAGTTAGAATCACCAATCATCTTTCTGATTCCTTTCCGCTAATGAATGGCATTCCGCAAGGATCTCCTCTCTCTGTCATGCTTTTTCAGATCGCCTTCAACGAAATTAACGAAATTCTTTGCCGTGTACCAAGAGTGGAACATTGTCTCTACGCGGACGATGTATACATTTTTACAAAAGAAAAAGACAACACGAAAGCAATCAACATCCTGGAATCTATTGCATGTGAGATCTCCACATGGGCAAACTCGTCAGGAGCTAAAATTTCTATACAAAAATCAAAAAAAATGCACATTTGTCGAAAACAAATGTGCGATGCAGGAAATCTACTGGTGCATATTAACGACTTACCAGTACTAAATGTGCAGACGCTCCATGTTCTCGGGCTCACGTTTTCCAACAATTATCGTTGGAAAGCACACTGTCTTCGGTTAAAAAACTCTCTTTTAACAAGGGTAAATTTCATACAGTACGTTGCTTGGAGAAGCCATGCGCATATTAACACTATTGCTTATCTTACGAAAATGCTTGTGTTAAGCAAGATTGACTATGCTTTGATAATTTATGGCAATAGCTGCAAATATAATATCAACATCCTTAAACCGGTCTATCATCAAGCCGTCAGAGAAAGTTGTTATGCTTTGCGGACGACGCCCATAAATAATATTATAATTGAAATTGGTCTCCCAACTTTAGAAAATAGACTGTTTGAATTAAAAGCTAAAATAGTCCCTAAGCTTCTTAATTCAAACAAATCCATTGTCGGTGATGAGAAAGATTATTATTGCCAAGAAATTTCCAAAGTCACCATCTGCAATTGACCATTGTTTGTGCATCGCAAAGGAATTGAACATTCCCTTAAAAATTTCCCGCTCTTTCGGTGTTAAACCTCCCTGGATTTTGAAAGACTGCTCTTTTGACATCTCACTGTCTATGCACAAGAAAGAAGATACTCCAAATTACGTCTTCAGGAATCTAATAGCTGAAAAAACCCAAGTATTGGACAGTACTGGTTGGAATCTTTTGTACACAGACGGCTCAAAGTCTCCTGGTCTGCCTCCTGCCTGTGCGGTGGTAGATGCTACAGGACGGGTTCTTCTCAACCACATATTTCACGAAAGTACTTCAACTTTCACAACCGAAGCCAGAGCTATCCTTCACGCTGCCAACCTTGCCCATAAAAACAAACTCAAAACCGTCATTGTTACCGACAGTTTGTCTGTTTTACAAGCTGTTCGGAACCCTTCGACTTCGAGATGGAGCACCATCAACAAATTAAGGAATATAATTACTACACCCGACAGAAAAATTAAAATGTTATGGGTACCAAGTCACATCGGATTACTGGGAAATGAGCAGGCTGATCGAGCGACAAAATATGCTGCTTCTGCTCCTCTAATTATGGATGATGTCATGGAAAAGTTGGATCTTCAAAGATGCATTGGAAGAAAAGTTAAAGAGAAAATTGCAGAAGGAAATTTACAATACCATCATCAACGCTACTCTTCCATTAACCCTCAATTAACTCCACCTTTATATCCAATAAATGTTGAGAAAACCAAGATCCAGACATTCTCGAGAATTCGCCTTGGTCATACAATTGCAACTCACCAATGGATCCTGAAGAAGTCTTCTTCCCCAATCTGCTGTTGTGAAAAAACTCTTACTATAAAGCACATTCTCTGCGACGGTTCAACTTTCCCTTGGCTTGAAGTATTGCATTTGGAACGATTAACCCTTTGAACATTCTACAATCAGCTTCAGAACAGAATATCAATTGTATACATTACTTTATTAATACTACTGAGCTCATTATCTAATGTACATTTTATTATTCTTTTTTATAATTAGAGCCGATAGCCTGTGTTGCTAGTGCTCAATGTCTTTTTTTTAGTCTAAGAATTCATTTCATTAGTCTAAAATTAAAATAATAATAATAATAATAATAACAAAAGAAAATTGTCAATGTCAAAGAAAGAAAACTGAAATATATTTTTGTAGCAACTATTTTAAGGAAATAAAAAAAAAACGTATATAAATTTAAATTTGGAAAATAAAGCCATGACATCTGTATTAAAGAAATTTGTTGCGAAATAAAACCTGGAGGCGTTGGGCTACCCCAGCACCAGGTTTTGGGCAAAAATAGCCCTCACAGTACTTAATACGATGGATTTTCCTGCATTGTTGATGTTCTTATCTTTAGAAGAATCAAAGACAAACATTTGAAATGCTTTAGAATCGTATTTGCGAGTTTAGAGCAATTCGATGGCGAAAAGCGTTTGGATTCGAAATGCCTAATTTTGAAGTAGTGCAATTAATTGGTTATACCGGTAAATAGGGGATTTACTAGTATACAAAAATTAATATGAAAAACACGCACCCTGAGAAGGTAATGGTAACAATTGAGATCACTGTTTTTCGCAGTTGAAGGAAGTTGAAAGCTAAGCTTGACGACCAAAGAGAACGGGATCTACAGCCACATCTTAAAAGTTTAGAGCGTTACCCGCTAATAATAATTTGTGGAAGGGAAAGAAAATTCGAATCAGAAATCACAACGGACAACGGGCTCGAATTTACTTCAAAAAATGTGAGATATTTACAAATCATTTGGCAATTTTATTTGTAATTAACTCCGGAGAAACCAATATATTGTAATAAAAAATAATTTGCCCAAGCCCCAGGTGATCACCGTGGCTATTAAATTCAAATTCAAGGTGGATTTTTATAATAAAGTACATAGATATAGTACTATTATTAAAGCAATGCTGTCGCATAAAAATGTTTATGGAAAATAGCTTGTTCCTCCAACGTAGTCAAGTGGCAAGGGAGACATTGAAAGATCTTACATATAACAGATGCTCCGTGGCACATAACTAGTTCAAATATTCACAAGGGCGTCAATATTCCGATCAGAACAGGCGTAATTAAGAAAGCGCCAGCCAAAATGTCACTGACGTCCTCAGCCGTTCGAATCCCATTGCTTATTCTCTTTCCTTAACAAAGAAACAATATAGTTTAAAACGCACAGTGATTATAGGCTTAATAAATTGAAAAATGATCTCAACTAAGGCGATCTGCATTGGCAGTCATCACCAAACTTAAATTAGATATGACGTCGGTAACGAGTCTTCTTGGGCGGGGTATACTCAGCCAATCCAGGACTCTTTCCAAGAAAATTTGTAATAAAAAAACCTGTACCTTCGGTTTTGTTCTTACGTTTCTGTTTATCTATTTCCGAGGAATTTTACAATAGATAAGCGATTTTAAGGGGAGTGGGAGAAAACAACCCGCGAGGTGACCCGTCTCTTCTTTAGCGTTTTACTATTTCTTATTCGTTCCGGACGATTATTATTATACTTTCTTCTTCACGTTTCCGTATCGCGAGTTTCTGTAAAAGAGAAGAATATGCCGCGAGTGTCATAGCAGCCTACCTGGGCCTATCGCCACTCGTCTGTCCCTAACTGTCTCACGTAGCAAGAGTGAGTGTCCATCAGTCATTCAGAGATGGTGATTAAGCTAAACCTTCCATCCCCTATCCGTGAAGGTCAACAGTCCTATTAGTCATTCAGGGATGATGATTAAGGTAAACCTTCCGTCCTCTATCCGTAAAGTCCTAAAAAAACATATCGTTTAAAGTCAACTCGTGAAGTAGCGATCTCTTACCTTTAGCTGCTATGACACAATTGAAAGGCTGGGCGTGGTGCGACACGCTCTTTTATAGTCCCGGTCACCGTTATTACAATGATATTCTTGTGTACCTATTCTTACGTGTGCCAGCTTAGTTCCGATCGAACATGTCTAGCCGAACATGTTTGTTCGCACCTACGAGTACTACCTCAAGTGTTGACTCATATGATCTTATCGCTAGTGTTTACTTGTATGCCTATCCTTATATTTGTTTTATTGTTACCACTACTCGGTATGATTCTGTAATACGCTAACCCAGGTGCCGAATCGTATGATTTAGTAACCGTTAGGTGAGTGAGTGCTAGTCTCGCTATGACTTCACAATCCGTCTGTACAATGTTTCCTCACCGACCTATACTTATGCTGCAAACGGTTTGAAGTTGGGTCGTCCTCGTCCAGCGGTAACTATTCATCTGCTTGGCTTCGTGCTCTCCCATTTAAAATGATGGACCGAAGAAGACCGTTCGTAAGATTGGGTCCAGAATGGCCCAGAGCTTAAAATCTACTCGTTCTGTAAGTAGGTTTCGTCCATCCGTTTGTTCTTATAAGAACTAAAGCACGTGTATTTCCTTTATTTGTAACCATCCATGTAGTGTTCGCGATACAAAAATTTTAAACCTCCCTTCATCTCGCAAATCGGGTTGCTCAATAATGACACGTGCGTGCATTTCTTACCACCTCCAACCCTCTTGAACACTCTTAAATGCATCCCTACACATAACAAAGATCGAACTTGTGTAAACTGGCAGCAAGGAATTTACAGAGACATCTTTCTAACGTTACAGTGGCCCTAACCTATTTTCTTAAATTGTCTTCGTTTTTCTGCATGTCTATTTACTAGCAAAAAATTATTATTGTAATCATTTTTCCTAGTCCCTTGAAAATTACGTATTTTTCCTATTTATTGGACAATTGCGTGCAATTTCCCATCCCTGAGATATTGTACAAGAAGTTTACCATTTGCTTTAAATGGCTGCTTTCCCGAAAATATTTCAGGCGTAAGTGTCATTAGTAATTTTTGTTACAATGTTAACTCAATATTAAAATTAATACAGTACAATACAATATTAAATTTATTACAAAATAATAATTATTGAAAAGCAAACACTCCGGAAAGCAGATGTTAATATAACGAAATATGCTTTTTCTACTTCCACGTTCAAAGTACGACGTTCACAACGCGAAAATACTAACTAATAATGATATATAACATACTTATTTTTTTTGACCGCTAACACAGTGTCGGATAAAAATTTTATAATCTTGAAGAGCAACACCTTAATTGAGCTATCTAAATAATTAAGTCGATGCTTTTTGCAGTCATCGTTCGTCACAAGCCAGGAAAAGTTCTTCCCCGATTGTTTTCAGACCAGCTGAGTAATTAAATCTCCAAGAACCTCTTTGTTAATGTACTGGCCAAATACGGCTCTAAGCCAATGCGTTTGAACCTGACACATTTCGAACTATTCACCTTTAAGATAGCAGAGATGTGTACTCCAAACTTTTGCCACCTTTCTAGTTGATTCTAGCCGTTTATCATATTTACAATTCTTCATTTGTGTCGTTTGTCTCTATATTCCAAGTTTGAAAAAGTTTTTGTTATGGCAGTTTTTTGGATTAAACTTGACGAGCTCCAAAGTCAGGTGTTTGCAGAATTTGGCATTTTGGCTTGTAAACATGTTGTTTTGAGCGCGTTTCTTAAATGCCGCTGCAATAGAATTGTTTAGTAATTGCCCTCAACGCGGACATTCTTTCAGATAACTGCGGATAAATATGCGTATCCGTTATTTTCGAACACATACGAACATACGAACATAATCCCTTCTAATATCTATTTGGTAAACTTCTTTCAAAATATTGACAGAACCGTTCCTGTCTGGTGTTTCTTCATCTCGGTCTAATTAAATCTTTACTAACAGCTCCAAATAACTCATTGTTCTTTGCAGGGTTTCCCAGTGGCTCATTTCTGGATTAGTGTATACGCGTTAAATAAATTTATAGCATCATTTATATCAGGCCTAGTAATTTGAGCAGTAAATAGTTAATACCCTATTGCTTGCATCTACGGCATTGTGTTGATTTGTTTTTTTGCTTTCCACCAGTTAGTCACTTCTCTTGCATTGTTACTGATTGTAGCCAATGGGTATATTAATTGAGTTGTAATCGCTCATACTGAAACTCTTCAGAATTTCAGCTATATATTTACAGTGATCTATCTGGTTTTCACCATCCTCTATAAACTATTGCTAAATATCAGAATATTGTCCATATAAGTAGCTAGGAAAAACATTTGTAGTGTGATCGTATACTATCGTATGCATCCACTTGAAGTGTGACAGAATTATGCGACTTCAGCATAATACTTTTGGTAAAATAAAAATAAAATTTATGTCACACTTCACCAGGGTGAGTATTGCATTTCGCAATGCAATACGATGCCGCATGTAAACAATTATAATTCTGCTTAGATAACAATAATTTAATGTAAAAATTAAGTATAAATAGTGCCAAAGAAAATAAAGAAATTCAGTTGTTATCAAACAATTCAACTTAGCGTTTCACTCCCTGAAAATCAATCCGCCTGAAGCATAAAGATTAGGGACCGTCTTATGCCGAGACTTATTGGCATTATAAGAGGCGGAAAGACTTGGCGTACTGAAGGCGAGCAGCTTAGGGGTAAACTACGCTCCATCAATAAACATCATTACATTCATTACATGGCGATCCTGCGACCGATCCTGAAAGGCAGCCAACATTTTTAAGACAGCCAAAATCTTTCGATCGATCTTGCAAGGCAGCCAAAAATTTTTAATTCCACCATTCCCATTTTTAAGCCAAATTTTCTGTAGCAACCACTAACAATGCTGGACATCACAAATCTGGAGAACGAGATTAGCATAATATACATGAAGGACAACTTCATTTACATCATAATATTGCTCATAGTCATCTACATAGCATACAAAACATACAAAAATTTCAACAAGTTGTAACGGCCGCGAACAAACCTTGGGTAGGGTGTCTGTCGGTCTGTGTCAACCGCAAGTATCGCAATAACGGCATGCCGTTAGACAAAATCGTGTGATTTTGTGGTACCGTTTATAAATCGCATGATCTTGCGGGATATGGTTGTTTTGTTCTTTTCCTTTTTTTTTCTTTTTTCATTAAAACAGGCAAAATCGTATGATTTTGCGGTATTCCTTTTTTGCTCTTACAAAAACAGGCAAAATCATGTGATTTTGCGATATTCCTTTTTTGCTCTTACAAAAACAGGCAAAATCATGTGATTTTGCGGTATTCCTTTTTTTCTTTTGCTTTTGCAAGAACAAGCAAAATCGTATGACTTTGCGGTATCTTTGCTTGCTTTTGTGAGAGTAGCGGCAAGCCGCTATAGAGAGCAACAGAAGGAAGAAGAGAGAAATTGAGCAGGAATGAGAAGTCTGTCAGTGTTTTATTTCTAAAATAGAAGGGAGAACGACTTGGCCTCTGCTGAGGTGCGGACGTGTCCGCGAGCTGTGAAAGTTATTATTAACTTCAACTTTATTTAATAAATAGAAATTTAAACGTTTTGTAAGACGCAGCAGTGAATCAAAATAGCAAACAAAATATTGAAATAAAAAAGATAGAGGGATGTCTTTTGGTAGTTCGAAGAAAAGCAATTATTAACGAGTACTAATAAAAAGTAAAAAAAAAAAAATAAAACCTAGAACTAATAAAAGTGCAAATAGTTCTTTCTTGTAAACTTGGTGAACTAAATTCCAAATTTATATGTTATAACCCTGCTGATAATTTGTTCGTCTCAGTAATTTAAGAAATCAGTTTATTGGGTATTTTGTAATAAAAATTAAGTACAAAATCCAAAATACCTCAAATATTGCAAAACAAAAAAAATAATCACGAAGAACGAAAAGTAATAAGCATGTGAAAGGAAAATTACTAAACCCGAAATTTGTGACCAGAAATATATGCAAGTAAAGCAAAGAAAATATGTAAAACTAATTTTATAGGAAAAGAAAACTTACCCAATCTGAAATTTGTGAACTAAAATATATGCAAATAAAGCAAAATAAACTAAAATTGCAAATCAATGACAAATATGAATGTTTCAGCTTTTAATTAAACCAAAAAGAACAGAGAGAGGAAAAAAAAGGGGAAGAAATTTCTCCATGTTGGTATACTAATATATTTACTTTGAAAAACATAAACTAATCAAGTTTACGAGATTTCTTTCGATTTTATCGGTTATAGCTGTTTGATCGTTTGTTAGTGTTTTATATGAATAAATAAGACCAAATTCCCTTTCATACAACGTGAGGAAGGAGCGAACAGTCTTTGTTATTTAGTGACACACATTCCAGCTGCATTTTGCTTGTACTGATTAATTAAAACGAACTTCCTACCTGTCAAATGCAGCAGCAGGCATTTTAATGAAACATAAGTAAAGTAAATTGCAGTTCAACCTTAAAGAAAAGCAGAATAATTTAAACAAAGCCTACGATCCGTGCAGCGACTCTAGGGTTCCAGCGAGACCAACCCTTGTTCGGCAACGGTAACAACCTTTCGCACCATCGTCAGTCGTGGATTTGAAGCAGCAACAACCCCTTTGCTGTGAACATGAACCGCCGAAGGAAACAGTTACCGCCGAAGACTCTGCACCGGCACCAACAGTATCAGGTGTCCTAGTTCATTTAATTCCTTTTTTTTGTCCCCGATGTGTGGCTGAGCGCGAGCTGCCACCGCTGTGGCTGAGATGAAGGGGATGTGTATATGATGGCACCGTAGGGAGGACTCCAGGCGGTTACCGACGGACTCACGATGGACAGACGGACGATAGACAACCGACGAGACCTTTTAATTTTTTTTTGTTGTATTCTTTGTCATGAGGCTCAGGAAGCCGGACCCCTTTCAATAAATACGTTCTACCGGCAACAAAGGGGCTAGTACCGTGACAAAGTACATCTCAAAAAAAGTAACAGCAGGCAACCCGCCATAAGACGATCAACCTACTTCCTATCGAAGCTGTCATATACATAAAGACAACATATTTATACCTAACAGCAATATTATCAATAATATACCTATACTACGAAATATATATATATATACATAAATACCTAAGAAAGAAAATGGTCACAAATATAAATGTATAAAAAGAATATATTAAAATAAAGAGCATTACTTATAGATAAGAAATTAAGAAAAAAGAATCTATTGACAGAAAATCAAAAATATATTAAAATATATTAAAATAAAAACACATACATAAATTCCAAAAAATATATACATATTTTCCACCCCTTTAATGGAAAAAATAGATGAGATTAACATCTCTATATATAGGATAATCTCTAACCTTAAGAAGCTAGGAAGCAAAACTAGAAGAGTTAGAAAACTACAGAACCAGAGTCCGTACCATAATAGAAACTAATACAAAACCAGAACAGCCAGACCTAATAGATAAAATAGAAACATTTAAAAAAAAATATCAAATTGCAAAAGAACTATTAGAAGTTGAAAAAACCAAAGAACCTCTAGAAGACATAAGCCCCAGCAAAACAGATAGTATAATACAATCAAAAATGGATTTTAACCTAGAAACAGCCTCCAAATCCATACCCACTTTCACTGACAATTATAAAGATATCAACTGCTTCATAAAAGTTGTTGAAATAATACACAGAACCCTAAAAGAAGAAGCCAAAACACAACTAATAGAATACACCTTTTGCTGCAAACTATCCTCAAACGTCCAAACCGCCCTTGCAAATGAGATCCCAACAGCACTACAAGAATTAAAAACCAAACTTGAAAATAAATTTATATCAAATCAAACAATACCACATCTACACCCACTATTAAACCAAACAATACAGAAAGGCACTATCACAGGTTTCAAAGACAAAATTTTAAACATAATAGCAGATCTAAATAACCTCCAAATCAAAGAACTAGGCCCCAACCCCACTAACAAACAAAAATCCGTCATTACTAGTATCAACGATACGTACGCCTTAACCATATTCAAAAACGGTCTCGATGACTATATTAAACCCACTATCTTTGCGGCCCAACCAAAAACCTTTTCGGAAGCAATTAATATTGCGCTACAATACGAGAGTGCGACCCAAACAAATTCCCAGGTAATGAGAATAAATTAGCAAAAGAAAAATTTACACAATCGCTACAACAACAACAGAAACTCATACACTAACAACAACACAAAGCAATACCATAATAATAATCCAAATAGAAACAATCAAAGATATAATAACCAAAAGAGGAATTATAATAATACCAACAATTTTAATAGCAATAATTATAATAATTCCAATACCAACAACAATAACAACAATTGTAATAGAAACAACAGCAGGAATTTCAACTATCGAAATCAAAATAATAA
>NW_023998459.1:3652516-3674813 GCF_014805625.2 Glossina fuscipes | reverse complement strand
AAACTATATATTACTAGATATTAAAAATGCAACAAAAACAGAAATATCATTTCTATTAGACACAGGAGCAGACATCAGCCTCTGCAAAGCACACCTTTTGGAAGATTACCCACTAAACAACGCAGAATGTATTAATCTAACAGGAATAACCAACGAAAGTATAGAAACATTGGGAACTACACATTTGAATATAAATCTAGGAAACGGAATCACTCAACATAAAATACAACTAGTAGACCAGAACTTCCCTATAAAAATCGATGGAATCATAGGAAGAAATTTCCTACACAAGTATGCTTGCAATATAAATTATGAAAATTTCTCTCTTACAGTTAATACACACAACGACCAAATTCAACTCCTCATATACGATGAAATACTTAATAAAAATAACATATTTCTTCCCCCAAGATGCGAAATTATAGTCCCCATAGATATCAAAATAGACAGCGATGCTTTAGTACTAAATAGAGTAATAGAAAAAGGAATATTTTTAGCCAATTCAATAATCAATTAAAATACTAAATACACTAGATGAAGAAATCATAATACAACACCCACATATCAACACTGAACCACTCCATACCTACCAAATTATACAAAACACCAATATACACACTCAATATGATGAACAACGATTCCAAAAAATATTACAATCCATAAAAAACTGACACCATACATACTCAGGTAAAAGAATTATTACAGCAAAACATTATAGAACCCTCAATTAGCCCCTATAACTCACCACTTTTAGGGCGCCTAGCGTTAGTTTTGGGGAAAAAGAAATCCATTATTTTTATATGAACTTCAGGACTTTATTTAACATGCTTCGGATTGTCCGATTTGGGTCAAATATGCACTCTTTTGTTGTATGATTTGTTGCCATTTTAAAGGTAACTTCAAAATGCCTCTCTCATAGAAGCCTGGTCTCTATTTGCAAAAAACTCTAATAGTCGATTTTCACAATCCTCCCTAGATTCCAATTTTTTATCATTAAAGAAATTTTGCAATGCAAGAAAAAGATGATAACCGCTTGGTGCCAAGTCCGGACTGTATGGCGGATGCATTAAAACTTCCCAACCAAGCTCCCGAACTCATAATAAACAATCCCCTTCCAGTCCCACCAAATGCATAGCAAAGCCTTCCTGGCCGTTAGTCCTGGTTTGACCACCGTTTGAGGTGCTTCACCGCTCTTTGACCACGATCGTTTTCGCACAGGGTTATCGTATGTGATCCATTTCTCATCTCCAGTCACCATCCGTTTAAGAAATAGGTCTATCTCATTCCGTTTGGCCAAGGCTTCGCAGATGGAAATTCGATCCATCATGTTTTTTTCTGTTAATTGGTGTGGCACCCAAACATCGAGCTTCTTTTTGAATCCAGCTTTGTGTAAATGGTTTAAAACTGTTTTATGGTCGATTTTAACTCCTGGGCGATGTTACGACTACTAACATGCCGGTCAACTTCGATCATTTCTCCGATTTTATCGACATTTTCGACGAAGGCCTACCTGTGCGAGGTGCATCTTTAACATCAAAAATTCCTGAACGGAATCTAAGAAACCAAAATTGCACATAATTGGCTGTTACAGTATCGGAACCATAAACACCATTCACAATTTTAGCCGCTTGGCTTGCATTTTCGCCTTTGTCAAAGAAAAACTGTAAAATGTACCGAATTTTCTCTTTGTTCACTACCATTTTTAACACGCTGTAACTCACAATTGAATACACCAAACAAAAAACAGCAAAAGAATTTTTTTTACTGCGAAATGTCACCTTTCCAACGAGCATAAATCTGAAATTGTTCGACCGATACTCTACGAGAAATCTATCAGTGCAGCCATCTACCGAAAAAATAATGGATTTCTTTTGCCCCAAACTAATCCTCATTTATATAACTATATTCTCCCATTTAATATTCAAATATATTTATGTTTCCATACTATTTATTCTTTAAGAATCTTTGTACTATTTATTTTAATATTCCTTACATATTCCTTATATATATTTTTTATTTTTAATTCAATATTTTGTAATTGTGTTTGCAATTTTGGATGGGGTGAATGTTTTTTTTTTTTTTTTTTGTTTTTTTGTTATATATCGTTTTTTGTTACCATTTTCTTTTTTAAGTAATTTTATATTTGTATGAATTGTGAGGAACCAAAGTTGTCCCTCATTTTGGCCTCACAGATCGTTTATTATAAAAATTCCTGTTTTGAGTATTGTGTCTTTGATTGCTTCTATTGGTCAGTTATACAGAAACAGACAAACATGGAAGCATGACTGTGCAAATGCAAGTGCATGAACTTATCGCACAAGACCACATTAATAAGTGCATATTAATGTATTGATAACTCTGGTCATTCTGAAAGCAACTCTTTAAACGTGACGCTTTTTCATACAAATTCAACTGGCATGCTTTCTCTCTTTATATTTTACTACTGACGACAAGCAACTCAATACTAGAATTAGATGACTGAGAAAACAATAAAAAAAAACTCTTAACTCTTTGCATCTCTAATTTCTTTCTCTCTTGTTGAGGGCTTGAGCCCCGCCCTCTTCTTACTTGATTTAAAATGACTGAAAATCCCTTTCTTCATCTGTAATTTTTGCTTGGTTTGGCTTTGAATGCTTTAGGTTTGTAGATTTCTTAGTTAGTATGTGTAAATGCTTATGCAAACTACAGACGGACTTTTCCTTTTTTTACGATTACTCTCTTTAATTTAAATTAGAGGCATGTGGGCGTTTTAGGCCCGTCCTTTGAAAAGTTTAGGTTGATTCCAAATTCTTTTGCAAATTTTTAGACGATATCTTTATTTTCGCTAACAAGAGAATGTTTACCAGAAATACTACAAAGTTAGGCAAATAGATTGACAGACAAATAGGCGGACATGTTTAGGTGCATTCAAGGATTGTAGCTGGAATTTGTATACTTTACGGGGTTTTTTGAAAGTTGTTTTTACGTGGTATTGAAAAAATTATTCAATTGAAATATTAAACGCTATAATATTGGATGGCTCAATTTCTTTCATTTATGTGAACGAATGCTAGAGCATCGCCCATAGAATAATAGTTAAAGTTTTTGTACATTTATTTTCTATAGTTTATAAATAGTGAGCAAAAAAATCAATTTTGCGTTCCCTTTGAAAAACAGAGGTGCTCTCGTCTCTGAACGGGGTGTTGGAGTAAGTTAGGATAAAGTAAAGAGAAATCAGAAGAGTTAACTTAAGCCAAGGTTTAGTCAAGTTATTGGGTTAGAGTAAGTAAGTGAGAAGGGAGTTAGTCGCGATGTGAGCGGAGGAGTGAGTGGACGTGCGGTTACAACGATGGTGTTGCTAGGTCTTTAGATTAAGAAAAATGAACTTACCGTTGCTATAAAAAAAAAGGAAAATAGTCAATGTAAAAGAAGAAATTCTGAAATATAATTTTTTAAGAAAAGGATACTTTGAAGAAACTTCTTGTGAAAGGGAACCTGGAGCCGCTGAGCTACCCCAGCAGCAGATTTTTGGCAAAAATAACCTTTGCACTATGTTTTGTAGCGTAAGTACAATATGGCTATGTTGTGTATGAATGTTTTATGTATGTAATTGTATGTTTTGTAGCCTAAGTACATTATAGCTATAAGAGGTATTAGGTACAGGTGATTTTTTTTAGGTATATGATTGTTGCGTTGTGTAATAAATTAATCATTTTGTGCTGGGTTTGCTACTACTTTTTTGGCGATATATTTTTTGAAGTTTTTGTATATTTTATATGCTATGTATATAATTATTATCATTATTATAATGTAGATGAAGGTATTCTTCATATAAATGATGCTGATCTCGTTGCCGAGGTTTTTAACGTCCAACATTTTTGAATATATAGTTTTGTTTTCTGGCTAGTTGTTTCTGTGCTACTGATGAAATTTCTGTGGACCTTCTGTTAGCGTTATCAAAAAGAGCTGCGCATTGGTAGAATTTTAGATTGTTGCCGGTGGCGGCAACTTGACAGGAAAGTAATAGTAGGATTTTGTGGGCAAGTTAAATGGGGTCGGCCACATGATCATGATTCTGTTTTGTGGAATCAAAAAAAAAAATTTCTTGCTAGCTCGGAAGTTGAAAAAGTGACAGATTACTGCATAGTTTGCAGGATCGTGGTGAGGAGGATCGCCATGTAATAAAATTGTTGTTGTAAATGTAATGATGTGCGTTTATTGTTGTAGAAAGATTATGGAATGATTACGTTCAAAATATATCATGTCTTTGGTGTTAGGATTCAACTTTCGATATGTTTTACATTCCATACGTCATGTGTCTTTTCAAGACAAAATTTAAAATTTTTTGGTTACCACATTACGTACCGTTATGACTACTTGTAATTTTTTAGGTAAACCTTACCAGAGAAATCGTCTACAAAAGTTAATAGGTAACCTGTACCTGAGCATGCCCGTTTTTTAGAATTTTTCGTCATCTGTTGAACGGATAGCAGTTTCGTGCACAGATTTGGCGCATCCGCAATCTAGTTAACAATGACCTTTTCAGCAGAATCTACAGAAATCGTTTCTTTATCTTATAATTTAGTTGTTTGAGTCAAAGTTTTTATGATGAAAGAAATTTTCGAAACCGGCCATGAGATTGCGTGGATCGGCACAAACGTATGAATAACCTAAATGATTATTTTCCCTACACTCAATTTTCTTAGAATTATTACAATGCAAAGCTTGACGATTATCGAATATAAAGCATTTAATTTCTCTTTAACCCTTGACCTTAAATTTGCTTGCTTCTTGAGGTATTTTTGTTATACTTGAATATTCGTTATACAGCGCCATCTCTTTTTCACTATTTTTTCGTCGAATTTCGTGTCTTGAAGTAACAATGTCTTAACCGCAAAAACGTGACGTTGTATGATTAATTAGCTTTCGTTTCGACTTCAAATTAATTTCGTTTTGCATATACTACGACCTTTACAAACACACTAAGTGAAATAATTAACGACAAAATCATGCAAGCGCATAGAAAAGCAAAATAACCTAAAATATACAACAATATTAAATAAGGTGAAAAAATAAGCATATGAAATGTGAAAAGGAAATAAAAGAATGCAAGTAATGAGCTGCATTGCTTTCAAGTAGGAGCTATATATATTTACAAAGCTTATACGGTATATGGGAATTACCAAAAACTTGAATGGTTTGGAAGTTAAAGAAAAGCTTTTGTAAATCCCTGGCATTTCACATTTGCTGTCTTTCAGAATTGTTCATCTAACCAAATGATTTAACTACTAAGGCTAACTACTTTAACTACTAACGACTAAGAGAACAATACCTAAGTATTTGTTTTAGCAGTTCACTCATAAATTTGATTTTGGTATCCGCCAGTTGTATCTTCTGATCTTTTTCTTTGGTCACACCCATCTTTTTAATTTTATTGTGTACATTGCCATATTTGATTATTTGAGTTTTCATGGAAATTAGTCGATTTTCCAAGAAACAAAGTTCTAAAGAAAGGGGATAACCAAATATACATTCATGGTGCGTTACCTGCGTTATGCAGCTGACGACTGCTGAAAAGATTAAGAACAATTGGCAGAAATTTAGAGGAAATACCGATTAACGGATATAAAGTTGTTGTTTTACGGCTGTAATTTGTGCCGCCTAGCTAACACAGCTACATCTACAAAAATAAATCGTGAATCACTAACACCTATAGGGACTACTAATGGCGTGACGTCATGTAATAGTCCTACGGTCGGTCAGGATTGTTCTCGTGTACGTTCGTCTGTGTCTAAGTATATGTCGGTCACTTAAGCCACCGTGCGTGATTACACATACATACACACAAGCTCATCTGCCGGACGTAACCTTATCTTCTTTTACTCAGACAACGTTTTTAAACTTGTTTTTATATTTTCTTCCTTTTTCCTTTCGCTATTCTTCTTCTCTTACTATTATTACTATTTCTATATTGAAAAATTATATGGGTTGGTTCTTAATATAAAATGTATATGCATAATATAAGAAAAGAAAAGAAAAATAAGAAACCGCTTAAGGTATCTTTTTTATATACTGGAAGTCCAAGATGTCCTCCGATTTCTCCCCTCGCTTGGCGCTTGAATATGTATTAATTTCGCCATTGGTAGTTGTTTCACCCATGTTTACAACAGCAAGTTTATTCTTATAGAGACGAAAAAAATTCCATTGAATTTAAGAAAGGGTGTTGTGGTTCTTTCCAAACTGTTATGATTTATTTCTTATATATATATATATATATATATATTTTTGTTTTGTTTGGAACGGGATTGGACCAGTTAAATTAATATTAGATCCAAAATCCAGAAACGTAGTTGAGAGCGATTGCTGAAAACTTTGAGCATAGGTAGAGACTGATGTGGCAGAGTGTTCGCTATGAGAAGCTCTGTTCCGCTGTCAACCCATAAATTACCGTACTTGGTACTGTACAGTCAAAATCCGACTAGAAATGCCGACAAGAGAAAAAGTATAGGCGATTCGTGATTGTAATAGAAATTATAAATGCAAAATTAGAACGAAAAATCAGCTGATTTGATAAAGGCAGTCAGTTACTTCAAATGCCTATAGTTACCAGCACGAAAAATTTCATATAAATTGTTATACAAGTTAAATATACTGAAAAACTGTCTAAGGATGTCAAACCTCCTGCACTCAAAAATAAGGTGCTCGGCAGACTCAGTAATATTGCAATCTTCACAGATGTCAGAGGAGGAGACTTTGATCATTTTAAAATAAACCTGGTCGTAAGTGTGATTACTCATAAGACGGTGAAGAACTTTAAATTCCCATGTTGTAAATTTTCCTTTAGGTAGAAGTGTGGGTGTCAAAAAAGGGTAAATTTTGTAGAAAAGCCGGTCACTTTTTTCTCTAGCTAAAACATGACTCTCGTCTTTCCATTCTTTTACAATAAGTTTTTTGACTAGCAGAAAAGCTTCGCTGGGGGGATAGTTTATGGACAAAACCGTACCATCAAACCTAGCTTGACGAGCATGGAAGTCAGCTTTTTCATTGATACTAAAATCGCAGTGACCTGGGATCCAGACGATGTGGCATATTTCAATGCTTGGTTCTTTTAAAAGGGTGTAGATATCGAAGACATACATATTGAATGGGTCTTTGTTCTTGATTAAAGTTAGAGCAGATTTGCTGTCAGAGAACTCTACAAATTTTTTCAGCTTAATTTCAGATGCATGGAGGATTGCTTGTCTGATGGCCAGAAGTTCAATGAAAGTAGATGATAGTTCTTGTAGAGCTTTGAATTTTCCTATAAGTAAGTTCAATAATTGAAAAACTAGAGATGTCCGAATTGATAGATCCATCCGTTGCGTATATTTTGAAGTTATTTTCGACGAAGTGGTTAAGTTTTTGCAGACAAGCAATTCGAAGACAAGACTCTGAACGATTTTTTTTTGAGCTGGTGATCGAATTAAGTAAGTTTAATTCAACTACGCATTTATCATAAATAATATTATTCCAGGAGGGTATTGAGGTGACTTTATTGAAGATGTTACTGAATTTTTTGAAGCAGTTAGAGTAATTACTGATGACGTGATTGTGTCTGGAAGCGACCTCGTCAAAGAAAGCAGGTTTGAAGATTTTTACCTTGAGAAGTTTTTTTGCAGTTACAAGATAAATTCTCTTAGCAACGGGGAGTTCATAAGAGATGGAACGTAAAATTGATTTTGGTGTTGAGGGGGACAAACCGGTACAACGTCTTAGGATTGAGTGTTGAAAGGTTTGTATTTTTTTTAATGTATACGCAAGAGCATTGCACGAAGCAGAGTAAGAATATTCAATTTTGGATCTAACAATAGATTTGTAAACGTTTAAAGCTTTCCTAGGTGGGAGTGCGGTGTGAATGTTGGTCAGAAGTTTGATGACATTTCTTATATATATGTTTATTTTTTTTATTGTTCTTAATGTCTTTGAACTGATTTCTTCAATATTATGCTTTTTTTTATTATTCTTGATGATTTATTCCTTTAATATTTTTGACTGTTCATGACGTATTTTAAATTTACCTTCTTTAATAATTTTGATTGTTCTTATCGTAATTTCCAATTATTTCTTTAGTATTTTTAATTGATTTTTTTGGCCTCATACATTCGCCTTTTTTCTTTTCTTAATTCTTTTCAAATTAAATTTGAATATCCAACATACACTTCTCCAGATTCTGTCCACCACTACTTTGTCGTTGCCTCTGTTGTCAGTCTTATTGCTTGTTCCCGTATGTGTAAGAAAGAGTAATGGCATATTTGGTCCGACGCTTGAATTAGGCTGAAAGAGATTACACGATAAACGAAAAAGGGTATCTAGCAATCATCTATGGCGTCCGCAAAAAGGGGCCTTACATTTAGTCATATAAATTTTTAATCATCGTAGGCGATCCGTCGTTAAAATGGTTGAACGCGGTTCCGAAACCAAGCGGAAGACATGCGTAATGAGCTCCCAAATTGCAACAATACGAATTTAGGAACAATACGAATTTTCAAGGAATTCAATCGGTACAGTCCAACTACCTGGATCGAAAGAAAAGACGCAAAGATGAAAGAAGTGAAAGACAACCCAGCAATTTAGTCGGAATATATAATCGCAAAAGGAAGTCCTTATCGCCATTTTGCAAAACCAGCGAGGAAAGAAGAAGGTGAACGACAAGCTTTGTGTGGTTGGCCAATTGCCGCTTGGAGAGCTACGTGAAAATGACAATGATATTACGGCGAGAAATCATGGAATACATAAGACAAGACAACGGATCCGTCGTCGGTATTATTGACCAAGAATGTTGCGTTATACAGGTATGTACGACGGGCGTGAGATATATCAACGATAAGAGACCCGCCAACTGCCGGAGAGACGAACCCCTAAATACCGCGTGGGTCCACTACTGCGATCGTGAGCAGATAACATAATGCTACTCTTTGATAGATAGTTATCTAAATGCACAAATAGTAATACCAGTGAGAAAAGCGACAGCAGGGGGTATGCTCATTCCGACAAGTAACCATAGTCCAACTTAGTGTTACCCAGACCGTCCTTATCGGCAACGAAAGCCAATACAACAGTAAACGTTTTAAGCAATTTCCTCAAGATAATGGAGTGCAACAGCAGTTTACACACCCCCAGAGAACCCAACGTAAAGGATGAACCGAACGATAAAAACAATCTTAGCATAATTTAGCGAAAGAGATCATACTATGTGGGGTGAATACTTTTTCGAAGTGACATCGGCTATCAACACGTCTACATCCGATTCTACCGTGTATACACAGAGCCGAGAGTCTCGTGTACCTAATGTTCCATGTGATGGAGGCAATGCAAAGGTTATTGCAAAGTTAAAATCACCGTCAAACCCAAACCACTCGTAGAAGTTATGAAGTTAGTAAGAAGAAATATTGAACAAATGCGCAAGATCAAACACATCATTATGACCTTAGCCGTCAGACATGGAAAAGAAAAGTGGAAGCAAATTGATAATTCGATATCACCCTTTGTCAAAGGCTACAAACTAATATGCCGCTAAATTAGCGTCTCGTTATTTGGGACCTTATACTGTCTCACATCTGCAGTCACATTCACGGTTCAGAATTGACGATGACACTTTAATAGGTGATGCTCGACACTCGTGGGAGCTTCGAACCAAGGGAGCGTGATTGATTATCAAAAACAAGCTCACACTCTGTGGTCACCACCGTAGAATATAAGAAAAGCCACAGAAACGCTGTGCCAAATATCGAAAAAGTGCTCAGTATAAGATGTAAAGGGCGATATTCAGTTGTAACTTGGATAGAAAACGCCTAGAGGATTTCATTAAAATTTGCAATTAAGACAATTCAACCGAATAGATAAAGAATTTATGAGGGAGCTCGTGTTCTTTGAGGAGCTAGACCAGCCAGACGTAAGGGAGTGGAGGTAACATCCATACGAACCACGAATGTGGAAGAAGACCATCAGCCAAATATGTTACATAAGTTCGCATTAAAAGTTGCTGTGAAGAAAAGTGAAGCCACACTAGTGGCGAATACAACGATGCCAAGAATAGAGGTTAATGGGGGAACCATTTCACTTCCATTATGAGATATCTTGCAGTGCAACTAGATACGAAACTAACTCTCGCGGAACATATTAAGAGGGTTATGGATAAAGCGTTGGCAACTACAACCACCCTATGCAAAATTATGCCAAACGTGAACGAACGAAAAGAGGGGAGGTCCGAAATTGTACTTAATATAGCGTACGCGCAAATCATGTACACTGCAACAGTTTGCGATAGCAAAATGAGATAAGCTAAATGGGACAAGCTAAGTGTGTTAGTTTTAAATTAAGACGGCGGACGTTCTGACGTAGTCGATAGACTTTTTCAAAACAATACTATTGTTATGGTTATCAAATAAGAGGAGCAGAAGAATACAATACGACAAGCCAAGTATGTTATTTCTACGTTTATTATAGTAGACTTTACGACGATTAAAAGATTGAAGATAAATTTAATCCCATTCCATTTTTTATAGGCCTAGCTTGGATTGACGTTAAGTTTCATTATCAAGTCCTGTTTTGGCATCTTATTTTTCATCCTAAAAGTTGGGTTATGAAATTCTGCATAGAAGTCTTCAAACGACTCTGCTAGCTGTTGTTTACGTTCCATAATTTTTCTGATCAGCTCATAATCTGAATCTACCTTTTTAAACTGATTTCTTTGATGGTGTTCTAATAACGGCCACCTATTTGCTTTTCCTGCTACTAAGCAGGAGAATTCCACAAATAACTCGTCGTAATTTGTTTGCTGCTGTTCTCTTAATCGTTAAACCCTAAAAATAAATTTCGACTTTAAGACTTTTGCCAGATCCTTCAAATTTTAAACGCCACATTTCGCGTACTGGTGCCTTCATTACTGCATAAACGAACCTCGGAGTGTTGCTGAATTAGCTGAACTTTGTTATTTTGGTGTCTTCCTGCATAGGGTGGAACATCCTGCTTGGGTTTGTATGTTCCTTCTGAAATTCTTAAATTTTGTTTACCTTCAAAATCTCCCTTTTGACCTTGCCTGTCTTCAGTGTGTCTTTCCTTTTTCAAATTTTCAATTTCCTGTGGTTCATTTTGTAGTTGCGGTATATCAACCAGTCGTTTCAGCACACCCAGCAATTGTTAATTTGAACATATGGCTTCTGCTCATGAGCCTTGCTGATTAGTAGCGGTGCTACCTTCTTCTATATCATTTCCTTCCAAATCATTTGTACTTTGTGGTAAAGCTTCTTTTGACATCTTGAAAAGTTGTCTAATCGGTCTATAAAGCTTTCAAAATTTTCAGCAGGATAACAACGTACGGAGGGCCTTCTCCGTAACATTTTCTTGTCCGAGTTGAAAGCGTCGAAAAACTTGATCAAAGCGAGTCGCAGGTCTTATGTCACCACAGTGTGTAGAATTATCACTACTGTTGTTATGATTCATTCAAAATGCGAGGACAATACATGGATTAAAGGTGGCGAGGTGTAGGGAACCTTTTGCCTCTCTTCAAGTAGAGTAATAAGCACCGGACGACAGCCGGAATGTACCCGTAGAACCGGATCGATGAAGGCGAAGATGCCTTAGGGCCTTGCACAAGCATAATATCATTGGCATTCATAAAAGCCCTAAAACTGGAGGACTAGGGGCATAGGCGTGTAAAATAGATCTAGCTCGCGATGCGTCTTGGCCCTATAATTAATAGTAATATCGAATTAAAAATTTCGCGATGAAATTAGGTAATAGTAACTTACTTGTAAAATGGTTTAAACAGAATATTTGTGGAAGGCAGAGTGAGACGAAAGTCAGTCGAAAGTAAGTCGAGAGAATCGAATGAAAAGAGTTGAGTTGCAATATTCGAACGGACAGAATCAGAAAGAGGATGCAAGCGTTGTAAATATAAATTCCTATAAACAAACTGCAAATATTACGTCCAAAAATTAGAAATAAAACTTCAGACATAAGTAAATGAGCTGTAAATAGATTTCGTAATTTTATAAACAAAATCTATATCATCCTAAACTTCACAATTCAGCGCTACGAAATTAATTAACTCAATAATAAATCACGAAACACGGGCCTACGTTACAATATATATACATTAGCATATGAAATCATCTTTAAAGAATCACTACTATGTTCTAAAATAAATTCCATATTCGAATAAACCTTTTTTTTTTTAATTTTAAAAATCAAAATATTTTGAGTTGTTCTAAGCGGAACTGTGTACAGCCAATGTTAAGGCAAAATGAACTATTTAGCTTTCAGAAAATTTCAGAGATAAAAGGGTGCGTGTCGCGTAGATGTTGTGCATCCGAAAAACCTTCAGGAGAATATTCACGTATCTGAAAATTAATTTTCACTCGCAGCCAAATCGATAAACATTTAGCGCCCGATCGCGAAAGACTTTCGTTTCAATTCCATTGCTGTCGTTTATATGCAAATGAAAAGGGCAGAGAAGTAAGAAAAATTTTTATTTATATTGAATGGTGGCTGTCAAAACCCGAAAAAGACAGTTGGTTCTATACGATAAATAAACCAACAAAGCAATTATTAATGGACGAATATGTAATTAAATTGTAAAAACAGAGATAATATAAATCTTCAAAGATTGTTTATACGCTTACTGCGCATATATTTTATATAGTTTGTACAAAACAGAAAACGTCAAATATATATGAAATGGTAATAAATTGCAAGAGGAAAAAATTTATTAATTAATTATAAGAAAAAAGTGTTTAAGTAAAGTTGCTTTTAGTGTACTTTTTTAAATTGACCATGTTAACAATGGTATTATTTCTTAAAAGAAAAGATCTACAACTTTTCGTATTCGTGTGCGTTTCACCCGACGATTATATACATTGATTGCTTAGCTTTGCCTAAGTTGCTATTGCTTTTAGTTTAGCTACTCATGGAGAAAATAATTGGTAACCATAAACAATAAATTTACATTAAATTATAACAGGTGTATTGGTATCATTGCCATTATTTAATAAAGGCAAATAATATATAATAGAAGTATATGATCATTATCTTTGCTGAATCGTCACCATACAGCAACTCGATGAGTAAAATTTGTAAGTATTTAAAAACTCCGGTGTAATAGATGTACCGTCTGAGGACGATATACCGAATACAAATAAGCATCGCAAGAAACTACACGTATGTGGTTTATTATTCAAGTAGTTTAATGTTTGTTGTCCTTTGGTTAAGTGTAGCAGACAAAATGAAGATCAAGAAAATATGGCGCCATTTGACACGCGCGATTTCCTCCAAAATCGGGTCGATAATGAAGGACGCGAAGAAGAAAATGGCGATTTTCTGTTTCGTCATATCTCAAAAGATTTCGATTTCTACCTTATACTTATATATTGATTAAAATAAAACTAATATTTATCAATATTTGACAATATATAACCTATCTTGCACAAATTCAATCCTTTTTTGGTTTGTTGAGATTAAATGGAGTAAGTCAATAAGTAATGTGCCTTATGCGCCCACTCAAGAAAATTATGCAATTCCTGTTTCGCTATTTTTTTTCATTTAAGTAAAGTGCACTTATTCGTTTTTTTGCATTTGTAGAGTTTTATTACGGGTCATCTTATTTATAAACTTTTTCATTTGTCGCAGAATGCACATCCAAAGACAAAATAATAGGAGGAAATTTTCTCTAAAAGAGCCTTTTTTCAAGAAGACGTGCCACGGGAACAGATTACTGAGTTGTGGGTTTAAGAAACAACTACAATAAAAGCAAAATGAAAACAAAAGATATTGTTCGTTCATTTAGTATTGGAAATGGCCAAAAAAAAAGTAAATAATTCACGCTACTACCAAGTTTTAACAAACAAAACTAAGGCAAAACGAAAAGTTGTTTAACGAAAACTTTAAATCTGTGAAAGATAAGTAATCGACTAATGTTACTTTATATACTTACTTTATGTATAAATAAAAAAAAAAAAGAGTATATACAAAACTAGGACAGAGGTACACCTTCCACCAGTATGGAAACAAGTTGCAAGTGAGCCACTAAGCCAATGCAAACATGCAAAAACTTGGCAACCGATAACAGTGAACAACACCGATTAATTTTCGGATCATAACGAGATGTTACGATTGCAGGTTAGTATAAATACGACATAGGCAAATTGCACGCATTAAGCATAGTTGTTTTGATAGACTTTAAAGAATCCGATATTGAAATTAAGTGATAGACATCAACGACAAACAAAGGAACGGTCTAGAGGAGCAATTAGGGACGTTAAAGCTTATCTCATCAAGTAATGTGGGCGAAGCAATAGCACCGTTTATTAAATTAATTAGGAAGGAAACTCCAAGAATAAAACTATGTTCCTCAAGTGATGGTACGGATAACAGAAAAATTTATGTTCATAAGGAGGCAGAGACACAAGCCGTCCCACCCCAAATTCGCAACGATAAATAACAAGAATTGCTCTTAAAGAGTTTCAATTGAATCTACCTAGCACCTATAGGAAGGAGACCACACAACATAGTCTAACGTGTGGATTTCGCTAAACAGTCTTTTTTTGTGCAAAGAATGCAGCCATGCATTGCTAGAATTGTTCGCGCACCAGAAAAAATTTAACAGCGGCAGATGTTTTTTGACACCATTTTTTAAGGAATTTTTCTTTGTGGCTTGCTCGGTGAGGATATGGAGGAGAAACGAAAGAAAGAAAAGAGGTCTTATTTTTGTGACAAAAGAAATTTTGAACTGTTGCATTGAATAAAGGGGGGAAATTTATAATAAATCCATAGACAACAGTCAAAGTAAAATATTTACAATGTTTTCTTTATTATTACAATTTCCCAAAAGTGCTCATGTGAAAACACAAGAAGGGAAAAAGGTATTAGAACAAAAGTCTCTGAATTCAATCAAGGGAAAAAGAAAAAGTTAAAGATTCCAAAGAAACTAATTTATGTGCAAAAAAGAAAAACAGGAAAACTATAAGTTCGGAGAAAAATTGTTAAGGATTTAATTTTCGAAAAAACATATAAGAAATTAATTTAAGTAGAGAATAAAGTCTTCTATGTAAAAATAGTTTCAAGTGAATAAATTGTAAATAAAATCGCTAAGTACTTGTAGCAGCACAAGAGAAACGGTTATTTATTTGTACTCACGGAGCAACAAAAGCCTAAACTGCCAGAATACCAATAAATGTGATATATAAGTTAAAAGATAATTGAAAATAGAACCTTTTGTACAGACAAATAATTATATAAATGAGATATAAACTAACTTCACTTGAAACAAATCTATGTAAGGTTACCTTTCTTATCATTATCATTCAAATAAAAAAAGGCTTCTCGCGTTTCAAAGAAATATTTTAAAATTTGTTGGCAAACAAATTAATAGTAAGTATTCAGTGACCAATAATTTAACCATATAACAAAAAAAAAAAAAAAACTTAAAGGCGTCTTTCAGCTTATGTTCCACAAAAATTTAAGTGATCTATTTCACGGCATACGGAATAATAAAGACAAGGAAACCAAATATATTCCACAATGTATTGATGAAATTAAGCAAGTATTGCGCCAACAAAACGTTAACGTTAAGTGCAAAGCTGCAGCAAAATTAACTTATGCTTGATCAAGACGTTTGTTGTTCCAAATACAAAATCATCGCTAATATTGGCGTAGATGCTGCAACTTAATTGCCACAATAAAAGCAGCACCATCACTTGCAGCGAGGTTAATCGTATACCTTAGGTAAATACTGCTATAAGCTTATTTTCTTATTACGTCTACCTATATAGCAATTTTATATTGAATTCCTAAACGTTCAGCAGGCAAAATAAGAATTATAAATTTATTGTTTTTTACATTGTTCAATAAATTTTGAGAAGTTTTGATGTTAATGTACAAATATAAAAATGTGCCAGTTTTCTTTGATATGTAAGAGGAAAGTAGATAAGAGGGGTCTCGCGAGCCAACCTCGGGGTCTCCAGTAGACATTATGGGCCGAAAGAGACCATAAGCAGAGCGGATATAGAAAGACCCAGGGGCACAAGGAATACCCGTTCGATAGGTTAAGTTACGCCCGTACGTGTGCTCGTTAAAAGGTAAGTATGTGCTATTCTTTTAGACGGAACAGCAGGAGTGTCAGTGTGCCAAAAATATAGACTCCTACCCATTTCACGAAGTAGTTAGCTCAGTAAAGAAACGTACATCGGTCTCATAAGCCTCCCTAAGTAGCACTTTCGAGTTGGCTTAAAATTTCATCCAGTCGATAGTTTTCTACAGACAGGCAGGAAGGATAGAGACAGTATCATTACAAGGTCTAACTAGGGACATGTACAGCCATTTCGTAAAGTAGGGATGCTTAAAGTCTCTATAAGAGCTTGTCCATTTCACTAAGTAGAAAGGGAACCCAGAGGACTGGAGTTTGAAAATAAATAAGTTATTATTAACTAAGTAAGCTTTGCTAAAATCAGTATATACGACATCCATGCAAGAGCCATCATAAAAAGCCTTGAAAATATAGCAAGTAACAGTATATCTTTCTTCGTGACAGTATATCTTCCTTTCCGAAAATCATACTAGAATGGAGAAATATAAGATTTAATAGTAAAAACTAGATGCTTAGTAACAATTCGCGCAAACAATTTGGGTAATACACTCTAATGCCTCTATAGTTTACTTCCAGATCCGTGAAGCGGAATAAGAAAGGTACTCTTTCAACAGACAGGAAAAATACTTTATTTCAAGGACTGAAAAAATCACTGAAATAACACCACATACGTCATTAGCGCATGATTGGAGTATACGTGATGGTATCCCATTGGCTCAGGCGCACAGCAATATTTTAGAGATCTCAAGCCATCTAAAACGTGGTTTTCTGTTAAGCATCGAAACCGAGTCAGTTATCAGATACAGATAGCTAACAATTAAATCGAAATCAGCAATTGAACAATTTCGTCTGAAGTATTCGGCAAATAGATTTGAGGTTTCAATGAGGTTGAAAAAAACATGCGAGGGACATATGGAGACTTTTGTTTCGGAGTTGACAAACTTAAAAATGTATTTAAGAATAAGAAGCAGTGAGGATTTTGTCAACTGAAAGTATCTGCAATGACATTGTTGGTTGAAGTAGTTCGATCTTGTTTTCGCCTTGCAACACAGTAGGCTAAATAGTCGTACGCAGCAACAGATATCATAAATTCTATCAAAAGTTTACTTTTCCTGTTTTTATAACATTGAAATCTCCCTCCCCATCTTGCTTAGGGCGAGTTGGCTTAACCAGAAGGCATAGCTAGCTTCAATACATTATAGAACGATGACAGTGAGATATCAATAATCCCAGAAGAAAACTCGAGCTTAATGTGTAAAAGAGGGGATTTAAGCTCTAGGGTTTGGTTTAATTGAAACCGTAATGTCTATTGGGGGGAGTTGAATTTGGCACGCTAAAATATTTCTACGGATCATCATTCTTGTAACGAAAAAAAAATCCAATTTCGATTCAAATAGACGGATGGAATTTTTGCAGCAAGATAACATCTTATATTATCCATTGAGGTATCATGCGCAAGTCTTCAGACGAATATTGCTTTTCTGGACGATACTCGCCTCAAGAAGGCGTTATCCTTACTAGGAACGATAGAATTCGCGGACAGAGAATTTTAAATTGGTGAGAAAATAGAAGGAGCGAATTGTATGTGCCGTTTGTACGACCTGCCGAGCATAATGGCCATCGGACACACACGAACAGCTAGGAGAAAGGACGGATTTGTTATTTTTATTAATATTCTTTGGAGATGTAAACCGATTAGCGTGAATGGCACCACCGCATTAGCATTAACAAGTGATTCAACGATAAAGGAAATGTTGTAACGACCGCGAACAAACCTCGGGTAGGGTGTCTGTCGGTCTGTATCAACCGCAAGTGGCGGAATAACGGCATGCCGTTAGACAAAATCATGCGATTTTGTGGTATCGCTAATAAATCGCATGATCTTGCGGTATATGTGTTTATTTTGTTCTTTTCTGATCTCCTTACTTACAAGTACAGGCAAAAATCGTATGATTTTGCGGTACCTTTGCTTGCTTTTGCAAGTACAGGCAGAATCGTATGATTTTGCGGTACTCCTTTTTTTCCTTTTGCTCTTGCAAGCATAGGCAAAATCGTATGATTTTGCGGGATCTATGCTTGCTCTTGTGAGAGTAGCGGCAAGCCGTTATAGAGAGAGCAACAGGAAGAAGAAGAGGGAAATGGAGTAAAAAGGAGAAGTCTGTCTGCGTTTTAAAATTTAAGTCAGAGAGGGGATAGTTAGTTTGAAGTTGAGTTGGCTCGAGGTCAGTTGGTTTCTAAAAGTGGAAGGAAAAACATCAACGAATATGAGCTCAGAAGGAAAAATATCAAACAAAAAATTTCTTAACATTCATAAAATCAGCAAAATTGTGACGTGTTAAAAACACGAATAGTCAAATCACATCTTTCAATTAAAATTTAAATGATAAATTTACTGAAATCTATTTTTCTAAACCTAACGATACAAATAATGAGCTTACGGATTATTGAAACAAGACATGAGTTTTTTAAACCGATTGCAATAGAGAATTGATAACTAAACATCAAAAGACAAAAAGCCACACAAGGCAGTTTGGGCTGTTCGTTAGCGTTTGTCCAAAAAAAATCGTTTTCGAGCGAAATCCAAGTGTATGTTGTTAAGCAATGTGAACCAAAGAAAAAATTCTCCACTTTAAGAAAAGAGAATGTTCTAGTTTGATATTGAATGACTGTTAACAGAAAAATTCATCCAAATTCTGGATCTGATAATAATAACAAAAGTCGTGTACTTGTCACGTTTTGAGAATCAATTCAATAATTTTTTTTCGTTTGAATATCAAAAAAAAAAGGGGAGAAAAAAAAAGGAGTATAAAAGGAAAATTCTATAATAGCCATTTTGTTCCTAAAACGAGGAAGAAAAATAATCAAGAGGACAGTTCTGTTAACATTTCTCATGGTGCTTACCTTTGATTGTGGTGTGTTTAAGTGGGAACAACAAAATGATATAGAAAGAAATATGCTTTTAATGATTTAAAATTGGAAAAAAAGGAGGAATATAAAAGAAAATTCTATAGCCTTTTGTTCCTAAAACGAGGAAGAAGAAAAATCAAGAGGAGTAAAGAAAAGAAAAGAATTGATAATTAAATCTCAAAAGACAAAAAAAATCTATAAAAATTTTGGGAACTACAACAAAACAACGATATCGCAGCCATAAACAACAAATTATTTTGAAACTACAATAACTGTTTTGAGTGCTACAACTGGTGCCCTGGCTCTAGGCATACATCTAGCGCCAGAAGAACGTCAGACACCTCTAAGAAGTGAAACGGAACATCCTGTGTCCTGGAGTTGAAGATTGCCGATGTAGCAGCTACCGCGGCCGACACTGCACCATGGCCTATACTGTAAGTTATTTTTAAGCTATCTAATTTTGTTGTTCCCGATGAGTGGCTAGGCGCGAGCTGCCACCGCTGTGGCTGAGACGTAGGGACGTGCATATGGTGGCTATGTAGGGCCGACGCTGGACGATGACCGACTGACTCACCGGTGACAGACGGACAGCAGACAACCGACCGGACCTTTTCGTTCTTTTAGTTTATTTTTTTTTACTTTTCTTTGTCAGGAGGCTCCGAGAGCCAAACCCCAGGTCAAAAAAAAAAAAAAAAATAAAAAAAAATAAAAAAAAAAATTTATATATATATATATATATTTATATGCTCTACCGGCCGAAAGGGGCTAAGACCGTGACAATGTTTTGTTGTACACAAGGGTGGAAGATTCGAATGAATTGTAGAATGAGATTTAGTCGGGGACCGAGATGAAGTACTGCACGCTACACTACGAGTTGGTCCTTTACTGGTTGAGGGAGAAAATGTGTGCTCTAGACAACCACATTCACGGAATATTGCCTTGATTTTTTCAAACTTTCCACACATTGTAATGAGATTTTTACTTAATTCAGAAAACCCACTCCTTGTCTCTGTGAAAAGCCTATAAAAGTCAATATCCAGTTTCCTACAGTCTGGACATGATCAACTAACAACTTTCGAAAGATATACGATTTAATCTGCATTGGGACCATTGACACCATGCTTCACGTGATAAAAACGTTCGCACGGCGAACAATTAAGGATCCACTTAGCATTAGGGCCTGTTTTGGCTCGACGTAATGTACGTAAACAGTCCATGTCCGAAAGCAACATACAAAATAGAGGTTGTGAAAAAATAAGAAAGTTTGTCCTGTGTTCACGTGTCTCACGTGGACGCAAATTTCAAACTATTAAACACACAGTAAATAAGGAGTCAACTAGCAGAAAAACTGTAAACACCGCGAACCAACTCAGATTTTTGGACGCAACAACACGCAAAGAACAAGAAAGAGACTTGTGTTGACGACAGCACCAAATGCTTATCGCGAAAACCAAAGTGACTCTCAACGCAAAAAGTTCAATAGAACGCAATAAATTTGAATAGCTTTATAATTAATTAGGGTTTAAGAGCGTATAAAGCAATAAAATAAAAAAATTAATCGCTAAATTTCTGTATATAAAGGAATCACAGCGTGCGTATAGAGTTATAAAGTTGAGAGAAAGCAAGTAAGAAAATTATTTTCCGTCGTAACCGAGTCTTTTATATCCATAATATTGGTAAGGCGTAGTCAATTTATTCCCGGCCAGATACGACAACATCTACTATTCGTTAAAACTTTTGTAGCCTTATTTGCCGTCGTTTGTTTGCTTATTTGACATTGTAGACGTGTCCTTTGATTGATTTGGCCAACTTTTGACATCAACCTGCGTGAAGAACTTGAAATGTTTCTGCGAAATTTACAGCCAATAACTTAATTTATATGAGCAGGATTATGGTTACAGGCACAGGCGGACAGGCGGTAAAACGGACAACTGGGCAGACTGGCATGGTTAAATCGATTCAGAATTTGATGCTGATCAAGAATACACTTTGTTGCGTCTCTGAAATTTTCTTGTGGGCGTTACAACCGTTTCGACAAAACGAATGTATACCGCACTTTTCGGTGATGAGTATATTAAGTATATAATTATTAATAAAAACAATCATATTTTGTCCGGTATTCACCTAAATCTTAAATTTGCTTAGGCAGCACGTGGGGAACGGTTAACAATATAGAAAGAAAAAATTGAAAAATCAAGAGCAAATGGTGCAGGTGATACCGAAAATTAAAGGTGAACTTTATTCGTTCCATGGCGAGAACTAGCAGCTAGCCAAAAAAAAGAACGATTTAATTCGGCCACATGAATTCGAAAGTGAAGATTCGGATTAAATTAACTTAATTTTCATTTTTATTTTCATTCATATAATATCATATTTTCATTTCTCAGAAAAAAAAAACTTTGAATTGCGAACTTCAACTTTGAATTTTACACCTTTTTGCTTTATATGTAAATATATATGTAATGTTTTCTAATAAATTGCAAATCAACAACTGTTTAATTCTCACAAACCATCTTAAAACGGATATATTCTTTCTATTTTTTACTGCAACACAATTCATTTGAAAGTGCAGAAAATATGTCGTTTCTTATTCCCTTACTCATTCTCCGCAATTGGGAGATCTCTAGGCGTCGACAGCATGGTCAAAATAACTAGCGGGAGCTCCGGGAGTTAAAAGCTGAACTTCCGGATTATGCAATTTATAGTGCACGTAAATACTGCGAAGGACTGCGCAAACATTTGTGAATTTTCTTATCTTGATTGGTTCTTATTTGCTTTTTCGATCTTCCATTGAAATGCGACATAGAACTTGAAAAATGGATCGGTTTAATCCAGATGTTGAGAAAATAAATCTAAATCTAACAGGCTTATTCTGAGCACAACATTGACAGGTCACAAACCAAATGTTTCTGCCAAACAGCCAAGCAGCGGTTCTTGTTGCCTTTTTATATTTTGTTAGTATTCTTATGTTTAAGCATAAGTTTGGAGACAACAAAGACATGATTTGTGGTGTACTTTTCAGGAGATCATATTGTGTTATATTAATTATAAAGGAAAGGCCTTTATGTAGGGTATAAAAAACAAGCAAAAAGAATGAAAAAAATTGCTCAAAAATTGTCCCAGCCGGTCAAAAGTTTTCATATCAGATTACAATGCCGAAATACTATTACTTTTTTGTCAAAGCGTTTGCGAACACATAATGTAGAATTCTTCAATTCTGCAAAATAAGCGATGAAAACAAACAAAATATTAGTTTGGGGAAAAAGAAATCCATTATTTTTTCGGTAGATG
>NW_023998459.1:3639611-3649516 GCF_014805625.2 Glossina fuscipes | reverse complement strand
AATTCATATAAAAATAATGGATTTCTTTTTCCCCAAACTAATATATGTGCCACATACATGCCTGCTGTTGGGTCCTTCTCCTTAAATACTCTCTTATATGTGTACGGCAGCGCTTATTCTCTTAAATCGTAGAATTTTTTATGCTTCTGGTTTGTATTATGATTTTCATAAAATCAATATTGTATTACTAAAAATTATCTTTCACATATAAGGCTTGATTTCTCAACCGGATATATTGAAAGCTTATTGTCATCATTCTACAATACATTAATCGGATAATTTTGAAGTGTAAAATCTGGTCGCTGAGTACTTCCGTCGAAACTTTTTGATTGCTAATTCCGATTTATCCGCAAACTACCCATATCCTATAACTAACTTGGTTTCAATTCCTAATTTGGTTATTACTAAAGATAATGCTTGGCTTGAGCTCTCTAAAATATAGTTGTGCGCCTGGGCCCTGATGGAATTACATCAAGTACCGAGTTATATGGTGTTATCTCTAAGATTTTTAACCGGTCCTTGAATTTAGGTGTTTTGCCTTTGCTTTGGAAGACTTGTTTCTTTATTCCTATTCACAAAAGTGGAAGTAGACAACTTGTAGAGAACTATAGGGGCTTGCCTTAGCTGTTCCAACGAATTGTGACTCAGCATTTGGCCTTTGCCATTAATTCGCTTATTTCTCCACGCCAGCAAGGCTTTCGAAAAGAAAGATCTACGGTCACCAATTTCTTAGAGTTTGCTTGTCATGTTTTCAAGGCTTTTTCTAGTGGCTCTCGCACAGATGTAATATACACTGATTTGAGCAATGCTTTTGATTTGGTTAACCATAACTTACTTATCTTTAAACTCCAAGCCTCTGGTTTCCCACCCTACTTAGTGAAATGGATAAGCTCTTATCTGCAAAATAAATCCTTCAGGGCTCTGTTTAACTTCAACATCTCGGATGAATTTCCCGCGACGTCTGGCGTACCTCAAGGCACCCACTTAGGTTCCATTTTATTTAGTTTATACATTACTGATCTCCCGGTGATTAATTCCAGTGCGATCTTAATGTATGCTGGTGATGTAACACTGTTTTCTTCCTTTTCTCTAGATTCGCAATCAAATCAACTTCAAAATGACTTGAATAATTTAGTTGCATGTTGCTCTTTGAATCTTCTAAAACTAACTCTAAATAAATATAAGAAGCTTTCTTTCTTAAGAAGAAAGTCATTCATTACTCAGAATTTCATTGATTCGCTTAAGTTGGCGGACGTCGATACGTTCACAGATTTAGGCGTTTTATTTGACCATAGATTACGTGTTAACTTGCACATTGACCTCTCGTTAAGCAAAAATAGGTCCGCGCTTGATTTTATAAAGAGGTGGTCCATAGAGCTTGATGATCCCTGCATTACGAAAAGGCTGTACATGTGTTTGGTTAGACCTATACTTGAGTATGCCTCTGTTGTGTGGTCTCCTCCATATGGGTGCTATGTAGATTCAATTGAATCTGTTCAAAAGCAATTCTTGCTGTTTGCCCTTAGGAATTTGGGTTGGGACGCGATTGCATCTCTTCCGTCCTATGAAAATAAATTGCTTCTGGTTGTCCTTACCGTCTCTTGAGAAACGTAGATTTCTTCTTGGCCTTTCCTTCGTAATCAAAGTAATAAATGGTGCTATTGACTTGCCTGCATTACTTGGTGAAAGAAGCTTTAATGTCCTAAACCGCTTCTCTAGGCACTTTATCTTGGTTAAGCTTAGCCAATGTAAATATAATTATGAGCTGTTTACCCCGCTCAGAGTTGTTTGCAAGAACCTAAAATTGCTTAATGCGCATAATTTACCTACGTCGTACTTGAACTAGCTCTTAACCTTAAAAAGTCACGATGAGTCGAAAATTGTTGTTAACTATTATCGGTTGTCAAGCTTATGCATGTTTGCGATGGCTTAGTGGTTCATTTGCAATTTGGTCCTGTACCGGTTGTGGGTGTGGCTTTATGCTAGTTGTGTACATACTTTTTTTCTTTTTTTCCTTCTTTTTTTGTTTTATTATACTTATACAAAGTTTTAATATTAATTAATTTAAGATTTAATTTAAGAGTCAATTGAACTCGACTGTCAATTTGTTGTAGTAGAGTTTCTTGTATAAGTAGAATAAATAAACACCCGTTTGAGAGGATGCGACGTCAAGTCAAAAAATCATTAACAGAATTGTCAATCTTATAAATAACAGCGTCTAGACGTTTCCTGTGGAAATCTATGCAGGATTTTCAGATACATGATAAAACTACTGTACTTACTTAGCATAGGTAGATGGAACATGACAAATTCTGTTGTCTTTCTTTAATTTAGTATATTCTTATCTTTAGTATGGAAGAATGTGATCACTTATGTAATCGTTTAGCTATTATGGCTGACGGTCGGATCAAATGTCTCGGTTGCGTTCCTGAATTGAAGCAATTACATTCTGCTGGACTTATCATTAGCTGCAAGTTAGTTTCTACTGATGTCTCGGACGAAGCCGTCCATAACTCGAAGGTTATGTTCATAATTTTCCAAATGTAATTTACGTGAGAATCATGCCGGCATCTTAACATATTTCGTTAAGGTCAACAATTCAATTATTTGGTCCCAAGTTTTTCTCAAGTCCGAACAGTTTTTTAGAGCATCTTCACATTTAATTAAAAATTATTCAGTTAATGAGTCAACACTGGAAGATATATTCTTAACATGTGGTACAAGGAGTCATCGGAAGACATTTGCAAATGATGATTATAATCATAGGACTAATGGAACTATGACGACATTGCAAATTGAAGACGTCTAACGAAATTAATGTAGAATAATAACAACAACTTTTACATTTTTAAACTGTAGTCGATTTCATAATGTTCTTAATCTACAATTTCGCATCAATTGATTAAAAAGTTTCATGATTGCTTATTGTAAAAATTTCATTCTAAAAATGCACAAAAATATTCCTCATAAATAAACTTCATCTCAATATATATCTATATACCCCAAAGGCCCTTGCTCTTATTTATAGCTCTCGGTAACGTTAGCGGCACGTACATGCATAGTTATTTTCTAAGAATGTTCCGATAAACTTTCCGTAAACTATTAATATCTCTCTTAAGAGTGCTTTATTTAAAGCGGTTATAGCGGTTTATAGCGGTTATAAATGTTAGCTAGTCCTAGTTGTATCGGTTTATCCACACTCTTCTATTATGAATCAAAATAAAGTTTCTATTTGTGACTGCAATAATTAAGCATAAACGTAATTTTTTGTTTACGTTTCCACATTCTTCATACAAAGGTAAACAACGGCAAATATGACGGAAGATTTTGTATTTTTATTTGATTATAGAGATAATAGAGACAAAAGGGAGAAAGATATAAAGAACTAAATTTTAGTATGATAATAAAGATAAGTAAGATAAATAAAAACAAGTTTTTATCGTATAGACGTTTGGGCGTGTAAGCATATCCTTGGAAAAGTTTAAGTGATTTCCACATTCTTTTGCAAATTTGTAGGCGATATTTTCATTCCCGTTAACGGGAGAATGTTTACCACAAATAGAACACAGCTACGCAGACAAACAGATGGACAGGCGAATAGACGGACATGTTTGAATTCATTCGAGAATTTATAAACTTTATGGGGTTTTTAAAGCTTATCTCTGCACGTTATAAAGGTATTGATAAAAAAATAAAATTTTGATGCACTATAATATTGAGCAGGCGTGGTCAATCTTTTCTGTTTTTGTACAGGTACTACAGCCTCGTCCGTAGTTTATTATTTATTACTTTTGACGAGGAACGGTGTTCTCAGTTTGCATGGTGCTGTAAGCGTCTCCTTCCACCGATTTCGCCTATTTTCAATACCAACCTGCGTGCAAGAACTTTCAATGTTTCTGCTAAATTCGTAGTCAATAGCTTTATTTTTGCAGCCAGGAGAATGTTTGAAACCTACATTACACCGACGGCCATGCTTAAATTGATTCAAAATTTGTTACTGATCAAGAATACTTCGCGCGGTCTCTGATGCTTCTTTCTAGGCGTTACAAACGTTTGGAATGAGTTCTAGGTTATTTCCGCACGTCATGTATGAGAATGTTTAAATATGTCGATATAAACGAAATAGGAAAATTTCTAAATAAAAAAAATTCAATTGGAATATAAGAAAAGGAAAGAAAGGAGAATTATCAAGGAGAATTATCAAGTGAAAAAATTGTCTAAAGTATCAACTTTTTAAATGAAATTATCCGCCTGAGTGGCCGAGTAGGCAAGAGTCTCGACTAGCAACTCAATGGTCGTGGGTTCAAATCTCAAGTGCGGTAGAGCTTTTAATAAAGCCGAAAGCCTTTTAGATGCTAGTGCTTTAAGACTTTAGTCTTAGAATTTTTATTCTCTGGCTAAACTCATAATAATAATAATAAATGAACTTAGAAAAATCTAAGTTTCCTAGACTCAAGACACTCACACCATCATCACTAGAAGAACAATTGCTAGTACAAAATACATAGAGCGCGCGATGAGAGGTATTCCCATCAAGCCACGTTTCTGAAAACGCGAATAAATCAAACACGTTATCCCTTAAAATAGTTTCACTGTTATGAAATTTGACAGAGTTTGAAGAAAGTCTTTTACTTCGGGAATTTAGATGACCAGCTTTAAGTTGATTGCGACCATTTTGAAGAACATTTTTCAGTTAAGAATTACCACTGCTTACAGTCCGGTGTTGTCACTAAGAGACATCGAAATGAAGAACGCTACGGCAGAAAACAAAACGTTTAATATGAATGCAATACGACAAAAATATGACATAATAACATCCAGTCTTACTACATCTTACACCACTTTGTTGTAGTGAGGATGTATGCAAAACCTAGAGGAGCTTAAAATACACTTATCTTTTATTATGCCGATCGATTTAGAATCTTTTCTAAGTTGCTCTTAGCCTGTCTGTCCATCCCCCCGTCTCTCTGTCCGTCCTTTTGGACCATTCCACAATTTTCAAAAAAGTATCTAACTAGTAGTGTTTCGGCATTCTAAATTGTTGTGAAAACTTTGGACTGCCTGTGGCAATTTTTTTGAGCCTCCTCTCATATAACCGTTCCTGCGGAAACTAAAGTTTTACATGGTAACAACGTCGAAATCGCAATATTTGGCTCATAATAGTAAATTGATAAAGAAATCTAAGTTTGGACCACGTAGGTCTATTTTTTAGATACAAGGAAACATAAATCCTTACGCCAAAAAAGCCTAATTGCTAAGAGCGACTTTAAAGTGGCGCTTAAAGAAGATCGGAGGCTGTAGAGAAGGTCGTACGTGCAATTGCTGAGCTAGCTGATTTGGGAGAAATAAGGAGATTTAAATTTTTGTCTTACAGACACTCCACAGACGGTTGCACCTAATAAAAAAATACACGCACATTACCCTTAAATGATGGGCGAGACCTCCACCTCGAACGGGATTATCATAAGCCTGTTATGCATGTTGTCTTATCTTTGATCTTCTTCGGCCCATGATTTGCGATGGGAGACCCGGAAATTGCGCCCGACGAAGCCTTAAGCTTCTTTCCTCAAAAAAAAAAGTGAAACACGATAAATTAGTTTGTAAAGTTTATGAATTTCGCTTTATTGATGGTTCCTTACAGACTACTGATCTTTTAACCATTGCTTAGAGGTAAGGTATAATGTAGGTTATTGCTTCAAGTTACAGTTGTGCTATGCTGGGTTATTACAATTGTGGTAAAGTTATATTATACGCAAAGCTTGCATAAGTTAAACTAAATAGCAATAAGTGAAATAAGATAATGTAAAATAGATCAAAGTAATAACGCTACAGCATTTTTATATTTTTACCTTAGCATAAAGAATTATAAAAGTTTATTGAATAATACAAAAATAAATTTGAAATGCTTATTTCAATATATTTTACACAAAACAAGGGAAATAGAAAGACTACGGAAATAGAAAGACTACTGAACATTGCAACGTCCACGTACTATTGTTGCGTAAGGATTCTTTTAATAAGTCTTATACGCATTTATCCTTAGATTAAATTGTACAGGTCGTCGCTTACTGTGTAGTTTCCCCTTGATATAATATGGCCGACTGTTTAAGACTGTTTAATTACATTTTATATAGTTTCGATCCGGAATTTCGCTATTTTTATCAACTGTTTACAACTGTTTACAACTGTTTAAGACTGTTTAAGACTGTTTAATTACATTTTATATAGTTATAAACAATGAAACTCTTAAACTCAATATGGAAGAATTAAATGAAGACATCGCATCTTTACGTCATGAGTAATTCATGTTTAAGAAAATAATTAAAATTAATGATCTCAACTTTTGATATTATCCAGCCAATTAAATCAATTGGCTATGAACACTGCCCAGGAGCTATATGAAGCGACATTGCAAAAATCCGCAGCTGGTGGTGGTCGTCAAAGTCATGCAAGCGTGCAAGAGAAAATTAATGCTTTGCTTATAAATTTGCGGCTCTATGAAAAAGGTCTTAAGGTATTCATCATAAAATTTACAAATTTTCTTAAAACGCTGTAACGTTTAATATGTTGAAGCTCTTTCCCGCTAACGTCCAAACCGAATTAATAAAATATCTTTTAAAATCAATAGGTAACGATATATGCAACGAACTGCTTGCGTATATTGCTAATTAATCCCAAATCGAATTAAAAAATAATAATCTAAATATGGATTAAGGTAATAAGTTGGCTCAAGAGTGTGGTAAGTGATAGTTGAAGTAAAACTTTTTATCTGGACATGCAATGTAATGAAAAGGTAGCATAAGTTTTTGCTGTTTAGATGAAGAAGAGATTTAGGTTACTTTCGATGGAAATTATAAGAAGTAGCTCAACTTTAGCCGACATGAAAGTAATTAAAGCTGTCTTCTTGAAAGCATATATCAGAGATATATAACGCGTTTTATAACATCTCCCAAAAATTTATTTCAAATTACCAGCAGAGCTTTATTGGTTCTTACGAACAGCACGTAATTCCTGAATTCGGATCATTTTCATTGTCCTCTCTCGTACAGTAATAATATATTTTTATTCCTTTTCATTTCTTAGTCATCTGCGACTATTGACCATACCACATGAAACGACAAAGAGCTTAAAATTATGCTAAGGCTTGTGAAGTATTCGTAAGAGATAAATAGGTTTAGTAAAAAGAAGTTGAAACGTGAGGAAAAAGTAAAGCTTATCGAAACAACATACAGCTAATAATCTTAACCAATCTCTGGAAAAATCCTATAGATAGTACTGTGTAAACTTAAGACACTTACCCTCTGCTTCTTTTTAAGCCACACATTCGACTGTATCCGCGAATTAGTATACTGTCATTGCCGCAAGCCGTGATTATGATGCTAGAAACTTTCCTCTGTATACATTTTCAAGTGGCATGGAAAAGGAAATACCGATGAAACAGATACCCTTTACTTTTCAAGCGAAGAAGAAAATATCGATAAAAGACGTTCATTTGTCTATTGCAGCGAGTTCCGGCCATTTAGCACCGCCGTGGGGAATGTAAACCCTTTTTTTTGATCATTTGCAGCGATTCCGATGGCAAGATGGTCCTGGTATTTGAATTGGAATTGGATTTCTTATAATCGTTTCAATTGTATAGCTTATGTAACGTATATTTAAGCTTAGTTGTTGATATCGAAAGAAAATGGCTTGTTATGATTTTTCATCTGTCCATGTGAACGAATAAAATTATTTATGAAAATGAAATGCGACCACATTCGGAAAACAATAAAACAATTGACGATTTGTTGGCGTTTGTTAAATTTTAAATTTTGTTCCTTTCGAGCATTTCACTTCGTTAATGACTTTGAACGAGCTAAGCCTGTCCTTAACGAAAACATGAGTAACATAATTATATAAATAACGAAATGCTTTTTGATTATTGCGAACTTCAATGACGACGTTGCGACAGTTAATGACAAATGCAATTAGAAAAGTCTTAGCAAAACAATAACAGTTTGTATGAATGAAGTTGCATGCTCTGTTGCGAAGCATAAAAATCGCCATGTGGCTTGTCCCTTTACATATGCATAGGTGCAAATAAGTGCGAATGTATTGTGCCATCACAGCATGAAACTGTGAATGATATATTTATTTAACTGCTCGATGTTCTTATCTGGTTAGTGCAATAGAGTGTGAGCGTGTATGTCTGTTGATATGAGAGTTTGCACTCGTAACATAAAAATTGAAATTTGTTCTTTTAATGAAAATTACCTCAGATTTCATAATTAGTTTTTTCAAAAACTTTAGATTTGTAATCGTCTCTCTCGCATTCGTTCTTGTAGTTTCTAATCCCTTATAAGTTGTATTCAGTTTTTCATTATGGGTAAATGTGTTTGTTATGTCCTTCACAAGCAGAGTATTGAAACTTCCACCTCCCTTACGCTAAGCTTATGAACACATATCGAATATCTAACAAATTATTCAGCCTTTTCATCAGAATTTTAAATTTTGTGGTTGCGCACGAAACCGTGCTTCGAAAAACTTTAAATCTTTTACCCTTAATAGTTCTGTCCGTAGGATGACTAATTTCATTCAATCTAACAATCGTTTGGTATTTGCTTCGAAATTTTCTCTGCCGCTTTCCCTGCTACCTTCACTTTAAAGAACACCAAATAATAGCGTCCCTCTGTCTTCGGTGGAGCAGCACGGCGAATGTAGCCACCTAAGATTTGCTATCACTATATGCAAAAAATGCCATCTTACATTAGAAGGGAATACATTTACGTGCTCAGACTGGAGAAACATAAGAGATGGACAAATTTTAGCAAATGGTGATATGTCTGCTTAAGGTAAGTGGTATTAGATTTTTTACAGGAATCAAATCAACTTATTCAACACTCAAGCGACTCTTTAACAAATTCTGTGACAATCTTGCTTGGTAATCCCTCTTGTCCCGGTTCGCTCTGTTTAACATTTGATGAGCGATATCACAGACCAATATGATAAGACTGAAGCCAATTGCACTCACTGAGTTTAACAAGGCATTGAAAGTTTCTAACCCCACGTCTCCTTTAAACGGCATCCGAAACGGCCATCTCAATATGACGAGGTTTTCAAAACGTATCACATACCTTGACGCTAGTGTAACTTTAAAATTGTTCCTTTAAAGAAGAAGCTCCGATTGTCCTCAAATCTCAGTTCATATAGAAGCATTAGTTTCTATTATGAGGAAAGGATATTATGCTCCTGTTTAGAATTCCGTTCAGAGTCTCATAATATTGTCAACGACTTTCAATCTGGTCTCAGGCGTTCGAAATTGGCTCACGACAGCATCACCAGTCTTTGGTCTGTTATTAATATAGCTTTCGTCACAGGTAAAAGCTTCGTCACTCTCAAGGGGATTGCCAATCAGATTATGCAACCCGGTATATGGGCTTTTTCCTTACAAAAATATCCAAATTGACGGCAGTGAGACGGCTACATATAGAAAATTTTTCACGAGTGTCCCTCGCGGTGCCGTACTAATGATGTATTTAATTCTTTACCTGAGAATTGTTCGATACTAGAAAATTCTGGCGATCTTGTCTTCACTTCATACCTTGATCGCTCTGGATATAATTTCTAAGGACTCAGTGCCTCTTCAACTCGCTGCTGCTGTTTTTCTATAATATCTATAAGTGGGGGCAAACAGTTGATCGCGATGTAGTCAATTTTTCTGCTACAGCTCTCAAATCAAATATTGTCTATAAAAGGCCGTCTTCAAGGCCGCAAGGACTTTAGAAATCGATTTTTTCCTTAACGTCGCCTTTCTAAAGCAGAACTCGCCAACCAGTTACCAGTTTCCGAATGTCTTTGTAGGCCTCACCGTATGTACTGCATATATTAGTTTGGGGAAAAAGAAATCCATTATTTTTATATGAATT
>NW_023998459.1:3618066-3636611 GCF_014805625.2 Glossina fuscipes | reverse complement strand
GGTCTCCGAGCCGTAGGGATGCGCATCACTCGAGTCACGGCCGCTTGCATTTTCGCCTTTGTCAAAGAAAAACTGTAAAATGTACCGAATTTGCTCTTTGTTCACTTCCATTTTTAACACGCTGTAACTCACAACTGAATGCACCAAACAAAAAACAGCAAAAGAATTTTTTTTACTGCGAAATGTCACCTTTCCAACGGGTATAAATATGAAATTGTTTGGTCGATACTTTACGAGAAATCAGTGCAGCCATCTACCGAAAAAATGATGGATTTCTTTTTCCCCAAACTAATATATATATATGACGGGACAGAAATATATAACAACAAATAAACTCACGTACCCATGTATTAACTGTAATTGTGAAGAATATTTTTGGGAAAATTGAGAAAAAAAGGGAGCCAACGGACCAACAATATAAATAGAAGAAATAATATATAAAATAGTGTTAAAAAGTTCAAAAGCAAGGAATAGAGTAATTAGAAAAAATATAATTTTTTATTTGTGGTTCGATGAATGTCCGTGAATGCACATTCGACAAGCGATACTAGCGGGGCAGTTAAATAAATTTAAGCGTTTAATATACATTGGAAAATTTATTATTAAATGTTGTTTTATTATATTATATCAAATGGATCTTGTATAGTGGAGATATGTGTAGCCCAAAAAAACCCCGAAATCTTGAAATCAGCTTGAATTAATGTCTTGGCCCTCAGCACTTGTAATGAAGAGGCAACAAAACAAGAGACGATCAGACACAAAGAATAACTACAAAATAACTACAATCAAAAAAATTACAACTAACTTAAAGTAATTAAGAATTATTCTAAATATATCATATAAATAAATTGTGACCTATAGTTGCAATATCCAACATCGGATTTTGCAAATTTGCAAAATATAACAATTAAAAATTATGTCACCAAAAAACGCAATTTAAACAAATAAAGGAAAAAGTGAAAGTTGAAGAAGTTAAGGGTTGGTTAAGGATAAATAATGGTTAGGACAACTTGGTAGGACGGTTTAATTTCTTTTGTGTTGATTACAAAATTCTAAATTGGAGAATGCACGTAAATAAACAAATTAACACGAATATTTTTTTCTAATTATTGTGTTCCAATCAAATGTTCTTATTTTAGTATCAGTAAATCAGTTATATTTGATTATACTTAATTTTGTTTTTGAAGCCTGAATTTCGAAAGTGACACATTGGCTGGGTTCGCTGGATTCGCGGCTACGTAAGGTTTCTATTGCAGAAATAAAAATTTTCAAATTTATACGCTCGATGTAATCCTTACTTTTCTTAAAGATTCATTATTAAACTTCTAGGGCAGGGTAAGTTGGGAGTTGCTTTAGTAGATGTTCTTGAGTTTAAAAGCAATGTATTCTTATTTAACCTCGTTCACTGTCCCTCAAACATGAAAAAATTACCATTTTTGTCAGATAAAGTACCTTTCCACTTTATCATTTTTAATTCAGGTAATTATGCAAGCCATTTATTTACTTTCTGGGAAATTTTTAATTTTCTGCTAACGACACGAAAAATAAATTCTATTCACTACGCCCTTGTGTAGTTTTTATGTTTAACTTACGTAATTTTAGCAGGATCCCTCTGTTTAATAAGTGCCTCTACATTCATTTTTATATATAACGTGTATACTGTAGTGTGATCGCATACTATCGTATGCATCCACTTGAAGTGTGACAAAATTGTGCCACTTCAGCATAACCCTTTTGATAAAATAAAATGTCACACTTCACTTCGCATGTAAACAGTGATAATTCTGTTTATGTAAGAATAATCTAGTTTGTGATAAGGATAATTTAGTAAGCAATTACAATCATGTTTAGAATAAGACAAGAATAATTTAGTGTAAAAATTTAGTATAAATAGTGCCTAAGAAAATAAAGAAAATCAGTTCTCATCAGAGTTCTCATAAAGCAACTCAACCAAGCGTTTTACTCGCTAATAGCACTAGGCATTCAATCTGCCTGAACCATTAAGATTAGTGACTGTCTTATGCCGAGACGCTTTGGTATTATAAAAGACGGATAGACTTGGCGTACTGCAGCCGAGCAGCATAGGGCTAAACTGCTAAACTACATTTACTAACACTTTGGGAAGGATTCATAGAGAATCTTCCCGTAAACAGATAAACTAAAAACTTCATACCACATCAAACATTATTACAATAAATATAATTTTTGCAGGAAATACCAGAATACGTAACGAAATCCAGCAAGTCGGGAATTTTTCTCAAATAAGTTAGCGAACATGCAGACAAAACAGAATAGTTCTTGTTACGAATGGATTTGTTGAACTCTCTGCTTGAAGTTTTACTAGATTTAGATAGTGGCTAATAATCAGTGAATGTGTAGGCAAGTGAGTAGGGGATGTTTCTTTTTTCTTTTCAAAGAAAATTTTGAGGCAGTTCTGATTTGAGTTTGTAGTCATCAATCAATTTTTTTGGAATTTTAAAAAAAGCAAGAAAAAAAGATGGAAAAACTTGAAAGAATTCCTTATTTCATTTGTGAAAAGAATAAAGTTGACTTTTACGTTTTACAAGATTATTAAAACCACAGCGAGTGCATTAATTCGCACGGTATTCAAATTGCAATTAACGGCTTTGAAAACACATTCCAACGAATTAGGATTGTAATGAAATTGATTGTTGAACATTTAATGTATTTAAAAAATTCATAAGTAAAGAAGTTAAGAGTGGTTATATTCCTGTTAAAATTGTTTCGAGTTTTGTTCAAACATATTTCCTGACTAATATCCATGCTACAACCGATGTAAGCCGTATAAATATAAAAAAATTATGGCACTTAAGATACAGGCATATGCATACGTATCATTTGAGCCCTGTCTTACAAACAAATCGATATTGAAAAAGGGAGAATCTTGTAGTCAAAGCCAGCATGTTTCCAGCTTCTTGATGAGCCTTAAAATCAGCATTCAATTGGTTGTGTATATGTTCAACCGTTTTCGCCATCTTCTTCCCGTTTTATCATTACGAAAACCGTGTTTATCAAATTCAGAAGCTCTCACAGAGGCATCGTAGTTACAACACACATGATGAGAGTTTAAAATCTCAGCGAAGCAGCGGTGATATATATTTACTTATACATCTTGAACAGAGTTATTTAAAAATTCTTATTTAATTAAAAACACGAATGTACACTCGGCGATTTTTTAAATGGGTGAGTTATACTTCTTTGTTATTTAAATTATTTTGTCAATAACTTAATTAGTCTTAATTTATAGTTCATATTATTTAACATAATCATTAATTAGATATTTTCTCGAACACTTAATTATTGTTCATTTATTATTCATATTATATATTTCAATTGTTACAATGTTTTCTAACTAATTTGCTTTGATCCGCCTGAGTAGTCGAAGAGGAGGAATCTCGACTAGCAAGTCAATGGTCGTGGGTTCGAATCTCAAGTGCAGTAGAGTTTTTAATAAAAGCCGATAGCCTTAGATGCTAGTGCTTTTAAGAGTTTAGTCTTAGAATTTATTTCTGTGGCGAAATTAATAATAATAATAATAATTTGCTTTGAATGATACTGGCTGGCGTAGTAAGCTTGCTCATTTCACTTACAACGCATAAATATTATAAAAATTCTGTAGGGCAAATTTCTCTTGTGGACCACCCAAATTCGGCGAGCTAGTCACATTTCGTTAAGAGCCCTTTAAGTATGCTATAAATGTAGAAATTTCTTTGTTAAATTAAAAGTTCTTTACTTTGTAAAGTGTGATGGTGGAAATAAGAAAATTAATTACAAGGTGAGAATTAAATTCAATTTGGCTACTCGAATTTACATTGTTGATTTCAAGAATTCTCATTGTCTATACAAGTTTTGTGCACCAGAACTTCGTACATGGCAAAATGGTATCGAATATAACTTTTTATTTATCAAGCAAAAATTATTTCTAATGAAGATAAAATAGGAGAGATTTGACGCGATGGTGAAAATGCTTATGAGAATTTGGTATGAAGAAAATTTACATTGTAATTAAGTATAAGTTTTTGTAATTATCCCCGAACATAAATATCCCAGACCGTAAATATTACCGATCATAAATATCCCAGACCATAAATATCCCTGAGAATGCAAGCTATTTTATACATGTTTACATACATGTATCACAAACATGAATTCCGTCCGCACGCAGAAAAGGACAAGAAATTTTCTCATTGTGTTGGTGTTGATTCTTAAATATTTTGTATGATAGTTTTGTTTCTGTTCTGCATACAAGTTCTGTATACAGTTTCTATTACAGCGTTTCTAGAAAAGAAAATGTATTTTTACCATAAGATCATGATAATCTTTTCGCTGCCTTATGGCGTAAGTCAAAGAGGTTGCCTTACTAAGCTCTGGGCTTGCGCGCTTCTGCCGCTCCTAATCAATTTTAGGTTCCCTCTCCCCTTATTTTCCCTACCCCTCTCACTAACCTTTCCTCTTTCCCACCTTTCTCCTTCTTTCTTCTTTTCTCCATCTTCCTTCTATTCTTCTTCTCCTCTTTTTCTTTGACATTTTTTTTGTTTTTGTAACATTTGAGAATTTTATTTTTGTAAAATGGCAAAAACACTTTGTATATAACAAACATTTCTTAAACGATACAAGCATTCTAGCAAAAATCTGAAAATGGTCGTTTTTAAGACCGTTTACCGGCGTTCTTAGCGATCCTAAGACCTCCAGACTGGATCCATTCGATTCCTTGGATTTCCCTGAATGCGTTTCAAATGTAAACGTGCTCATTAGGAGTGTAGCATGGCTGCTAGACCTCCATAAGTCTGCGGGTGTATATTATGTCTACCTAATAGTAGGGATGTTGCTCAAATGTTTGCAACAAATGTATAAAGAGAATTTGAACATGTTTCCCTAAGAAAAGATTGATAAGCATATATTTATACAAGCGCAAGTGTGTTATTATAAACTGACATATGTTTCGAGACATGAAAAATAATCAAAGGAATGTACGCACAAAGTATGTTACACAGTTCTAATACAATGGGTTTTTCTTTTTCTCCTATATATTCCTTCTTTCCATTTTTTTTTCTATATACATAAACTTAGGTCACCATAGGTTTGTGCGGGAGAGAACGATATCATGGTAGTGTAGAGGAAAATACGCATATCAAAGAGAAGGTATTTTACTTTACGCTCAGGGAATGGTTAAACGAAAGATATTTAATCTTTAATGCGGACGACAAACAGACCGATTGCTTTTAGACCCTACGGATGGCCAATTATGCGGGCGGATTTGTTAAACGCTTCCTTATAAGATGTCAAAATGGGATGAACACTCATTACGTTAATTATCTCGCTTTACAATGTGGTTCAACAATACTTAGTCATTCAATTTCTGAGTTTTTCTTTTAATTGGAAGGTAATTTTTTATAAAATGTATGTGGAGCACATCCACGCGACACGTTCAACTACGAAATTGCATCTTTTATTACATACTTTTGTTTGCTCATACGTCGAATCAAACATTTTAAAATTCAATAATCTATTGTCTTTTTGTTTTTCTTTTGCACATTTGATTTCACAGGTAGAATATATTATTAAATAGTTTCGTTTGCTTTTAATCGTTTCTTACACAATGTCACAGAGATAAAAACAACCGCAAATAACACTTTGCCTCTATGTGGCGGGGGCGTCTCGCAGTTGCATTCTTTTAATATTTTATTAATAAGGTCCTTAAAGAATGCGTTTGGACACTTTTCAAGTGTGTCATTTATTTTTGTCTTTTTTTTTTAATATTTTTTTTTCCATATTTTATTTTGCTATACTATGTGTACATCTGCTGCTTACTAATTGCAAATTTTTAAAATATATAAAATACACAAAAAGAAAAGGCACAAAAAACACCTAGTGTCAGAATGACTTGGGGACGTTACGTTCATATGTTTCCTTTTGAATTCGCTATGGCCACCTTTGTGTCGACCTTTGATTTATAAACAATTTCATATATTTTCTTTTGAATTCGCTATGCCAACCTTCATACCGACCTTTGATTTGTAAACAATTTCATATGTTTTCTTTTGAATTCTTTTACATTCGGTATGCGGACCTTTGCGCCGACCTTTGACACGCTGGTGGTTGTAAATACTCTGCTGATTTAACAAAGAATCAAAGTCATAAACTCGTTTTGGTCCCATGCTTAGTTTAAAAAAATTTAATGTATGGTAGGGTAGCATAGGAGTTTAATGTATTGGGATATAATATGGTACGCGACGATAAGGTTAGGAATATTTTATTTTGAATATAAGATTCATCCTAAGTGGCAATGCCAATAGAAGAATGATCGAAGTAGCACATAGAGTAAGTCGCGTTACAAATTTGACTTGGCTTGTTTTTTCATTTCTGTTGATTACGTTGCGTAGAGGAGCTAAGACGTATATACCGTGTCGGCTATTGATATTAAATCTGCCGACATCTGTTAAGTTTGGTATCGTGGCGAGAGAAGAGCTCGCATAAAAACAACTCGTAAAAAACACCCGTCTTTCGATCTCTCTAGTAAATTAAGCAAATATTTCGTGAGTCAATGAATAAAATTTAAAAGAAAGCAAAAAAAAACTAAAAACTACTTAAACGCACGATAACAAAAAAAGCTGCAACCATAAGAAGTGCACTGAAAACGATTGACAGCAATTTTTGCACACAAGTAGAAACACATGTGTGCAAAACATATATGCACGGAAGAAGAAGTATACTTACAGAAGAACATATAGGCGGAAAACAACAAATTCGGGACGAAATTCGTTTGCATGGTCATTATCGGAGAGCAACCGGAATTGTGCTATTAACTATTATTATTATTATTATTTTAATTTCAGACTAATGAAATGAATTCTTAGCCTAAAAAAAAGACATTGAGCACTAGCAACACAGGCTATCGGCTCGCAATTAACTAAAGAAAAACAAAAAAGAGAAATATAATTAAATGAAGAGGAAAGTGACGGTAAATCAATTCAACGAAATAGAAAACTTAGACAAAAAAAGGGAGAAATTAAGCTTAAATATTGGTAAATAGAATTCTGCTTGTTGAAAAAAAAAAGTTAAAGAAAGACTTAGACTTTGTAATGTCTCTCTGAGGCGCGGCCTATCTCTTTTAAAGGTAGAGCGGCTGCTTTTGGCCGGCGATTCCGCATCACAGAAAAAAACATTAGCTGTAATAAAGTAATAAATAGAAAAAAAAAGGTCTTTCACGTACGCTACGTAATTATGCCGTCTGCCCTATACGTCATCCGTTGGTCTCTCCTTAGTCCGTCGGTATCTGTCCACAGGGGTGACTCTGCTTCCCCTCACGCGTTCACCCCCCATACACTCGCACCCGCTACTCTTTACTTAGCATTTACAAATACCTGGTTGTTGAATGATGAAGCGCCAGCTGATGATGTTACGCGTAACGCGTAACGTCCGAGTTCATTCTTGTGAATCCAGAGGCAGCTATTATGACAGACTACCAATTTGATTAAACGATTGAATAGGGTAATACCGTTGTCGGGGCAGCCTTTGCGGAATTTGGATTTACAGCCTATCTAACAGTTAGGATTCACATTATTGGCTTTTGCCTAAGTTTAAGAATGTGTGCATTATGTCTGTGCGGGTAAGTGGCCTTTCACCTGATCACTCAACTCTGGAAAAAGGGGTCTTCGCACACAGGACACATAGCAGTTTTGATCTTCTTTTCCTCTTTTTCTATGTGATACACAAACTAACTAAGCGAATTCTGAAGCTCATGTAATGGTAGTTCTCTTTGATTTTATTTCCGCCTTTTTCTTTGCCACTACTTTGTTGTCGAAATACCCATACGCGCACTTCTCTTCATGCGGCTTTTTCTTTACGCGTGGATTTCAAGGGCGTTTGTAGGAGACTACAAAAAACGCCTGGCACCAGAAATTAACTCACACATTTTTCTTTTGCTTTTTTTTCTGTTTAAAGTATTTTTATTTAAAAATTTAAAAGAGATATTCACACAATATCATTTTGTTCACAATACATACATTTAATTATTTATTCGGTTATAAATTACAAGTTAAGCTAATATTACGAAATTTACTTTTCCTCTTTCTGTCACATTTTTTTATCACATAAATAGATTTTTACTTAATTCATGACGAGGGATGATGTGCATACGCGTTAATGTATGAGAAGAAAAGAGAAAAATTCTCTCTCCTTTGCAGTTTATTCTGTACCATTCCATTTTGTATTTTTGTCCGGTTGTTTTTAAATCTTATGTACTGTTTATGGTACAGCAAACATACCCACATCAAACTATTTTTGTAGGCCTAATTATTTTGGATTCGCAAGTCAAAATTGTCCTTGTTGATAATAACAATTGCAATCTTAATTTTTTTTTATCTATTTCCATCACAAGCACGGATATTGGGTATTTATATAGATAGATTGATTTGTTTTTCGGTTTTAGTCCTCCATAAAATACAAATTATGTCTTCTTTTTTTTTATTAAAATTTTCTATTCAAAAACCAAAGAGCGACTCCAAGTTTCTTTCGTACAAAACATGTGCCATCTTTTTCAGGTTTGTTGGCTTACAATTTATATATTTAATATTACAAATTTTTTCTTTTCAGTTTTAACATAACGTTAGGTGATGCATTCAGCTAAAGATTTTATTTTAAAAGCACTACAAAAATACTTTGCGACAGTAAACATTTTTTTTTTTTTAAGTAAAACATAATGAACAAAAACAATTAGGTAGAACAACCGATATCAGAAGTTAGAGACTTAATTATGTACAACGCACAGCACATTTTTATTGACTTTCACCAGACAAGACCAAACGTTAGCTGATCATCCAAAACTGTCCTTTCAAACCTTTTTCCTTTTTCTCTTCGTCTTGCGTAGCGGAAAGCCACTATTCTTGCGATCACGCGACTTTGCATAACGGGATGCCGTTGTTACTACATTTTCGACAAAAACAGACCGACTGACACCCTACCCTAAATTTGCTCGCCGGCGTTACAACTTGCATGTAAAGACAAAATGATCACTGAAACTAGAAAAGAGTTTTGGAATTAATTGCTTTAATGACCGAATCAATACATCCTCTAAATTAATCTAAACGTTGCGATTGAGTAGGAAGGCCAATCGCGTGTTTGAAAGCCAAAGAAAAGGAGTAATCTGCCATTAAAAGACCAATGTTTTACAACAAGTGTGGACCTTGGCGTTTTCTCAGTTCATCCTCTAAGGTTATCCAGTGTGTTTAATATAACTAACTTTTTATTCTTCTTTCCGCGGGCAAAAAAAAAAAAACTTTGCAAGTCCCTGGTCAAAATGATATACAGCCATCAAACCACTTCAAAGCGACATTCCTAACAAAATATTATATCTGTCGTCCTAATATTGATATGAATTGAGTGAAAACATTGAAAAAAAAATTTGCCTTGCAGGAACCCTTAAATAAAATTAAAACGTGAACCGGACGGTTATAAATTACACTAAAGCAAAATAAACTAAAAGCGAAAAAAAAACAAATAGTAGAAAGAGAACACGCATAAAAACTTAATTAATATGCACCACACGTAATGTAGCGTAACTGTCCCGTTCGTGTGAATCGCGGATTTCTAAAACAGTTAAAAGACAAACAAATTTTTTTTTTATTTTCTCTTGGATAATAACACTGTGAAACTTAACTCGCTGTATTGGTATATAACTAAAACCCGTTGTATAAAATTTCTTTAACCGCAACTTACTGTAAGAATGTACACAAAACGTGACTTGCCGTGTTGATATACAATGGAAAACCGTCTTATGAAACTGATTTAAGCCTAATCCAAACTGATTTAAATCTAAACGTAACCGATTGTATTATTGTTTAAATATACCTTGTCGTTGATAAACATAAATTGCCGTAAATAAATAAATATAAATATTGAAATAAACCGATCTAAGAACTAAGCTAGACGAGTAGACTTTTAAACGGGGATCGAAAAAAATAATAATGATAATAATTACAACAAAATAAAACACACCGAAGTAATATCGTCGGCACTATATACATATATTCGGGGATCTTAGTTATCAAATTAACCGTATATGCATCAAAAAAAATTTTTTTTAAAGTAAGTGTGATCTAATATAAGGTACACATAAATGTTTTTTTTTTATATCTACTCTTGCCGTTCCATTTATTTAATTTTACAACGAAAATGGAATTTAACCATTAAACGTTAAAAGTTATTATTCTATTAATTAGTAAAAAATATGATCCTCTAGCCATAATAAAATTTGTTCAAAATGATTTGCTTTCCATCTCCTCCTCCTCATTCCCGGGCGTGGCCTCGTCTACCTCCTCCACCTCTTTGCCGACGCCTACGCCCTCCGTGTCGCCCTCCGCGGCGTTGGTAGGGGCCGCGCCTAGAAGAATTATTGTTGGTGGTATTCTGACGGCGGTCGGCTTCGGTACTTCTTGAGAAATGTCTTTGTGTGCTTCTTCTTTCTCTCTCTTCTTGTCTTTTGCCCTCTGAAAATATAAAAAATAAAAGTTAATTATCCTAAGCTAATAAATGTGCCGAAGGATACGAAAACGACGGGCTTAGTGCTTATGATCTGCCTATTCGGTAAGTAAGCTTCCTCCGTCCGTTTATTCTTCTAGAGGTATGGCACGTTTTTAGATGTGGAGAGTCCGTAAAACAAAAATTTAAAACTCCCCTCTTCCCCGAACTAACTAGCTCACTAATGAGACACACATCCATCTCTACAGTTTCCGATCCTCTTAAAGTGGCGCTTAAGTGTGGTCCTAAAAATAATCAAGTCCACAGTTCCATAGTTAGACACACTGTGAGTACACACCGACATCACTCCGTTACACCTCATCTTCTTTCTTTTTTTTGCGGTTTTGTATTTAGTTTTGGTGAGAAAGCATGGCGCTAAGAAAAATTAGACCTAACGACTTTGATTTGAGATCGGAAAGTTCTTTGAGTCAACTTTAGGCAGATGGTCCACCAAAAGCTTGCGTGAGGTGAAATTTTCTATTTCTGTGTAGGATTGTTATAACTCTGTAAAAAGGTGAAGAATGTTGACTTTTATCAATCAAAACATTTATAGCATTCCAATGAAAGAGCAAAAGAGCTGAACTAGTCAAATTTAAATTCAATATGCCGCTTGTAGTACGATTATTCCGATTTCAGTGAAAAATAGGCTTTTGATTGTTTAGAGTTTTAAAATGGTAGCAAGATAATCACCATACGTGCAACATCTAATATTGAAGTCTTTGGCTATAATGAGATTCTGCTGATCATCAAGAAAGTTAAATAACTCAAAACTTAATGCAAAGCAACAACAAAAATATTTGGGTTTAGACTCGCAGTTTTGACTATAAATAGTACACATCAACAGATAAATTGTAAGGAATACACCAGAATTTAATTGTTGTTGGTGATCGATGCAGAATATTTGAGCTTGGCCCTTTTAGTGCCAAGGAGCGCCGTCGCGCTGCTCTCGCTTATTGTGAAAAATGCCACCGACGTGATAGCGTTGATTTTGACATTTCACGCGCAAGCGACGGCCGTGTTACCGTGTTCGCATTTTTATTCATTATATTGCATTCATAGCATATTTTTTATATAAATATCGTGATTAATGGTAAAATTTAGTTTCTTTTTTTCTCTTGTCTTTTCCTTTTTTTTCGTGAATGATTTTTAAATCAACTTGAGCGCATATCAAGGTCCATTTCCTTTTTTTTCCTTTCACGACCCCTTTCCTTAGTTTATTTCTTTTTTTGTTTTTGAACGTTTTGACACAAGTAATATTATATGTTCGGGCTTAATACTGGTTTATAAAATTATCTTCGCCCTTTTTATGCAAATTGGTTATTAAAAAAAGTTATAAAAAGAGGCATCACAACAAGTAAAAAAAAATAATAAGTTTTTCTATTGTTGTTGGTTTGAAGTGCTTGGCAACAATTGAATCACGGAATATTGTTAAGTTTACACTTTTTTTTTTTAATATTATAACATTTAATGGTGTAACACAAGGAAAATGAAAATATATGTATATATGATTAAAAGTTGTAATTGCAGCTAGCGAAAGCAGAAAGAAAAAAATGTCCTTCTCGCTAATCCCTATGGTAATCGTTTGCTTGGATAGTTAAAGCTCGACTCTCTCAAAAGGATCAGAAAAACGAGAAAAAAAGCCACACCGAATTTCTTCGCATGATTTTTCTCTCTCTCTTCTCGTTTGCATACCTAATGGCTAGCCCATATTATGCTGAGAAACAGTAAAATCATGCGATGTCATATAACGGCATGTCGTTATTATGACACTCGTGGCAAAAGCGGACTGAAAGACACCCTCCCTGAACTTTGTTCGCGGACATTACAATGGTTATCTAAACAAAACGATATGCTTTGCAATCTTTTGAATCGCATCCAAATTTGAAACCTGTTTCGCGCGCGAAATATTGGACTCCTTGCACAATATCAGAGATGGAAGCATTTGTGGCAGTAATCCCGGAAATGGGTAGCACAAGAAGGCCTACTATATCTTCTTACTGGAATAAAAATTCACGTCATATTCCGTGGTTTTCTAACGTTTTCCAGAAACAGATTTCAATTACCTTTAAGAAACAGATTTTCACTTTTCCATTTAGTTAACAATGAGACTCTAGCATCGCCAGCACATCGCGCATACAACCCATGTATCAGATTTGACTTTTTGATAGAACATCTCAACACAGTTCTTCGTCAGCATCAAATAATATTTACCAAATAAAAAACATCATAAATGGGGCATAAAATTATATATATATACATATATATATAAATATAGATAAGTGCAATAGAGAAAAAATGGCTAGATGGAAAAAATAAAGCTGAATCACATACTTCATCGAAACCGACTTTTGGCTTGAAAAAATTGCCAGGACGAAATTTACGACAATGTGTGGTATGCAGCGGTAAGAACAGACGTGCAGTGAAAAGATCCAACTTAATTTGCTCCATGTGTAAAAAAGGGCTGCACGGTGTTTGTATAGGAAAATACGTTTGTAAATAAATCTCGTTTATTTTCCAAAAACAAAAGCTAGTATGTGATTTGACGGAAGCAATTGGAATATGATAAAATCTTTGAGAAGTAAATTAAGATTACTAAATTTAAACCACGTTAACGTTTAAGTAATTTCCAATATAAATACTTTCATAAAACTAAAGACTTAATGTATTATTTTCAATGTATTATGTTATTATCTGTGGTGTCGGGTATCTAATTAACCGCTTGCCCCACTATACCACTCTTACTTGGAATATTTTACGATGCTGAGCGATCATCGGGCGAGCTCATTTTCTTATCCCAAACATGAGTTCTTCCATCTCTAATGAACGCTCTTAAGATTTTATTCTAGTTTGTTTGGAGATGGGTTAGGAGAAATCTTGGAGAATCAAATTTTCTTTTGGCAAAATTTTTTTTGGGCAAGATCGTTTTTTTTTTAAATGTTGGCGGCCTCATCGCAATTTTTTGAGCAAACCGTAGATGATTAGACTAAAGAAGAAATTTTCATTGTGCGAAATTTAGTGTCCAGAAATTTATAGTGATTGGACTTGTGTCTTCTTTTTATAAGAAATATTTTCTATCGCTTTGATTTTATGAATTACTAATTCTTCCTCTCGCTTCGGATATGTCTTGTCTCATACGCTGTTTTTATTTGATCCACCAGCAATACGTTTGAGTTTAGCACAACAATATAAACACCTTGTTTCTGTAGCTTTAAAAAAGTTTGGTACAGCCAAATTTTCCACATTTAAAACATTGTTTTAAAGGGTCTTTGAAATAGTCTACGGAAAGAATGCAATAAATAATTGAATTTCATAAATTTTTGGAAGATTTTGCTTTGCAATCTAACTTTAGTGGTAAAGATAAGATAATCGTTTCCTAGATTTATCCGACGAATGCATGGTTTATTGGTACGTTTGGTATTGACGTTTTGATAAGTACATATGTTTTAAGATTTTCTGTTTGAACTTATTTTTCAAGAAAAAGTTCGCGTTGAGGGCCAAGTAAGATAGTAAGTTGGCGATGGCATTACTAATAGTTTTAAGTTCTCTTTGTCTGAAAGGAACGTCCACAAGAAGTACTCATCCATCTGCCATCAACATCTTCGCATGTTTCCACAAAAATGAAGAAATTACATCAAGCGCTATAATCATATAAGTTGATTTCTGGTTTTGAAATATCTTTGGCTAATACAGGAAGCATTCTCAATCATATGCCTAAGGGCATATAAGCGGAATATTATAGATAAAGTTTATAATACAGTTACTAAAGTAGCAACGACAGTTATTATGAAAGTTCCAAAGGCCACAAAAAACTTATATGGGAGATTTTAATATCTTTTGTCGAATATTCCAATAAGTCTTTATCACTTTCTCTAAGAGACGGCCTTCCTTCGTCTGTCCACAATTGTCTAGCTACGACTACTCTATGTCATGGTACTATCTTTAAGTCTTACGCAACAGTCTGTGATATACAATCGTTACTGAATTCAACCGAACGCTTTCTCTCTATATATATTCTATAGGTGGTCTCATATAAATTCCAACGGAACGTTTTCTCTCTACGCTTTCAGAACGATACAAAGAGAAAATATTTTAAATTTGAACAAAAATGTATTAAACATATTAGGAGAACTAAATATCTTACAAATACAAACTTTGTGAGAAAATACCATTACAGAACAAAAACGCAGTGTAATAAACATTAACAACACAAAGTGTAATAAAGATTAACAACTAATATTTTTTTTAAATGGACAAGACGACTCCATCAGACCAATTATATCTTCAGCACAGCTTAAAACGTTTGTTGCCGCCTTCACATTGCTTAAGAGAATTTCAAAATGAAGAATATGAGAACGTGAGAAAAATGAGGAATATGAAAATGGAGAATGTGCATATGAAAATATGAAAGATTAAAATGAAGAATAGTACAATACGAGAGAACGAAGAATAAAAAATGGAACAATATTAAAATACGAAAATATGTAAATACTGAAGCGAAGACTATTGAAATGGAAAATATATAAGAAAATAGAATATTAAAATAAAATATATTAACATGAACAATCTAAAAATGCAAAATATGAACATTGAATAAGTATGCAAAAATATTGAGTAATGGAAAGCGATAAATGTATGGAGTGAATAAACAAGAAACAAGAAATAAATTCACATTAAAATGAGAGGATGTTAAAATATAAAGATGTATGAAAGTACAAATACTAAAATGAAGGATAGAAACATAACAACAAGGAACCGAAGATCATGAATAAGAGGATGGGAGCACATGTAACGATAAGTTACTATATAAGCCAGACGAAGGGTTTCGTGTACCGAGCCGGTAGGTTATGAGATATTTGCGCTGCGTCCATTATAAAAACAAATATTTATTATAAATTTCACACAAGCGGCAATAAAGAGCTCGCTGAATGGAAATCAGCAACTTTTATGCCGAGCCACGTAAAATTGGGATAAAACTTACTTTCGAGGCTTTGATTTGAGTTATATGAAAACTTAAAAAAAAAAAATTGATATGGTTAAGCCAAATAAAAAACCATGGCTTTCAGTTGGCTCAAGCGCGATAGCCGTTAAGGGCTAACAACATTTTCCATTTTTTCGACAGCAGACAGGCCAATAGGTGATATTATCACTGTTATCACGCCAATACAGCAAGTAAAATTCTATTTTTCTTACTTATTTTTCATAATATTGTAAATTTTGTTCCATAAGATCATTTTGCATTGATATGTTTTGTTTTAACTCCGACACATTTTTAATATGCCATGTATCCAAAAACGTAATAAGCAAATGTTCGGAATAAAACATTTTGTAATGATGGCTCGTTTGTTCCTTTTTACGCCTTCTTAATACTTTGCAATGTCAACGTCGCAACTTTATAATAACAGCTTTCTCATAGTGTATTCTTTTAATTCTGCAGAATCGAACAAAAATACTTTCAATTCTAACAGTAAAAATTATAACAAAGTGAGAAAAATAGCAAAGGGCATTATGGCCCGATGGAAGCAATATAACAGTTCAGACCTTTTAAGAAAATAAAAGCAAACTAAAAAACTTAGTAAAGCCACTAAAATGATTTAAGGAACAAAAATAAATTAATATCCAAATTGAAAATTCGACACATGATGCATCTTCAATCTTTTTCTTTACATGGACTCACTTAGAACAGAATGAATTTAGCTGATCACTAAGTTTGACAAAACATGTTTAGAAATATATGATGAATGGAATTATGAAGAGTTTTGTTGCTAATGAAACTCGAGGAATTAGCAATAAGACGGAGATTCATAGATTAATATTTTTGGAGTCTTTCAGTCAATGGTTGTTCCCAGTAGTTGTATGCCAAATGTGCAAATGTGCCGTCGGATACTCTTGTATCAAACGGATTCGTTTCTTAGATTACGTTGAGATTCTGAACGAATTATCGATAGAAAGTTCTGGTTTTCAAACCAAATTGCTGGCGTTCAGCGTTTATGCAATTTTTGTGTTTGAGTTTGTATAGGGTGATAACGCCGAAAAGTTTTCTAGATGCAAGTGAAAAACTTGGAGAATAGAATGCGATAAGCTAAGGAAAGAATTTGTCACGCGGCACAGCTTGTAAGCGGCAGAGCAATTCCCCTTTTTTTTCTTTGCTCGGTTAGTGTTTCTTCCCCCCCCTGACTGACCTCACTAGCACGTCTTGTTCTTGCTCTGCTTTCTCTTAGCAGCTTCTCCGCCCTTTTACATTCGGCCTTGAGTTCTGCAACGTTTTCTACTTTGGTGGCAAAGATGAGCGTTGCTAGGCTGGGTTTGACGTTCGATTTTATTACTTTTATTAGCTCCTATTCGGGAATCTTTCTCCGCATGTTAAAGGTTAGATCATATATCTTGGCACAGTAATCGTCGAAGCTCTCCGACTGCTGCTGCTTGCGTTCCATGAACTCCCTTATCAGCTCATAGTCCGAATCAGCTGTCTTGAAATGGTTTAGGAGCTCCGCTTTCAAAGCAAAATAGTCAAAAGTGGTGTCTCCTTCGCGACCTTCCAGTATTTGCCAGTACCATTTATTTGTTTGTCCCGCCACTAGACAGTAGAACTCGACCCTAAAGATAAGACTCTCAACAGTGAGTGAGGCCTTTACCCCTCAAATTTCAAATGCCATCGATTCAGGTCTACACTCCTCGGTTGCTTTCGTCACTGGTGCTAGGATCATCTGCCTGCTGCTTTTGCAGGACTGTCTGAGGACTGATATTCTGGTGTATTACTCTGGTGTATTAGAATGTCCACTAGTTGCTGATTGGAATTGGCCGCTTCTGCCTGTGAGCCTTGTTGGTTGTTACTGTTATTGCTACCTTCCTTGGCGTTGCGATTCACCGTTTGGCATTTCAAAAAGGTTGCCCACTTTCTTAAAAAACCTTGCGAAAAATCCCACTGAACTACTGCGGGTGGGATATTCTTCAGTAGTGTTTTGATTTCCGAGTTCGAATCGTTGAAACTTCCGATCGAATCGTGTCGCTGGTGTTAGATTAGCCGTTTGCGAAGTACTGCTTCTGCCGATGCTCGGATTCATAAAAAGGTTGAACCCCGTGAGATGCTGCGTAGCCTACCCTGCAATCCCAGTGAACCAAGCAAAAATAGTAAAAACCCCAAAATAAACTCCTAAAGTCAAAACTCTAGAACGCGGTAAAGGCGAGACAAAAGTCGAAAAAGAGAAACGAAGAGAAAAATAATTCCCCGCAACTTAACTAATATGGGTCTCTCCCCTGGGAAAGTCAGCGCGCAATCGTGTACAGCAAGGTGCATGAAAACGCCCAATACAAAAAACAAAAGGTGAGAGGAAAAGCAAAAGGAAAAAAACTATAAAAATTTGAAATATAAAAGTTATTTGCTTTGCAGCAAAGAAACCAAATGATGCAATGGAAACATTAATACAATTTATAAAATATAAAAAAAAAAATCTTCACATGAAGTGTACGGATTTGTAGCAATTTTTTTTTTTTTTAAAGAAAATTATTAATAAGATTTATAAAATATAAAATATAGTTACAAAATTTACTTGCCTTTATCTAACGCTGCCTTGCACCAAAAAGAGGAAAGTGATCAAATAAAAATATGAATAAAATCTATAAAATAAACAAAAAAAAAAGAAATATATAAAAAACACTTCTCATGAAGTGTACAGATTTGTAGCAATTTCATTATTATTATTATTATTATGTTTTTCTTTTTTTTTTTTTTAAACAAATTTTGTGTTCCGCTGTAGCGGAGCACGGTGTGGGTGTCACGCTTGAGTTTCGACAACTTTTCGCGATTACTCCCGACCGGACCCCAAAGCAAGGGACTTTTCTCCTCCTGAACGGCCGGACCCCATCACGTTTTACATGATCGACTTGGTGGGCATACCCCTCAGGAACCCTCCTTCTCGAAAGATACTCATCACTCGGGCATCAAGCTACCCCTGAAACTCTCAAGCGGCCGTGACTCGAGTGATGCGCATCCCTACGGCTCGGAGACC
>NW_023998459.1:3603462-3617666 GCF_014805625.2 Glossina fuscipes | reverse complement strand
TTTGACCCAAATCGGACAATCCGAAGCATGTTAAATAAAGTCCTGAAATTCATATAAAAATAATGGATTTCTTTTTCCCCAAAGCTAGGTTGTTTCCCGTTGGGCGCCATTTATGTCACGATGCCTAGCTCGTGAGCGGTAGAGCAGTTGTCCTTTTTTTCTCTGCCCGCAGTACCGCATGACAATAAAAAAGAAAAAAAATATTTAAAAAAAATATATATATATTTTAATCTACTTCAGTGTCATTACGTAAGTCTGTTGTTTGTCCTGTACGACGTTCGTTGGTCCTGTCTTAGTCCGTTTGTTCTGTCCCCAGTCTCCCTGTTCTATTCTTTTCCGTTTTCTTAACTAAAACAATACCTTGTAATCCTCTTGGAGTTGTTTGCAAGAACCTAAATAATGTCTATCACTTATTTTCTTTCTAGGACTCTTTAAAGTCCATTAAAGCAACATTGCTTAATGCGCATTACTTACCTATGTCGTACTTAAACCAGCTCTTAACCTTAAAAAGTCACGATGAGTCGCAAATGAATTTTTGTTAACTATTATCGGTCGTCAGTGCATGTTTGCGATGGCTTAGAGGTTCAATCGCAATTGGTCCTGTACCGGTTGTGGGTGTGGCTCTATGCTAGTTTTGTACATGCTTTTTTTCTTTTTTTTCCTTAATCGTTTTATTGTATTTATACTAAGTTTTAATATTAATTAATTTAAAATTTACTTTAACAGTCAATTGAACTCGACTGTCAAAATTTTTAGTTGAATTTTTCGTATAAGTCGAATAAATAAATAAATAAATAAATAAGTTGGCAGCCTTTGAGTCGATGACAGCTTGATGATGTTTGCAAGTAGTGAAGGGTGCTCATGAATTTACTCTTTTGACCATTTAGCTCAGCTCCCTGAGAATAGCCGCAAATGTAAAATTATTCGATTCTTTCCTTCCAATGCTGTTTGAAGTCAATCGAGGACAAATGCAAACCGCCAAATACCAAGGCAGGCAATTTCACCACAATACAAACTTTTAAGTCATTAACAAGGGCTTACCTACTTGCCCTTTTTACCAGGATGTCTTGAATAATAAAGATTTTTCATTTTTTTTTTTTTCTTAAAATGGCTTTAACAAACACTTTATTTATTTAATTTGGGTTAGTTTCAATATAATCCCAGTTTAGAATTGTACATAAGCAAAAAAAACGACAACTTAGACTTTTAAATAGTCATTAAAACACCAGCAAGTAAATACAATTTAGAACTAATATAACTAAATAGTTGTTAACATAACCGCATATGTTTCTTGTTTTATTTTTCAACTAGAGATTTGTTATTGCTAACGGATTGCTTTTTTTTGGTACTTTAGTTTACTTGTTCTTCAGCGTATTCTTTCTTTGTCTTTCCTTTGCTTTTCCTTCGCTTTTGCCAAATACATTCCTTTTACTAAATGACTTATTTCTTGTTGTTATAAATTATTAATTATGAGGAAATTATGCAATTAGAAAAAAAACATGTAATAATGTTTGAATAAAAATTCTGAGGATTAATATACAAAATGTTTCTGTTCATATTGTTTTGAGTTTTCATTATGGTTAAGATTTAATTTAAGTAAATAACCTTTTGATGTTTTCCGTTATACATTTTTGTTTCTTTTCTTATACTGAATTTCACTAATTATATCTGTATATACAAGATATTATCAATCCTTCTCTTATTAATATCTTTTATGCTTCTATTAATATTTATAATGATTTAAACTAAATCTTGTATCGATAACATTTACAGGTAGAAAGCAAGATTTTTAATTATATTTTCTTTTTTTTTTTTCTTTTCGTTTTTAATAAATTGTTACTACAAAGAAAGTCATTCCTCTGATTTCAATGTCACCTGCATCCGATCTCCTTCACAACTCAAACTGCACTCCCCTCGTAGCCAAAAAACAACCTCCGAAACCTCAAGCACTATTTTTGTGATCATGCGATTTTGCATAACGGCATGCCGTTATTACTACATTTACGACAAAAACAGACCGACTGACACCCTATCTTGAATTTGTTCGCGGACGTTACAAATTTTGTCCCATTCACTTCTCTTTAACCATTATTAAAAAGAAGGAGCACTAAAACTTTTAATAATGATGGGTATGCGAGGTTCGGCCTAGGCGAATCACTTTGATTTTTAAGCGACTTTGGCGCTGTTTTTTCGATTCACCTCTTGCAGGGCATTCGCTCAATTGGTCTGTTGTTTCCGGGTTGTATTTACTCGTAACCCAACAGACACATCACAGACGTTTACACTCAGCACATCTACGTGCAAAAAAGTCTTTAAGAATGCAAACAGAGGGTCGAGACTTACTTACCAGATTCGCTGATCATATGCCCTGGGCCGTTCTACACCCAGTCCTCCCTGTGTCTTCATCGACGCATGATTTTGTATGAGAAACCCCGAAGTTGAGTTTTCAGACCTCTCTTGCCTGCCTAAATAAAAACCTCTTTTAAATAAAAATTTTAGCGCATTTTTAATATTTTAGGATACCGTGGCAAAAAACAAGTATTTGTTTATAATATAACATAAAAAAAAATTTCTACTCACATTTAATTCATATAAAGCAGTGTTTTAAAAATTGTCTACTTCTGACGTTCACAAACCGAAGAAAAGAGATGTATATAATTTATATAACATTACTTAGAACTATGACAAAAAAAGAAAACATTGCGACACTGGAACCATGCCTATATGCTGCTGCTGCCGATAATGTTGATGGTGGTGATGATGATGCAGTTGCTGGGAAGGCTGATAGTGATCATTGTAAAGTACAGTAGTGACAGATTTTTTAATTTTTCTTTATTATCTCATTAAACAAACGTTGCAATTGCAAAATTAAACGAATATGATCATCTTAAGTTTTATGTGCACTACGTCTCATACGCATAGCATTCGTTTATTTATTCCGCTTTATTTTCCTAATATGCGATACTCCGCACATTCTTTCATAAGCATTTTAAATTACTTCACAAACATTTTATAAAGTGTCTTTGCCTTTTCTTCCACTATTCAAAAAAAAAAAAAAAAGTGCAAGGTAACTTTTTTTTGCTTAATTAAAAATTTTTGTAATGTTTGTAGAAACCCACTTGCTTAAGGAAACATCTTGTAAAATGTCTCGGCTTTTGTAGAAAATCACTTTCTTAAGGAAACGAAAATGTAGTTGCACAATTACGTAAACTTTACTTTTGATGTGTTTGTTGAATGCTTAAATTTTCGAAGACGTAAGTAACGTAAATGGAATTTATTTTATATTTGATTAAATTCGCATTGCAGCTGTTTGTTAACGCAAGCCAAGAAAAACACTTTACGAGAAGTTATCTCCGATCATTCCCGCAGTTACTTAACAACTGTCCCTTCTCTCTCGTTTTTGTTTCACTCTAACGAAAACGCGTTAACTCCAGACCAACGAAAAAAACAAGTGTTGTCGACCAGATTGAATTGTTAAATGTTGTCGCGATAAAAAAAGTACATGTTACACCTCCCGCCATAACAACGAATCTTTTTCTTGTTGTTGTGTATTTGCAAGAACCAAGCCGGTCGGTTTTTACCATGTATTTCGTATGGCGCTATCATCCCGTTCAAAAGACCTCTCAGTTTCCTTCCGCTTCAATATTTTGCTTATAGTACACTTTTATAATATAAAGCTTGTTTGTTTGTATGATGCAGTAAGTTTTTATCACGTCATTTAATATAAATTGTAGTATATTTTAGCACAAATTTTAATGTGTTCTAATATTCTTTTAACTCTAAGTGTAAACATGTATAGAATGTTTAAAGTATTTTCAGGAATAGTTGCTAACCAAGCTGTAATGTATATTTAAGTTGAATTGCCTGATAAATTTCAATGGCAATTTATTTTTAGAATATATTTTTAATGTTATTTCTGACCTATTATTGCAACACATTTTTAGTGAAAACTTAAATTTATTTTTGCAATAGATTTTTTATGTAGATGTGTGTTTTTATTTTTCTTTTTCTCTTTGTCTTTCTGTATACTTTACAATTTTCCGATCGATCTTACAATAAGCGGCATTTGCATTGTTCGAGGGTTGGCTCTTAATTGATCTTTATTGAGGGTCGAATAACAACCCTTTCTCGCTCATACTAACACTTTTGTTTTGATCTGCTTTTTCATAGAAAAGTATAGTAATGCATTAGTGAGCTAAACCTATACATAAATAAGCATATTGAACGAAACAAAATTCGCCTTAATGCATGGAGGCGGAGATTAGGACATTCCCACGTTTTATAATTATTTCTCTGTTTAGCTACCCTCACAGATACCAAAACAAAATGTCATAAAAAGTAGTTTGATTAGTGGTGCTCCGTTATCTTATTTTGTATAGTATTGCCCTTTTGTGAGCCTCATTGCCGTCGATAGTTATGTGTGTCTGTAAGTGAAGAATTGTTAGCTTCGTCAATTAAGTAAGATTCTTAGATTCTTCTAATCAAATTTTTGATATTTATTGAAAATGTGGTAAATGAGGATATATAGCTTTTAACAATCGCGCCACTGTTATGTAATTTTCATAACTTCTACCGGCGGATAATGGGCGTACTCGTTTTGTCGTAGCGAGTGAAACACCAAAAACTACTCCTCAGAGAATCCATAAAGTACCCGCATTCTTCATCAGCGTCAAATTCTACATAATGTTAGCTATGTCTGTCCATCTGTCTGTCCAGTGAGAATGGTTTAATTCGATCGAAGAACGCGTTGCAGCAAAGCAAAAATTGCGAGCAACTTTGTTTTGCTTATTGCTTACAACTTATAAGAAATAGAAAGAAAGCTTTTGTTTATAAACTTTGTGGAAATCATAAATATCCATTTCATTTTGCCAATATTGTTATTCTTCAAACGGGCTCAATTTCCCGGTTTACTTCTGTTAATTCGTGTACTCGTTAGACTTCCCGTCAATTTCCTCATTTCGCTAGGAATATATAAGGCGCAATGAGTTTTCGACAAACGCACATCGAAAATTTTTTCCCAATTGAGTTGTTCAAGTAGCTAAATGTGTGTACAAAATTTCAACAAAATCAATCATATTGAAGAGACCAAAATATTGAGAGCAACCTTTTGGAAGTAGGCTTGCTACAATATAATCTGAGAAAAGATCTTGCTGTGCTTATACATACAGACAGTTTCACTCTATCCCGTAAGCTGACTTTTTTAAGTTAGAGTTTTTAAAATCCCTTCCAACTCGTCACTGCGGTGAGCTGACGACAATTGTTCGTATGCGCTAGAATTAACGTGTGTCCACCATAAACATATCACGTCCAGAACTACTTCAGGTCTATCGTGTGTACTTGAGTTTACCAATCTTAGTTTTATACAGTGCAACGAGTAGAATACTATCACTCGAATTCAAGATATTTTTTCTCATATAATTTTTAGTTATTACGTATCCGTGAGCTACAAGCAACACACGATGGCAATTGAAAACACTCGGAGGAAGTTATAGAAATTTGAACATTACTATAAGCCAAAGCACATTTGTGATGGTGCCAAACTATACTGGACACCGGAAGCGACTACTTGTTTCGTGCCTAATCCCGTCCGCTAATTCGACGATAACCATACGCGAACTAGTACGAGGATCCTGCATTCTTTTCGCAAATGAAGCTTGTTATTGCTCTTGCATGGATTGTTGCAGTTTACCTGCAATCGGCAGTAACTGCGCTGGCTGCTAGTCCGTTTCTCTCAAGACAAAGGTCAGTCTGACGTTCACCCAGGTTATGGAAATCTCTTCTTCCTGAGGAATGACGCATATGGTACTTGGTAAAACATGCCCCCACAAGCTCCTGGTTAGTCTGGTCGTAACCATCTTGCAAGTAATTACTAGTATTATAATCAAAGAATATGCTTTATAGCTTTTTCACTGATAAATATTCAGTATATTGCGGAAGAGGCACCTTACACTTAACAAGATAATGAAATACTTAATATAACTTTTAATTTATTTATTCTGCTTTTCTTTGCAATTTTTCCTAGCACTAAACAATAATATAATAAAAAGGTCTCCTTACGTACCTCCCATTTTGCGCGAGATGGAGGCTGTCAAAGTACCACATCCAGATAATAAAGGCTTTAAGACGATAAAAGCATATGTCTATCTCTTTTAAGTAGCTGCGGCGAATATTTCGGATGAGCAGATTTAATCCATTACTTAAGTAGCGTAGTTGTAGGTAATCACTACGATATTTAATTAATACGGAAAATCGGAGCAATCAATATGTTGGAGTTAATAGTTAATATCCAATCGGTATATTGCGGTATTCGACTTGGTATTTAATGACATCTGATTTACTTCGCGTGCTACATCTCGGTCTTTCGCATATTTTTTGCCTAACGAGGGCTCAATATGCGAGTTAAAGCATAACCTTTCGTAGAACTCCTAAATCTGTCAACGAATCGACGTCCCCCAACGTGTGCGGGCCAATTAAATACTTAGTAATGAATAACTTGTAATGTCCGTTAATAAAATTCAGTGATGCGATGGAGAGGGGGGGGGGGCCCCCGTGTGTATTTGTCAGTCTGCTTTTACAGCAAGGGTCCCAACCAACGCAAAAGAAAAAAAAAAGAAAATCATGCGAGGAAGTTAGGGTTCTTTTGATTGATTTGCTAATCGAGGAGTCGCGCAAGAGAAGTCAAAGGAGTAGCATTATTTGAGTGTTGTGTTAGCATTGCAGAAATAAAGAAAAAAAAAAAGGAGATTATGGTGTGCTTGTTAGGCATGCACAGATATTACCATAAATATAAGCAAAGTTTTCATATAAATAATTACGTTAAGCACCAAAATATGGATAAGCAAGAATTAGCCAAAAAGTAAAAACAACCATCGTCAAAAAGCTTACAAGCATAAAATTATTCACAAAAATATAAAAAAAAAATAAAAATATACGAAATTGGTTATATTATAAAACTACGAAGAAAAATGTGTTGTAAAAAGTACTTTCTTTCGATTAAGTACAAAACGAAACATATAGCTATGCAGAGAACAGTTTATTAGGTTGAATAGGTCTTAGGACGTGCAAACCCTTCTCATTAAAATGCATGGACAGTAAAAAAAAAGGGGGCAAAAGTGAAAAAACTTGAAATCCCGTGTGACTTTCAGTTGACCTTTGCATATTCATGTGCGTGTTTCGTTAAGTTTAAAGAAGAAAAAAGAGAGAAAAGGAAAGAGAACCAAAGAGAAAGAAAGAGAAAAAGGAAGGGAGAACTCGGTAAGCCGTGATTAGTTTCATGAGGATTGAAAGTTAAGAGAGGAAAGTTTGCAAAGAGTTCGATCGCAAGAGAGTCGTTTCTTTTTGCTCTTCAATCGGTGTGGAAGTGAGAAGTTTTGGTCGTTAAAGATTACTCTTTAAGTGTGACGTTGAAGAAAGCTTTTAAAAGAGGAAAGTTTTAAAGTTTTTCTACTGCTTTAGTTTTCCTTCTTTTTATTGTTTAAATGAAGAAATAAACGAATGAAAAAAAAAAATTAATAAAGGGTAGAATTGCGAATCTTGCATTGAATAAACGAATGAGAAACCAGTAAATGTTAGAATTGTGCATTTAACAAGAAATAAACGAATAAAAAAATTGATAAAGGTTGGAATTGCGAATTTTACATGGAGTAAACAAATGAAAACTAATAAATGTTAGAATTGTGAATTTAACATTAACTAAACAAACGCAAAGCTAATAAATATTGGAATTGTGAGTTGAACATTGTGCGTTTGGTTTCGCAATTCACAAATGGTTGTAATGCATACCTTTTCGAGTGAAGATGCCATGTTCCTTTAAAATGCTTGGCAAGAAATATCAAAGAGAATGATCTTTTTATTATTGTCCGGTCATCAAATAAATTACCGATGTACATGTAGATATAGATATGTACAAATAGATATAGATATGTAAACAAGGTAAGTATGTGTAAATTGATTTCCAACAAACAGCAATAAGTGAGTTTATATATACAAATGCGTTTGTAGTGTTAACATGAAGCATTACGTAACAGAAACAAAACAACAGAAAAATACAAATAGCGAATTTTGTTCTACTAAATAAAATAAAAGAGGTTTCCTAATATCGAGAGATCTGAGAAATTTACTTTGTAAAATTGTCAACATTTATAATAAAACAATGAACAGCACAGACGAGGTAATGGTATAATGTGATTAGAAGACCTTTTTTTTTAATTATTTTTTTTTATCCGTTATTTGGGTTTTATTAGTAGTTAATGTTTTTTTTTTTTTGTGATGCGGAATCACGGGCCGAGTGCAGCCGCTTTACCGCCCAAGAGTTAGGTCGCGTACACAAAAAATTTCATTACAAACTTTCTTCTTGAGAAAGAAAGCTTTCTACATTTATTTAGGTTTAATTTCGTAAAATTCAACGAGCACCATGCAATCAAATTATTTAAGTCAAATTGAAGCTGATATGATAGCGATTCTATGGAAAAGGGAGAAAACAGTTACACATCATCAGCATACGTAAAGATCTGGCTGGATTTAATCACCAAGGGCAGGTCATTAACATATAAATTAAATAAAATGGGTTCTATGCGACTGCCTTGAGGTACGCCAGGCGTCACGGGGAAGTCATCAGAGGTGATGTATTTAAACAAAACCCTGAAGGATCTATTGTGCAGATAAGAGTTTATCCATTTCACTAAATAAGAAGGGAAGCCAGAAATTTGGGGTTGGTATTATCAACTGCCAAAATTTCTAACATATTTATCCCACGAGAGGAGAACCACCTTTAACCGTCATTCAAGTCAGGCCACTTTTGAGCAGTGTTGATAGTATCGATCCCAACAGCGTCCACACTTAAATCTTCAACATCCTTGAACCCCAGTTGGCGTGACTTAGGCGACGGCTGTTTATTGTTTCAACCTCGGAAAGTTTGCAAGTGCGCATTTGTCTTGAATTAACAGCATATTTGACTTTGTTCCTTTTTCCACACTAAATCTTCAAATTTATATTTTCGTTGTCAAGTTTATACGCCTTTTAAGTTGGATGGAAGAGAAAGATGAAATTTCATTTCAATTATACCAATACTCGCAGCTAACAGCAGCCTCCTATCTAAGTTTGAGTATAATCTAGTCAATTAGATCCAAGTTATCACTCAAAATATTGATTTGATCATCTGGCCAAATGTAAGAGCTGTAGCACTCATACACACAACGTTCCCGATTGAAATGATCAGGACGATCATGAAGATGACGGCGATTATGATGAAGGTTCATCCTTTACCGAAAGTACTTGTCAGCTGATGCAAAAGCAACATCAGCTGGAGAAGATGAAAAACAGAAAATTGAAAAGACGCAAAGATTTCAAATGTAATCAACGCAACAATACGTGCTATAACCTCAAGTGAGGAGAGCAGTAAGCAGGATCACATGCTATATCATGACTTGGATCGTATGTTTCTATTAAGTTTGTTGCTGTATTTGCGTCAGGTTGACGATCAAAGAATATAAAAAGTAAGACAAAAATTACAAAATGATTTTTTACGCTTGTTTTAATTTATATACGCTTGTACATAAAAGTCTTACAAATTAGAAAAGTATTATTTAAAATTTGTAAAAATTGGTATTATATTTTCTATAACTTGACTGCACATAGAAAAAGAAAGAAAAAAAAGAATGATACTTAACTAATTACTCTGCAGTTATTGCTGAGAAGAGTTATGATTAGGTGTAAGTGTGAGTTAGGGTAATGGACAGGGAATACGGAACAACGGACAGCGAACTGTACAGACAACGGTCCTTGCAGTCGGACTTACATCAAGTGTCAGGTTACGGCATGTGAGCAGAACAGCTTGAAATTGAAAAATTTTATTTATCATACAGCACGGCAAGGCAGAAAAGAAAAAATAAAAATCATAAAGCTCTATCGCAAAGCAGCTATGCCTGTGATCACCTTTCACTAATCTTCTTGTTCCGTGAAGGAGGGAAAATCGTTACTTGTTTGTATGACGCACGAGTTAGATGATCATCGTAATAGATACGTGAATCACGTAAAATGGGGCCCAATGAATAGATGGATCTTTGGCATATCCCACCATAACCGCTCCGTGCATGTACAATTTAATTTTATCCAAACCTACTTCCCATTGGCAAAATAGCAGCAGCAGTGCTTTAAATTCGTATACGTTTTGAAAGACTCTGCAATCTTCAGTACTAGCTCTCTCACAATTTTAATGTCAGCTGGCAAGCCACCCGCGATAACATAAATCTTTCCAAGCGGCGAAGCTGCACGTTATGTTAGCGATCCATTTTAATCGATTTGGCCTTCATATCATTCATATGTTGTTGCACAGTCAGTTGACCGACGTACATCCCATGCCGCATCCTTGCTCGTTGTGCTGCAATAGCTTGGTTCGCAATTCATTAATTTCTCGGAGACAATGATTATGCTGTTCTCACATGGTACATGTGTACTTGAAAATCCTGTTTTTAGTGCAGAAAATAAGTTGCTTCTCCGAAACATCAGCACAGGCCCAATGAAGTGTCTGCTCGCCAAGACCACAATTTGTACAATTACGGCCAAAAGTTACATTTTTAGCGAATTTCAAACAACGAGCCTCAGTAGGCACCATGATTAATATTGCAGGCAAAGAACATGCGAAGATAAGTCCCATCACCTATACACACACGCATTCTGTGAAACTTATATGTGCAGAAGTTCTGTGATGTTAAGTAATATGTCTATGATACCTACATATTTTTCACCAAAAAAACCGTTTTAATTCATATATTTCAATTTTCCAGTTTCAATTTAATACGATTTCTTTTAAAATGGAACAAGTTTTGCAGAATACGAAACATAAGAGGAAGATTTTTCCATTTCTTGTAACAGAACTTTATTTTCGATTAAATAATTTTGACTAATAAACACATGGTTCCCTAACGCTCCATGATCTGCTCTTTCTGCTGTTATCGTTATTGTTGCTGGGCATAAAATAACTCCTTCGCTTTTTTTTCTCTGTCAACTGATAATTTTATTTCCTTTATACCTTCACTTATTTATATCCCTTCACGAACACTAAAATTTAGTAAAAGATTCATTTTTTATCCAAATTTTGTCTCACCGAACGAATTCTATTTTAATTCCACCAGAGTTGCCAAGATTCCAAGAATCCACAGATTTAATCGCAGCTGAGTACTTCATCAATTCACGGAAAATTGGAAAACGTAAATTCGTTCAGTGAATTGGGGTTTTTATGCGATCAAAGACTACGTTTTCTTTTAAATTTTTGGTGTAGGTTTTCTTGAAACGAAAATCGGGTGAATTTTTCTTTTAAATTTTTGATGCAAACCTGGGGGCAGTACTTATGGTCACATCCATCCCGGAGACATTATTTCGACCATACTCGAACCTTGGAATTCAGTGTTGATGTAGGCCCTCTAAAATGCACCGTTGTCTGAAGAAATGCGGGTTTCGGTAAACGCATTTAATCTGTTCTACAAACAGACAGGCTTCGTCTGCTTAAGCCGTCAAAACAGTTTACAGACCTTGAAGTTCAAAGACTACTGCAGTGAAGGGATTATGAAACTTGCGAATGTTTTAAACAGATGGCTAGTACTAGAATGCAAATCTTAGCTGTCTAAATAGTTGAGGTTAAATACCTAATCTATTTTCGTTGTACAATTGTAATTTTGAAGCCAAAGTTAGTTTTTGTAAATTTATTTTTTTTGTCGTACATAATTTTGCAAACAGTACTCAGCAAACATCGAGTAAAAATACTTACAATACAGTTACAAATATGTGTATTACTATTACGCTTAATACGAAGGCGAACTTTTATTAATGTGTACTGCATGCCTTTCTTGTTTTCGAAACTTCGCCCTGCGATTTTGGAACCATACCTTAGCATAGAATTTAAAACCAAAGTAAACTTATTTTATTCAGTTAAAAAATATTTTCTACCTGTACTCTAGCCTCAGTTAATTCAATTCTTGTTGCAATCTCTTCTCTTGTGTAAATATCTGGATAATGTGTTTCCTGAAATATTTTTTCTAATTCTTTAATTTGAATGGAATTGAAGGTCGTACGCATTCGACGTTGTTTCTGTCGTTCTACTTGATAAGACACCTGATCATTTGTATAATCTGAAAAACAAGAAAAAATTAATTCACTTTATAGTCCATCAAAGTATCAAAGTATAAAAGGGGAACACAAAAATATTAAATGAAATTTAAAAAACTAATGCTTGCTATATTAATCCAGCTTATTTACAAGCGCAGTTGTGTGCTCAACAATGAAAATGGTATACCTAACGTTGCGACAGTAAATGTAATGAAATTTATCAGGTAGGTGTTTCATTGCAGTACATATTTTGTCATGAAACTCTTGAATTTTTTCTTTTCCTCGCCGCCGAGGATTTAAAAATTTTTCTTTAGACAAAGAAAAAAAAAAATAAATAAAATAAAAATAAAATAAAATGAATGAAATAATAAAAAAACAAACTAAATGAACGAAAAGGTCTGGTCAGTTTCCGGATGTGCGTCTGTCGCCAGTGGGTCAGTCGGTCATCGTCTAGCGTCGGCCCTACATGGCCACCATGTGCACGCCCTACACCTCAGCCACAGCGGTGGCAGCGCACGCTTAGCCACACATGGGTAACAACGAAATCAGATAGCTTAAAGGAAAAGATAACATAACTTACAGTACAAGCAAGGTGGTAGTGTTCGTTTACTTGGTGAATATCACTGCTTTCACTGTCGGCTGCAGCTATCCTAGTGCTCCCGATAAGTTGTTGCTGTTGTTGTTGCTTCTGCCTTCAATTTTATTACTTCCCTCTGATTCGTTGCTGGTGGTGTAACAAGGTGATGGTGACTGCTTCACTGGCTGCCGAATAAATTTATGCATAGGAGTTCATGAAGTCACTTCTCTGCATCCATGCACATAAAAGCGGCGATAAATCTTCAGGACTTTGTTGTAATAAACCAATTAAAAGCCCTTTTTTTTTGTTTTTCGCATTCACTCATTTATTTATTATTCTTTTTTTTTTTCAAATATCTTATTCTTCGCGAACATCAGTATTTCCTACGTTAATGTGCTTTGTATTAATATCAACAACAATAAGTATATTTAATTTTTATCAATTATTCAACTGTTCATGGTGGGTTAATGGGTTTTTCCATTTAGATTTCGTTGTTTTTTTTCTTTTGATTTCATTCCCAAGTTGGTCTGTTTTAACTCAAACCACACAACGAAATGTTTGAAAGTATTTCTATTTTTATTAACTATAAATTTTCTGTTAACAATAATAAATGGATTCTAATTAATCAATTATATGTGTAAGTGTTCATTGTGTGTTAAGGGTTTTTTTATTTTTATTCCCAGCATCACATGGGTTTACGTGTATTATTTGCACAGGCTCTTACGATAAGCATCTCTAACTAACTTTATATGCGACGGCTGTACCCGTTCTATATGAAAAAAATAATGTTCTACATATGCTGTTCTTTGCTTTTCGATAATTTTCTCCCACAATATGCGCGAACTGGGGCAAAAATGAATCATTTAGTTATTTTAATTAAATCGAAGAATTATGCCAACACCTATGTGATATTAAGACCGTGTCAATCAACCAGCCCTTCATTATCAGTCCTTTTTTTTTTCTTTTCAATAATTAGAATGGCCTCTTTTATAATGTTAATCAAAATTATTGTATTTTGTTATAATTTTCGTTTGCTTTTAATTTTAATATTAACTTCTGGCAATATCCGGAAAAATATTTTACGCGAAATGTCCGAAAAATGTCGACACATGATTTTCTTAAAGTTCGCAAAAAAAAAATGGATCATTATCCTTTTATTTGTTTTAACAAATATGATATTTACATTATTTTCTTTTCTTTTATGCCAGTAAACAAAGACTACCACTGGATAAAAAAACGACAAGAACCGCACTCAGCGAGTGCCTAACTCCGACTTCATTTGCTGCGGGGTGATACGTATATTTCCTTAAAGCCTTCCCCTTTTTTTTTTGTGGCCCTTAACAAAATGTGTCGTTTTCGTTCTGTTTTTGTTTTCGATGACGTTTTCTCCTTATAATTAATCAAACTTTCTTTGGTGCAGAATAAATTTAAAAGTGCAAAATTTTTGCAATTTTCTTAAGGAACACTTGTTTACTTATTTTACTTTAGTTTTTCTTTTGCGATTTATACACTTTTGCCCACTAGA
>NW_023998459.1:3598350-3603452 GCF_014805625.2 Glossina fuscipes | reverse complement strand
TAGTTTTTCTTTTGCGATTTATACACTTTTGCCCACTAGAAAATCGACCGTTCACACTGAAGTCTAACATCTGACTGTTAATGGATAAAGCGCGACAAGAACTGCACTCAGCGAGTGCCTGACTCCGACTGACTTCAACTCAGAATTCTATCCTCTGACTTTAATTTTTGAAACGCAGACAGACTTCTCCTTTTCATTTCATTTCCCTCTTCTTCTTCCTGTTGCTCTCTCTCTATAACGGCTTGCCGTTACTCTCACAAGAGCAAGCATAGATCCCGCAAAATCATACGATTTTGCCTATGCTTGCAAGAGCAAAAGGAAAAAAAGGAGTACCGCAAAATCATACGATTTTGCCTGTACTTGCAAAAGCAAGCAAGGGTACCGCAAAATCATACGATTTTGACTGTACTTGCAAAAGCAAGCAATGGTACCGCAAAATCATACGATTTTGACTGTACTTGCGAATAAGGAGATCAGACAAGAAAAAGAAAATAAAATAATAAACACATATACCGCAAGATCATGCGATTTACTAGCGGTACCACAAAATCGCATGATTTTGTCTAACGGCATGCCGTTATTGCTCCGCTTGCGGTTGACACAGACCGACAGACACCCTACCCAAGGTTTGTTCGCGGCCGTTACAGCTCGGACCCATCGATATCGCCTGCGATATGGAATGTGTACGTCAAAAAGTCCGCGGACAGACCGACTATACCCTCAACGACCGTCTACTACGGACCAACGTGTGGCTTCGACCCACGCCCTGAGTTTAAGAGTCTCTGTTCTACCGACTGAGTTAGCCGGGCAACTTCGGTGTATACTCAAGAGGTTTTAGAGAAGAGAATATCTTTGGTGTGTTATACTACTAGCTAGCTAGCTGTCTTTTAGCTGGTGTCATCGAACTTGCACCTTGTGACTAAGCTGTCTAATCTGTCCATTCCGTAAGTCGAGCAACCCTTTGAGTAGTTGGTTTTGCATTCGATACTCTTGACTTTCATTTGCAATCCTTTGCAACAAGTTTAGCAACCTTTCGCGATCTATGGGTCGTGAACCTCTCAACGCTTCCGTGGCCAAGTCGAAAGGTGTTCGACTACTGCTGCCATCATTATTACTTCCACTACTCGTGTTGGTAGAGAATTTGAGTTCACTGTTTATCATCGTTGAGCGGCCGCTTGATGCTAGATTCATTGGAGCCTGGTTTATGTACGCTTGCGGGGCAGGCTGAGAACAAGATTTACGATGCTGAGCGGTTGCAGTTACGGTAGTTGCAGGTGGATGACGCCTTGAAGATTTCCGTGTACTATGTTGGCTACTTAAATTTTCACTGATGCGTGTACGTTTCGCCAGTTCGCTTTGCTTAGCATGATTAGCAATGTCGCTAATAGCTGTCGCCGAAGGCAATAGCTGGTTACGGTGACTTACTACTGCTATTGTCGTTTCAGCGTTGTTGAGCTGGCTCTGCTGCTTTTGTTGACGCCGCTTACGTAAAGGTGACGTTGACGAGGTGATTTCAATAGATCCGCTGAACTTTTCGCGTGTGTTATGTGGCAATGTTTCCTTACCTTCACCTAGAGAGGCTTGCTTTACATCAGTCAGTTGAAGTGACGAGTTTCGGTAGCTCTTGGAGTTATCGTTTCCTTGGCTTATGGTATCTAAAGCTTGGCATTTATTCGGAGACTTAATAGTGTCTGCTTTGGTGGCGACAGATAAGCCAAAAGCCTTCCAGAAGTCGATGCCGAAATAGAATTGCTGTTGCAAAGCTGGTACTATATAGAACTCAATACTCCTGGTCTCGCCTTCCCACTCGACGGGTAAGGTGATGAGCCCCGTCACTGAGGTCTTCTCTCCATTTGCTGTGTTAACGTGTCGATTTTGCAGCCTAACGACTCGATGTCTTCGATTCTCGAGGAATCTCGTTGCTCCGGCCCCACAACAACTCACGCTGGCTCCTGTGTCCAGAAGAGCGGTTACTTCGGTGTTGTCGACCTTGGTCCGTGCAAACAACCTGTCATCGTGTTCTAGGGAAACAATCGCTGAGACCTCCTCTCGCTGAAACCTCTTGTACGTCTGCCTCCTTTGGCGTAATATCAGAATTTTTCCATGTCTTCTAGTGAGCGCTCGCCTTCTAGAAATTTCTGCGCTGAAAATCTCGTGTCGCTTCCGCTGGTAGTCCGCGATCCTCTGTGCCAAGCTTCGGTACTCGGGGATGCCTTGATCCGTTGCTGGTGTTATCGTTGTGCCTGTTGCTGCTCGCGTTAATATTGTCACTGCTGAGGCTGGTGTTGTTGTTGTTGCTATTGCTGTTGTTGTTGTTGATGTTACTGTTGATGTTACTGGTGTTGTTGGCGGTGTTGCTACTGTTGATGGTGTTGTGATTGCTACTGTTGGTGGTGTTGCTGTTGATGTTGATGTGGTTGCTGTTGTTCCGGGTGACGTCTCGTCTGGCAGGGGTTCCCGGCTTGCCTCGCCAGCCTGGTGTTTTCCGATGCGGGTACAGCGCCGTAGCTCTCATTCCTGCCGCATATAAAACAGACCATGTGGTGGAAAGGACACCTGCATCGATCTTCTCTAGTGTTTTCTGCTGGGTTCCTCAGAAAGTGATCTCCCGGCATACCGCACACATAGCAGGTCATCAGATGGAAGGGTGACTGGCAGAAGGCCATGCTCTGCGCTGTCTTCACTGCGATCGCTGGTGCTGGTGTGGTGGTACAGTGCTGGGGTGTTGCCACTGCTGCTGCTGCTTCTTGTTTTGGCTGGCCTGTACGTGATGTTGCTGGTTGCAGATGGCGCCGCTCGTTCGGATGGTTACTTGTGTTGCCTGTGTTGACCCATCTCCTTTCGTGTTTCGTAGCCTCGCCGTTTTCGCGTTGCCTGTCGCTGTTTGGACCATGCCGCGGCGCTAGGGCTTCGACTGCTTCGCGATGAACCCCGTCACCATTTTCACCTCCCTGACCGATCTCGCTCACGTGTTTCGGCCTGCTTCTATTTTCTCTCAACAGCTTTTCCGCCCTCTTGCATTCGGATTTGAACTCGCCAATGCTTTCCACTTTGGTGGCGAAAATCAGTGCGGCCAGACTAGGCTTAAGGTTGGACTTCATTATTTTAATCATTTCTGCCTCCGGGATCTTTCTGCGTAGGCGGAATGTCAGATCGTGTATCTCCGCGTAATAGTCCTCGAAGCTCTCCGCATGCTGCTGCTTTCGCTCCATGACTTCTCGGATTATCTCGTAATCAGAGTCTGCAGTCTTGAATTGGTTGAGGAGCTCAGCTTTCAGCGTGAAATAATCAAAGGTGATGTCTCCTTCTCTATCCTCGAGTAGCTGCCAATACCACTTGCTGGCCGGACCGATCACTAGGCAGTGAAACTCGGCAAACAATTCTTCATGGCTTATCTGGTGCTGCTGTCTGAGCCGTTCCACTCGGAACACAAAGCTCTCGACCGTCAGACCCTTACCGGAGCCGTCAAATTTAAGGTGCCAGCGATTGAGGTCTATGTTCCGCCTCCGGGTGTTTTCATCGCTGGTGCGCTGCTGTCCTGTCTGCTGGTCGTGGTGGTAACTGCCGCTGGGCTGCGCTACTGTCTGGGGTGGCATCTGCGGTTGTGGTGTTGAAGTCGAGGCCGCTATCATAAAATTTTGCGTTCCTTCGCTGTCTCGTGATTGGGTTCGCTGCGTTGCCGCGGACTTCTCCTGCTTTAGGTGGCTAATCTCCTGCATGCAGCTTAGGAGCATTTCATGTTGTTGTTTCAGCATGCTCGCTAGGTCTAGATCCGAGCTAGCTGTTTCTCCTGCTGGGCCTGGTTGGCGGTGACCGCTGTGACCATTACCTGCGATGCCGCTACCGGCGTTGCGCGTGATGTCTGTCGTTTCGTTGTCGGACATTTTAAAGAGGAGGTTCAGCTTTCGGCTGAGGCTGTTAAAGAGTGATGCTGCACTGCTATCTGCGGGATCCTCTACGGTGGTGTAGTTTCCCCCGAGCTGGTATTGCTGTAATACTGGATCCAATCGGGTCGCCAGGGACTCGTCTACCGTCTGTGAAGCGTGGGCTGGATTGCAGCTTGGGTTCATACCAGGTTGGACCCCCCGATTGCTACGTTTTCTAGCCCTACTGCTATCGTACAACAGGTAGCCGAAGACCCTTGAAAAAAACTCCCCGAAGACAATACCCTAGCCCCGCAAGGACTAGGTACAAACCAAACTTGAAGAAAAACTACCAAAATACCCCCCTTTCTTAAGCCAACAATCCGACGTCGTAGTCGTGACTTGACACGATCGATAGAAGAGAAGCAAAAGCAGAACAATCAATCTGAACAAAGAAGGTAATTAATGTGGCAAAACTGACCACTAAGACCGGAAAGAAATAAGCCAAGCGAAGTGCTTACAACATTCGTTATTTAGAGATGCTTTGTATCTTAATCTTAATATTTCTTCCTTTACATCTATGTATATATATATATGAGTTTTCTTCTCTTATTTCGTATCTTTTGTGTGTTTCCCCCTTTTTTTTTTTTTTTTTTTTTTTTTTTTTTTTTTTATATCTATCTATATATATATAGCGAGGAAATAGACGTATATATAATAGGAATGGTTAAAAATAAACGTATGTATAATAATAAGAATGGTTATCAAAAACGTATGTAAACGTATGTATAATAATAAGAATGGTTATCAACAACGTATGTGCGTATGTATACTAGGAATGGTTAAAAATAAACGTGTGTACAATAAGGATGTCTCCGAGAGACTTCGATTTTTTTTTTTTTTTTTTTTTTTAAAACGCCCGTGCTGTGGCTGAGCACGGCGTGGGTGTGCACCTGGGGTTCCGTTTTCCCCCCCCCCCCCGATTATTCTTCCCGGACCCCACAACATTTGCCTTCTCTTCCCTCCTGAACAGTCGACCCCCACCGTGTTTTACGTGCACGGTTTGGTGGGCGTACCGCTCAGGAACCCCCCTTCTACTGCCGCCCTGCCCAACAGATCCACGCCGGAGCGACAGAACTGCGATAACAGTTTGGCGAACCCCCCCTTATACTGCCGCCCTGCCCAACAGATCCACGCCGGAGCGACAGAACTGCGATAACAGTTTGGCGAACCCCCCTA
>NW_023998459.1:3586558-3595350 GCF_014805625.2 Glossina fuscipes | reverse complement strand
TATCGGTGATTGGCAACAACGGAAAATCGGAATTTTTACTTTTTTTTCTTAGGGGGGATGTATCACTTAATAGATGATGGGGGATGTATCACTTAATAGATGAAATCTATTCGAGTTTTTGTCATTTTGTACATATTTTTTAGAGTTAACAAATTAGCCTAGTATGTTGTTACGAAAAAAAATTAAAATTTCTGGAAATGGGGGAGAATTGTCTGTCTTATTGTGGTGGAGGGCAGTAAAGCAATAGTTTTTGATTTTGTTAATAAAATTTGACAAAATTTTCTCAAATTCAAACAAAATATATAAAAGAATTATTCAAACAAAAGAAAACTAAGAATAAAGATTGGATTACGTGAAAGGTTTTTACCGTAGTCACAAGTTATCTTCAGAACTAAATTTTACATCTTCGAGGTGAAAATCTATCAACAATTGCGACATATAACAGCAGATGAAAATCTAAAGGTCTGAAAGTATTCCAAGGTGAAAAAATATAAAAAAGGAAATAAAATGTGTGTCCACAAAAGTTTTAAAAATTGGGAGCTGCAAAAAAAATTCTGTAACAATATAAAAAAAGCATACACGACGAAGATGGAATCGGCAGTATGATGGCTTGTTGGCCCTTGTATTTAGTCAGAATAGTTAGTAGTTTGTTAACGGTCATGGTTGAGCTGTCATGCATTTAATTTGCGTTGCCTAGCGACCAACAAGTGAAGTTGGTTTCAACACCGTTTATCCCTCTCATTGCAAACCATGTGTGGAAGAAGACCCTAGGTTGGGTAGAGTGCAGAACGGCCCAGGGCTTATGATGTGCCCGTTGGGTAAGTGCTTCCTTTTGTTCTTAGTTTGTCTCTTTCTTTGTAAAGCATATGTAACTGTCTGTGGAGTGTCGGTGGAACAAAAGTTAATCTTAATAATGCGTGATAGCATTATCCAGTGATAACATGCATTTGATCTTTCTCCCTCCTTTACGTGTTATTATTACGCACGTTAAAAAAAAGAGTTACTTTTAATATAATATATTCTAGTCAATAAAGATCAGATGAAAACTGTAAACCAAAGAAGTCATGTCTTCTTATTTATTATGGCGTTGTCCTTGTTTAGCTAATTTCTAATTTTCAACAAATACAATCTCAAAATAAAATTACAAAGTTGCGCAAACAGACAGATTCACGAATAGGCGGATATGTTTAGGTATCTTATAAAATTGAAACTGGCCAAGAATTGAAAAGCTGGGAATTCCTTAAAAAAAAAATAAGAATTCGATTATTTACCGGGAATCTTCAATTAGCGGGATAAGCAACAACGACGTCATCCCCAATTGAAAGAAGGTCATATTTATTTTGCAGAACAAATTTTTACAACTATCAGTGACTATTTCGTTGTTAGTCATTCACCTGATAGGCCAGTCGTTCCATCACTCGTTTTAGCTAACTTCGGTGTTCGTGAGGTGGGCATATCTGGAAAATCTGTCACCACTGCATAAAATGAAGCTCGGAGACTTTTTCGGTCAATTCCTTCAAAGGACGAAAATGTTGCCTTAGATTTGAGCAACAACAGAAACAGCACTGGCAAAAAATTGCGTGCCGGAAATTGGTCAACTTTGATTTAAGCTTAATCTTTGTAAGATTTCCAGCAGCGCTAAAAGACATATTTTATCTGACGCAGTCAAAGTCTTTCCTTCTATGGAGTACTTGTCATTGGCTGTTCTCACGGCAAATATTTTAATTCAGCAATTATAAGGACTTACCTTATGATGAGGAACTTTGAGAACTGGACATACAGTGAGACAGGTAGCAGTAAGCTTAAGTCACCGTGGTTTATATGGCGCCGATCAGCAAAGTTGGAAGATAAATTGATAAATGCAAAATCTCGTCTCCTAAGTTCCAAGGCACAAACAATTCCTCTCGTCGAAGCATGTGCTGCGCTCTTGAATGTTCAATTGATACTTCGCCTGCAAAAAAATCTCAACTGCCTCGCAAATCGTACTACCCATGGTATCATCCTAATCTACCGCGTCGCAAACATTCGTGGCCAATAAAGTTGCTCGAATAAAAGTGGTGCGTACGTTCAAAGGATAACCTGGTCGAGATCTTATCTAGGAGACCAATGCGTTAAAAACGGCGTATAATTGGTTCATTGATCCGGTATTTTTATATGAAAACTCTCAGCTTTTGCCCAAGATACCAGTAAAAACCGACGAAACTGAGACCCGGCATACGTAATCTAACCAGCTTCTTGTCACCTACAGAATTGCGAGATAGACTAGTCATTATAGTCAACATAACTTTTCCTCACTGAGCTTTGCAACTGCGAGGTTGTAACATGCGGCCCAGCTCACCTTTCGGTAGATTAAATTATTTCAGCTGGCATGCTGGGCCGCATGATAATGAAAAAAAACACAACAAAGAAAATGCAAATTAAAGAAAATTTGGTCCTTGAAAAACGGTGTAAGTCTGTTTATGAAATCTGTTGTCCGTCATTCGTTGGTCCGGTGTCAGTCCGTCGGTATCTGTCCAGGGTCCCCTTACTTCCCCTCACGCGCGTACCCGTCCATACTCCTGCTACAGCGGTGGCGTATTCCGCCTAGCCGCCCATTCTGATTTAAATTTTACAACCAAGCAATTACAAATTTTAATTTCTCTTCTTATTACCGCTAGCATTTTGATCTACATCTAATAGTACCTGACCGTTGAGATAATGAAGGGCCAGCTAGAGAGGTGGCATCCTCGTGGCAGACACACGCTGGCTGCTCCAGATGCTGATGTTCCACAATAGCAGATGTGGGCGCAGTACATACAGAATTGCCGCCTTTTCTAGGCAAGGCAGGCGTCAGGTCCGGCAGCAATGTGAATAAGTAGGAACCAATTTGCTCAGCCACCTTATCGAACACCACACCTTGATAGTAGACTTCCTTAGGCTGGTACGTTCATCATTTCACTAACTATATTTTGACGCTCTCCTTCTCCCCTTAATTAGAGCGCAACCTCAATATTTTGCCAGAAAAAAAAAGTGTTTCTTTCTTTGTTTTACTTCAGCATTTTGTTTTTTTTTTTTCAAATATATGTACATGTAGTCGTAGATTTTATTTCCAATTAACATTTTAATCAATGTACAGTCTTATATTAATTTAAAAAAAACAGAGGAGTTAATTAATTATAACTATTTAGTCGTTTTGTTACCGACTTTCTAAATCTTGAAATCAGTTTACAGATTAATTTCCAATTTATTCTAAATTATTCTTTAGTTAACTTATGTACTGTGTGTGGTATAGTAAACGCACACATATATCAATTGTTTGTTTTTTATTTATGCCTAATTAAGCATGTAAGAACAAAATTTTTTCCTCTTTAATTACTTTTATACGTAGAAAGTTTGATTTTTATCTTAGTTGAATTTTTTATTTAATTATTTAATTTTGCTTTTTATTAAAAATCCACTCGAATATCAAAAATGTATCAATAGCACTGCCTCTGATAAAATACAATCTACACATTTTTTTTTATTTATTAATATTATCTTTACGAAGACAAAGAGCAACTCCCAGTTTTTCTATACAAAGATTATTTTCCACATCTAACAAAATCATGTGATTTGGTTCGCTCGCATTCAAGCATTTCACAAAAACATCAACATTTTTGTTTTTTTTTTTCTTGTTGTTATAAATTATTAATTATGACGAAAACTGTGATACTAGCTATAAAAGTCGTAATAATGATCGTCTATAAATTTTGTGCAATAATGTCCATAATGTTTGTATTAAAATTTTAAAATTATTTAAATCATGCAAGTTAAAATGTAGCTTTTTTCTCCTTTTCCCCTTCCTTCAGCTCTTCTTTTTTTTTGTGCTATTTTAAATCAACTTAAGCACGTGTCAAAGTCCAGTCCTTTTTTTCTTTCACGAATTCTTTCCGTAATTTTTTCTCTTCCTTTTTTTTTGAACGTGATTTTTTGACTACATTTTTTATACAAAAACTTAAATTTTCATTTTTTTTAACAAAAAATCTCACTACGCGTCTCTTGCAAAGAAAACTAATTTGCAACCGAGTTAATCAAATATTTAAATAAAATGTGCATTTCTTTAATTGTTTTTTATATCTTCTTTGTACAATAGGCAAATAAAAGCAAGCGCTTGCTTGGGCAGCTACCACTCGACTCTCTAACGATCAGCACAACAATCAAAAACCCACCACCGAATTTCTTCGCACGATTTTTCTCTCTCCCTGCTTTTTCGCATACCTAACGGCTAGCCGCTACTATGCAGAAAAACAGTAAAATCCGTTATTATGACACTTGCGGTAAAAGCGGACTAACAGACACCCTCCCTGAATTTTGTTCGCGGACGTTACAAGGTTTAACTTGGTGGTCGCGATTCTTAGCTGCTGGCCTACTCATGTGAATGCTAGACGAAGCCAGCGAAGAGCAAGTTGCAGACGCATACCGGTTGAAGTAATACAGGCGGTAATGCTATACGCCAGCTCTTATGGAATTGGGCGATGGACGGTCAATCCTACAGTAAGGCTCTCAAGTCGGGATACTGGTTTTGTGCGATAAGATACGCATCTTCTCTCACAGACCATACGAGAATACTGCTGGGATCACTGTCAAAGCGAACAATTAAGACATAAACCGATATTGAAAATTAAAGACTGGGTTTTATGGAATCATGAAGCAATTTCTATGTACCGAAGTTACGCGCGTTACCCTGCTTTAAGGCTTATCTGCTTCGCTTTAAACAAGAAGATGACCTACGGTGTAAGCCAAAAATAACAAACATACGTTTTCTCATTGGATGGGGAAGTGCCTACGCCGAAAAAACGGTGAGTTCATCCAATGCTAATAATCCTTACAACCACCCTAATTGCCACATTGCCTCAGCTTGTCGGTCTAAAGGTACAATTAACTTTAAATTAGCTAAATTAGCTTTAAATCTTGTTAGTAGCAAATCTAATTCTCTTTTTAGTATTGTAGGTAAATATGATAGTGGTTGATACAAGTTGACAGTGGAAGTTGACATTGGTGTTCTAGCAGCGTATGACATGGGCACCCTTCACATTAGTCTCAACATTATTTTTATAAGACAAGAACCCAAGCTCAAAGCTAAGAAAGAGTAACAATTCTTGCGTTTAATTATAGTGGTGATCGGAAATCTGGTGAAAACGACTCTAAAACCATTTCGAAAGAGGTTGGTGTTGTAGAACCGAATGCTACAAATCCTTCACTTCTTGGTCGGTTATTTCTCAGAGCCTTTTATTTCGAAGTACATGAAATCGAATTACAAAGAGATTACACATATATTATTGGTCAGATTAAAACTCAATTCAGTTAAGTATGTAGTAAACAATTAAGCGCTTGTAATGCTCTCACAATTACATTAAACATTGATCAAAATGTCAAACCGATTTTCTAAGGTTTGATAATTTATGGCAATTACAGCAAATCTTATATCAACATCCTTAAACAAGTCTATCCACAAACACTTGCTATGCACTTGCTTGCAATTTGCTATGCTTTTCGAACGACGTCCATTAATAAAATTTAAATTGGTCGCCAAGCTTTAGAAAATAGACTTTATGAGGCAAAGTTAAATCGTCCCCAAGGTTCTTAACTCAAAAAAAGCTATTCTTGGTGAAGACTTGGCGAAGGAAATTACAGCGATATCTACAGATTACAGACCGCTATCTCGAAGAGCATGTTAAAAAAATCCTTTTCGTTTATTTGGCACATGTCTTTTCAGTCTACTTGCTAAGCTGGTTATCGCGGGTACCGTGTGTACTGTTATGTATTGAAAAAAAAATTGAAAACAATTGACATCTTCCATTATTTAGTAGTTCCAAGTCTTTCTCCAGTGAGTGTTTCCGTTTTACTAAATTACTAAATAATAAACTGACAAAAAAAGCAATATGGGCATTGGACGCTAGATAAAAACTTAAATAGGTTTCTTTTATCGACGGGCAAATCACCGTGAAGAAAATTTTCCGATATTGCTAATTAGTACCAATATTCCAATTGACAAAATAGATGTGATTATTTTTTCAACGGATGCTAGCGTAGCAATTTCGTAAATCGACCCTTTCGCTATAAAAAAACCCTAGATAGCATTACAACAGGTATAGACTTCATCTCGATTCTAATTTACTTATCTTCACTGGGAACCCGCGCGCAACCGAAAATCTCATAAAGTCGAAATCATTAGCTGATTTATGTGCCATTTCCGCTAAATTACATGACAAACTGAACTCAGCGGCGTAACTTATGCCCGGTGCTTAAAGTATGTGTCCGAGAATGAAATAGTTCGCGAAATAGGCAATCAATAGCGGCTGAAGTCTATAAATTCATTGAATTATAAGACGACGGAAAAGCCCGCTCTCCTACGGAAAGGATTATTGTGACCTTTGATCGCTATCGGTTACCGTAAACTGTAAATATGGCCTGGTATAGATGTAAAGTGGAACTCTACACTCCATATTCCATGAGGTGCAAAAACTGCCAACGCCTGGGTCATGCGGCAAAAAGGTGCACCAGTGCTTCATCTTGTGCTAACTGTGGTCTTCCTCCACATGCTGAAACCAGCACTCGTAGGTTTTGCGTAAATTGTAATGATAAACACTAGGCGTTAGACAAACAATGCCCACATTTTATACAAATGCGTGAAATTCTAAAAATCAGAGCAGAAAACTACTGTAACAGGAGCGAAGCGCGACGCAAGCACCGAGAAGTAAATCCAACTAGAATCCAAAGAATTAACAAAAGTATATCCTACGCTACTGTTGTCTCGCAAATCGGGCCTAGTAAGCCTTCAGCTCCAAATCCTTTCAGGGAAAAATCTACTCTACCATAAGCCAAAAACTATATTACGGAAACAGATCCATGACCCACCAAAAATAATATTGAAAAAATCAAAACAACAGCAAATATTGACAAAATTAAAAGAACAACACATATTCTATAGTCGCCCCAGCATACCTACAATCACCAGCTTTCAACACTAGTCAACCATTTATAAATATTAATGAATCCAATCTTCCATCCCTTAATAAACCTTCAATTTCAAATTATCCACTCGTTGAACTTCAAATGTACGCAACGACCTAATTATTCTCCTGGTAAGAACAAATTATTCACGCAAAATTCCTATAGCGACCTTCCCGATAGAGACGCTGACATGTCAACTTAACCCATCTATCACTTCGTTTCCATGTCAACATGTGCAATTAAGTAGAGTTTTTAAAATTCTGCAATGGAATGTTAAGGGACTTATTAATAGTTTTGATGATGAGTAATTTTAACCCTGCCTTTACATTTTTTGAAGAGAGCCATTGTAGAAGTTCTTTTAATCCTATTTCACCCAAATCAAATACTGGACCCTTCAAAAATGCTGATCAAAATTCGTATTCCAAACAAGGAATTGACGTTTTTACTAAATCCAATACCCCTCACAAGCACGTTAATTTAAACTCAAACACACAAGCCATAGCGATACAAATAACCTTAAACAAATAATTTACAGTGTGTTCGCTTTACATCCCACCCTTCGCAACCGTTTTCTCAGCAAGAGCTTTATAATTTATTTTACGTGCTCTATCTACCTTAGAACTTAAAAGTCGTTTTATCAAATCGAAGGAGAGGACACCTGGTCTAGACTGCATCTCATACCAAATGATGAGTGGTCTGTCTAATTCAAGTAAAAAGAAATTGGACTTATATAATACGGTTTTTTTAACATGCCACATTTCCTACATGTGTAAACTGGTGGCAGTTGTTCCAATTCCAAAGTCTCAAACTGTCTTCATCGCATCGGACTATCGCCCAACTTCTCTTTCATTTTGCCTCTTAAAAGTATTGGAAAAGATTATGGCGTCTAGACTATCTTGATTTGATGAGTCCAAGAACCTCATTACAAAACAACAAGTTGGTTTGAAGCGGAGTATCCACGCTCTTTTATATATTGCTTATTTTACAACCAAAGCAAATTCTCTCAAATGATTTCGAAAATCATTTGACAAAGTTGGCCTTTTGAAATCATCGAAAGTTGGACCCAAATTCTCCTACATCAAATCATTCATGTCGCATCGGCAGTTTAAGGTTAGAGTTAATACTCGTCTCCCTGATTCTTTTCCACTAATGCATTGTATTCCCTAAGCATTCCCCTTTTTGTCAGGCTCTTTCAGATCGCTTTTAATGAAATTAGTGAAATTCTTCGCCGTATACCGAGAGTTGAACATTTTCTCTAAGCGGACGACCTATACACTTTAACAAAAGAACACAACGGCAACTCTATTCAAGCGCTGTGGTCATATTTTTCTCTTTGTGAAAAAATTTTTGCAATTTAATTTCTTTATTGCGTTATACGTTTTTAAAAGTTTTCAAACTTATTATAATTTATTGAACTTTTTGTGTGTTTATTGCGAAAAGTGTTCATCGCGGATACCGTACGTGTTTTCCTTTAAATACATTAAAAAAAAAAAAAAAAAAAAAAAAAATTAAAAACATCTGACTTTTTATTCAGTAGTTTCCCAAACCTTTTCAAGTGAGTGGTTATTTCACAAACAATAAGCAATAGACAACAATAAGGCATAATGGCCCCGGGGCCGCCAGATAAAAACTCAAATAGATTTCATCTATTAAGTGATACATCCCCCCAAAGAAAAAAAAGTAAAAATTCCGATTTTCCGGTGTTGCCAATCAGCGATATAACCCCTATTGATAAAAAATATATTGTTATTTCTTCAACCGATGCTCGAATATCAATTTCCCAAATTAGCCCTTTTGCTATAAAAAAAGCTCTAGATAGC
>NW_023998459.1:3558346-3583558 GCF_014805625.2 Glossina fuscipes | reverse complement strand
GCATTTGGAACGATTAACCCTTTGAACATTCTACAATCAGCTTCAGAACAGAATATCAATTCTATACATTACTTTATTAATACTACTAAGCTCATTATCTAATCTCATAATGTAATGTACATTTTATTATTCTTTTTTATAATTAGAGCCGATAGCCTGTGTTGCTAGTGCTCAATGTCTTTTTTCAGTCTAAGAATTCATTTCATTAGTCTAAAATTAAAATAATGATAATAATAATAATAATAACAAAAGAAAAGTATAGCATGACGGCAATCAACATCCTCACATAGGCAAACTCGTCAGGCGCTAAAATTTCCATACAAAAATCAAAAACAATTGCACATATGTCAAAAGCAAATATGTGATGTAGGAAATCGACTGGTGCATATTAATGACTTACTAGTATAAAATGTGCAGACGTTTTCCCACAAATTCCGTTGGAAAGTACACTGTCATCGGTTAAAAAATTCCACTTTAATAAAGGTGAATTTCATAAAATACGTTGCTTGGAAAAGCCATGCGCACATTAACACTATCGCTTATCTTACCAAAATGCTTGTTTTAAGCAAGATTGATTGTGGTGTGATACTTTATGGCAATACCTGCAAATCTTATGTCAACATCCTTAGACAGGTCTGTCAACAAGCCCTTAGGGCAAGTTGCTATGGTTTTCGAACGACGCCCAGCAAGAATATTGAAATTGGTCTCAAAGGTTTACAAAATAGACTTTATGAGTCAAAAGTTAAATCGTCTCCAAGCTTCTTTATTCAACAAAGCTATTCTTGGTGAAGATCTCGAAAAGATTATTATTGCCAAGAAAATTGGAAACTCACCATCGGCAATTGACTATTATTCTTATGTCGCAAAGGAACTGAACATTCCCTTAAAAATTTTCCGTAATTTTTTTCTTTAACCTCCATGGGAAAGACTACTGTTTTGACTTTTTGCTGTTTATATACATGAAAAAAATTTACTTCAAATTACGTCTTCAGGAATCTAATTGCTGAAAAAACTCAAATATTGGAAAATAACGGTTGGAATCATTTACATACAGAAGGCCCAATTCCGTTAGTCCGCTACCTGCTTGTGCCGTGGGAAATGTTTCAGGACAGTTTTTGCTCATTCACATATTTAACAAAAGTCCTTCAACTTCCGCTTTATTAGGAAATGCGCAAGCTGATTGAGCGACGAGGTATGCTGGTTCTGCACATATAGTTATGGATGATGTTATGGAAAAGTTGGATCTTCAAAGATAAATTGGAGGAAAAGTTAAAGTCAGCACTAGTCTTCTATTAACCCTCAATTAATTCCAACTTTATATCCAGCAAATATTGGGGAAATCAATATCAAAACATTTTCAAGAACTCGCCTTGGCCACAAAATTGCAGCTCACCAGTGGGTCTAAAAAAAGTATTCTTCCCCGATTTGCATTTGTGGATAAATTCTCACTATAAAGCGCATCCTTTGTGCCTTGTCTTTCTGTTGCTGAAAGTATTGCATTTGGGGTAACTAATCTGATGAACATCCTAAAATCAGCTACAGAATGCAATATCAATAGAATATATTACTTTATTAAAACTTGTTGCAGGAAGAAAAGTGAATGCATTTTTGACATATAAAAATTGATTGTTCTATTTTAATATAAAAATTGATAGATTTAAAAAAGAAAAACCGGCAAGAATACGGGCTAGTAAGATTATAGTAAATGACGTAAATTTCTGATATATTGCTGTTTTCGTGTGTGTGTGTATTTCTCGGCTTGCGCCAAGCAAGTGCCATACTGGACTTAATCTGAATGAACATAAATTCCAATTTTGTTATTTTCTACGAAAATGTGTTTGTAACAAAATATATATTCACTAAGTCGTGACGGCCACCATAATTGATTTAGATTTAACACGCTTACCTTGTCATTTTTTACTTTTTTCTTTTGAGGAATTTGAAGAACAGTTTTAAAGTTTCAAAAAAGTGAAATATATAAAATTTAATCACTTGTAACTTAGTGTAGGCATGGTCGATTTTCTCGCTTCTTGCATATAAATAGTACAGTCTTTTGTAAAGTAAATGTAGGAGATTGCGGCCTACTTTCTTTTATAATTATTTAGTAACGAGCAAAAAAAAACATAAATGTTTGTTTAGAAAAACGGAGTTGCGTTCAACGTACGCTTTACTGCGGGCTTGTGCTTTGACCAATTTGGCCCATTTTGAATGGCAACCTGCGTGCAGAAACTTTTTGTTTTTACCAAATTTGAATTTAATGCTTTCGTTTCTGCGTGCAGAAGAGTGTCAACAATGCATATCCCACAGTCACACAGGAGAGCGAAATGGTTTAATCAATTCAGAATTTCATGCTGATTAACTATATGTATACTTTATAGGGACTGTGAAGCTTCCTTTTGTGTGTTGCAACCATTATAGCGAAATGTGTACACCTCCATCCTTTAGTGGAGGAAGGAATAATTGTTAGCAGGAGTTTGTCGCCATTAATTTTAAAGTTTTTACTAGGAATTTGTCGCCATTTAGATTGTTTTAAACGTATTTGAGAACAAATAACTTTCCAAATGTGTTTAAGTATCAATTATGTTAAAACTTTAAAAAACATATCACAATGTCTACAATGTCAACATGAATACATTAGATCTGGTGGTGTCTATTGGCAAAAATTTATGTGTCGCGGATAGATCCGTTCATTTGTCCGGAAGACAGTTACCAACCGAGCTTACTTCTGTTATTTAATAGTTGATTTAATGTTAATGGTCGGAAAAATGGTTTTATTAATCTTAATAAGCTGTTTGAGTAATAGCACACCAAATTTTAGGAAAACAAATTATAACATGCTTAATAGCTTAATGGTGTCTCTGGTCTGGAGCCTGGATTATAATGATATTAATGGTTAGCTGTCAGTAGTTTACAATGTGTTTTCCAATGTTATCTGGACAACTGTTCCCAGTAAGTCTGACACTCTTATGCCAAGTTTGGCTTAATGCTCAATTGATTAAGCTTCGCAATAAAAAACGTACGCTTTCTAAAAATTTAAGCGCATTGGCGAGATCGTGACTATAATTCCCTGAGGTTAAAGAAAATGCTTACTTTTTATGAGAGGTCAGTTGCTGGCTAACCCCAAGAAATTTCCTGGATTTATTGATTCGAAGCGAAATAGCAGAGGCTTCCCCTCGTTCATGCAATATGAACGCATTGGATCGTCTAAATTGATGGAGATTAGTGACTATTTGACGACATTTTTTTTGGGAAACTTGTGCGCTTGTCTGCCGCAGATTAACTATCCATATCAGAAAGTTTCGTTTCATATATTCCCACTCCTGAAATTTAAGGAGAAAGAAGTATCTGATACGTTATTGTCGCTTAAATATGTATCCGCGGCGAATTGGGTTATCTTCTTCTATTATTCGTGCATGCTCCGTCGTACTAGCAACACAAATGATAGAATAGACGGAGATGCCATGTCTCTTATATGGTAGCCACCAAAGCAGCAGTCTGTCAAGTTCACTCCTTCTATGTGCATATTTGACCCTTGCAATTTTGGGATATCGAGCCTCTGCCTCTGTTGCTTATCATATCGACACCTATTATCAATGGGTTACAAGCCAATATCAATGGCCAACAAAGTAACAACCTTGTTGTCTTTCCACATCGTCGCCACCACCATCGTGGTGAGAAATTCTTTCCGCATAATTTTCCCTAGGAGCCGTCGTCTTAACTAGATCCTTCTTGTCCACGAGTCGGCAGTTACATAATGGATCTTATAATTTTCCCTAGGAGCCGTCGCCTTAACTAGATCCTTTTTGTCCACGAGTCGGCAGTTACATAATGGATCCCTTATATGCCAAAGGCATATATTCATGTGTAAATATGATCGAAAAACACTATATTATTCTTCTTTCTTGGTGTCACTCTAACTAATCTTAAGAGGTCGTTATTGAGTCCTCAACAACCCATCTGCTGATCTATTTGTCTTCTTTTCCAGAATGCACTGGGCACGGTATACTTATCTCATGAGACTACGTAAAGCAAATATCCTGCATTCCCTCTTTTGGGGTTTATTTGAAAAATGTTGTTTCACTAAATGTTCTATTCTTGTTAAACCAAAATACAAATGTTTTTTTAAAGTAGTTTTTTACAGATCTCATTTTGTGTAAGCAATCGTAATGATCTCTCGAAAGATGTTTTTCCTTGTTTTTGACGTGTAGCATGCTTCTTAAGGCCTCAAACAAAATACTAATACTGCAAACAGTTGTAACGAAGCAGCTCGTGGAGGTTTAGAGATTAGTTTCATCTACAGAAATTTTTTGCAGAAAATCGAGAGTAAAATAATGGGGGAATCATTTGTATGGCGTATCTAAATTGGCTATAGTCGAATAAAATGTCCCAGGTTTGTGGGTTATTTTAGAGGCATCATAAGACAAGCCACTGCCACTGAAGGCAGACCTGTTAAATAAATTTCTACAGGTAATTTGACCTCCATCCGGCACAGTGGTTTCTTGTTTGCCTACCTCTTCTTCCTGTCCTCTTCTCGTCATTCTACTTTCGAAATTCGAGGCTGCTAATGACAGAAGATTTTTAATCACAACATGGTTTATTTTCCTGAAATTACAAGTAGTATTCAACGTAATAATAGAAGAGTAATGCTTTCCCAACGAGTAACATTAAACCAACTATCAAATAATAGGAGCAAAGTAGGATGGTGACTGTCCTCTGTAAAACTGAAAGATTCAATCCGCAGGACACTTAGCTAAATGTCATTAGAAAATGCAAGATTTAATAAATTTCCTTTGACATATAGCTGAGACAAACATAATTCGAAAACTAAATTATCCAAATCCATCAATTTATCATACATTTTAAGTTTGGAATTAATACCCTTCGTTAAGCGCAAGGTACATAGAAGTTTTCGATGAACACGGATTGCAAGAACAGCTGACAAGCAGGCAAAATGATTCAAGCTTAACCCTTACAGCGATAAATTCAGCATTCCCCACTTTATGAATGTCAACTCGGATGACCAGAATCCACTTTCGATGTTTGGAACCACGGCCTCTTTAGCCGCCCTGGCACCATCGGGATTAGGACATTTAGACTTTCGGCAATATTAACCCCTCGATTCTCTAGCGAGATTGTACTATCAATACTGTTACGGAAATCCCAAATCTAGTTGATTCCAGCTAGGACATTTTCTAAAATAATAAATTCCTTAAAGAGAAAAGAACTCGAATCTACATTTGCGAGGCGTCATGCAGGCAGGTAACAACAAAGTGCATATGCGCAGGCGAGTCATACAGCTGCAGGCCGATGAAAACAGTTACCAACAAAAGAAGGCTAACGAATTAAGAATCAAGTCATAAAATTAGGTACTAGTAATATGATGGCAAAAATGTATACAAATAGAATATTTGTGAAAGACAGTAGAGAAAAAAAAAAATATTTGAGTTAAGCAGTCGAAAGTATTTCCCAAACTAATTTGTAAATAATCCCTCATTTAAAGAAATATAATTGTAAATAAAAGAACTTTGAAGTGTATTTCTCTTGAATAAAATATCCGCGATCCAGTGTTACGGACTGTATCTTACAAAAGCGACTTCTATAACAATACAAAGTTAACGTTTCCAATAGGGTAAAATAAACACTCAGAAATTAGGAAATTAATAATAAGAGGCTATTATCTTAGCTATTTTTATAGCTTATTAAACGTTGCAATTCAGTTGTTCTTGTTGTATTAGTTTATTGGTTAACCTTATTCCAACGCAGCCAGGCGCAAGCAAGTATCAATAACGCAAATCCACCATTATTACGAAGGAACACCTTTGCGTAGGCTACGTAAGATATAGGCTTTCAGCAAGTACCTAACCTTACACGGCCCAAAAGCAATCAACTTCCGAACCCAAAGTTAATAGCTCGAGTACGTCAGCACTAAACTAAACAAGCGATGTATTGTTACGGAAATCCCAAATCCATTTCATTCCAACTAATTAAATATTGAATTCCCTAAATATGCAGCTGCCGGCTGAAAACGATTAGTGGAAACAGACAGGGAAAAACCAGGTGCACTTTCCCAAGCGCATTATCCAGCTGGAGGCCGATGGAAACGTTTACCAGAAAAGCAGGTTAAGGAATTAAAAATCAAGTCATAAAATTAGGTACTAGTAATATCATGGTAAAAATGTATATAAATAGAATATTTGTGGAAGGGAAGTAGTAGAAAAATAATATTTGAGTTTAGTAGTCGAAAGTATTGCTAAAAAAAAAATTGTGAATAATCCTATATATAAAGAAATATAGTTTTAAATAAAAGAACTTTAAAGTGTATTTCTCCTGATCAAAATATCCACGATCTAGTAATACGGCCTGTATCTTACAAAAGCGAATTTTATACAATATCTTTTTTTAACCGTTTCTGCCGTTAATTCATTCTTCTTCTTTATATTAGGTCGTTCTAATTTTTCAAAATTTGGTGGCCAACGAAAATATTAAAAGAAAGAAACTCGAATTCGTAAATTCATTTAATTTCTTGTTTTTAAAGTTAGCATGGGTTGGTCCCTGTACGAAATAAAATAGCGCCCAATAATAAAGCAAACCGGAGAATAATTATTATATCCTCTGCAAATTTAATTGCTTTTCAACCGAAAAAAGAGGAAGCTGAATTCCCAATATAATTTAATTTTTTTCTATATATTCCTTTTTTTATGAATATGGATTTCTTCGCGTTACAAAATATGGTTCCCTTATAAGTTTCGATGTGAACATTGAGGTGTTCGTCGAACATAATATAGCGCAAAATGGAGGGCATGGTGTTGTGGTGCGAGAGAAACTTTATATAAGCTGAGCGCTACAGATACAGAAGGAGGTAACACCTGTAGCAATCAGCAAGGCTCACGAGCAGAAGCCATAAATTCAAACCAACAACTGGTGCATCTGCTGAAACAGCAAAATCGAAAATTTGAGGTAGGAAAGATACATTGAAGTCAGGCAGAGTCACACGGAGATGCCGAAGGCACCCATAGGCGAAATGTCGATTTAAATCGGTGACATTTTAAATTTTATGAGAGAATAGCAGCAGGTAAGTTATGACAAAATCATTCGCGGAATTCCACTGCTTAATAATAGTGAGAGCAAATAGCTGGTGCTGGCAGTTATGAGAAAATCCTGACGGAAACTTGGCACTTGATTGTTTTTCACTTAACGGAGTGTTAATAGATCAGTTCAAATCGGTAGATTCAACTTCTCGGTACATGAAACTACCACCTTGCGTAGTCATGTTAATATATTGCAGAAGCCAAAGGTACAAGTAAAAATGTCCGCTGTCTCACCGGTAACAATTGGTAAAAATTTTTGCCAGCAACGACTAAATACACAAAAGGCGTATTCTGGGACTGTCAAGAAGCTCCGAGAAAAACTGAAAGTCTATAAGCGATTTAAAAGAAATGAAGAATCAGCTATCATTACACAACGTGCCGATGAACGAATATTCACCACAACTAGATTAGATGATATATGGTCGGCTTTTTCTTTGCTCTTTACGAAAAGAAAACAAAATCCAAAATCCCTCTATATAACACAAGGATGGGTTTTGCTTATGCAATTGGCATTTTGTGTTACGGGGACAAACAAATAGAATGGCAAGAGAGACAAAGACAAGGAAGTCGTGGACATAATCTCCTGAAATGAAGGTTAGTTATCGAAATTTAATGTGAAAAGAATTAAGAAAATAAAAAAGGCGAATGTGTGAGGCAAAGGAAATTAATCAAAAATATTAAAGCAATATATTATAAACTCGTTAAAAACAATCAAAAATTTTAAGGAAATAAATGGAAAATTACGATAAGAACAATCAAAAATGTTAAGTAAATTTAAAATACGTCAAGAACAATTAAAAATAGTAGAAGAATAAATGGAAACTACCTTAAGAACAATAAAAAAAAATATTGGAGAAATACACTCAAGGACATTAAGAACAATAAAAAAAAATATATATTAAAGAAATAAATTAAAACAAATTAGAAGGTAGGAGAAAAAATCCGTTTGTCAAATTCATTGGAGAGTTTTTCACCTTTATAAAAAAAACTTTTCATTGTAGACGTAGGTAAAGTGAAATAATCAATGGCGGAATTAAAACATACTGAAGTGCCGAGCGAGGCAAAAAGGTGGACACCTCGAAGGTGGCCTGTTAAAGTATATAAAAAAACATAAATGAACCGGTATCCTATTTTAATTTTTTTATTTTCTTATATTATGTATATAAATTTTATGCTAAAGAATCAAAAATTTATATAAAAGAAAGTGGAAAGATGTTCTCGGAGTAAAAGAAGTTTTTGTGAGGAAGGGATAGATAAGCGCGTATGTGTGTGTGGGTGGGTGGTTGTCACTGACGGTAACTTAACGGACCGACCTATACTTAGACATAGAGTAACGGATAGAAGAACTGTCACGCCATTACTAATTCCTATAGGTATTAGTTATTTATTATTTATTTATTATTTATATTTTTGTAAAAGTACCTGGGCTAGCAATGCGGCACAAATTACAGCCCTAAAGCTCTATCTATATCTATATAATCCGCCTGAGTGGCCGAGTAGGCAAGAGTCTCGACTAGCAACTCAATAGTCGTGGGTTCAAACCTCAAGTGCGGTAGAGTTTTTTAATAAAAGCCAATAGCGCTAGATGCTAGTGCTTTAAGACTTTAGTCTTAGAATTTATTCTCTGGCTAAATTTATAATAATAATAATAATATCTATATAACTACATCACAACGGTTAAACAAAAACATCTTATATTTATATTTACCTGATAATCTTCGGTTTTTTCTCGTACGTATAAACTAATGTGTAGACCATAGAGCATATTCAAGTCAAAAAATGGACTGACTTACATTTTGTAAACGTTTCACACACTCTAGCCGATAGTGGGTAGACACACAGGTAGACACAAAATAGTGAATTGAAAAGAAAACATATGAAATTGTTCACAAATCAAAGCTAGACACAAAGGTAGACACAATATAGCATATTGAAAAGGTGCAAGCGTCACAAAATTGCTTGTGTTTCTCTGTCATCGTTTCAGTCACCTTGTGTCAAATTTCGCAGCAACAGTTTTGAAAAGTAACATAAGAACTCAATTTTGTGCATAAACGACAATTAAGTTAGGAAATCCATAAAACTATAAGTAAAAAAGTGATATAGCGTCACAAAAGGAACCAACTGTTCATATACTTATTTGATATAGTAACTCTTAGCCTTGTTCGGACGTTTTACCAATCTTTTATGCTGAAATTTAATGAAATTGATTGTTACGTAAATTAGGAAAGACAAAAATTTTTTTTTCAGGGCAACCTTTATAGATGTTTAACAAAATTGCATTTGAATATTGCATTTAGTTTTTCGGCCATTTTTTGTACATAGCCCTGTTATATTTGCCATCAGTTTTTAAAGATTTTTCTTTCATATCGTTGTACTATGGTCTACTATTTGAATGAATATGCCCAGTAACCTGTTGAAGAGGGCATCATAAGTATGTCCCAAGTGAGCCATGAAGGTGCCCATATATGCTTAATATACCAAAAAAACGTGAAAAGATAAAGCTACGGTTTGTAACGAATGTGATCTGCAAATCCTTTGATTAACTTGACTTTTTATTGTAACATGCTACGTATGGGCGTTCGAATCGTGTCATTTTTGCGTAACGACCCCAAATCTATATATCATTTGAAGATTCTTTCACTTAAATTGTATTTGATAATCGAAAATATAAATATAGAAGAAAGGTCCTAAAGGTGGAAAAAATGCCAAGTTCCAAACACTGAGGACTATAAGAGAATGAACCGATGTGTCATTGATAACCTAGTTAATTCTGAAGAACTCGTGGGTTTCAAATTTATCCGACAGACATTTAAACCGATGAAATAGGGGAAGACAATCAGACGGGCGAAATTTACTCAACGTACGGGCTGATCTTACTACACCTCCACTGTAGATTGTTTTACCTATGGACTCGACCGGACTATGATTTTCTATGGGAGACAGACGAAACAAAAAAAAACAAGTAAGAAAGTTAAATGCGGCGGGGGTGGTACCTCGCATACCCTATGCTTTTCGCATTCCATTCATCAAATTCTTTTATTTCATACGCATATCGTTAGAAAAAATTAATCGCGGTGTCACCATATTCATTTTAATATTACCCCATTTTTAGGGAGATAATATATTTTCATTTGAAGAGTATACAAAACAGTTTTAAACATTTTATCTTGTTGGCGTTGTGATAAATAAGCATAAAATCTCAAAAGAGTGAAAATAATGAAATTTAATTATTCGTAACTTTGTGTGGGCATTGCCGATTGGTTCCATTTGGACCTAAAAAGTACCGTGTTTCGTATAATGCAAGAGGAAAATTTCAGCCGTTAATAATTTTCGACTAACGAGCAAAAACGTACAAAAATTTTTATACCAAGGGAAATTGTGTTAAGTTTACGCTCCACTGCGCTCTTCTGCTTTGACCAATTTAGCCCATTTTCAATACCAAGCTGCGTGCAGGACATTCCACTGTTTCTACCAAATTTGAAGACAATATCTTAATTTTTGCTTCGTTTTGGGTGTTACATACATTATGGAAAAAAACAAAATGAGTACACCCATTTCCTATAGTGGTGAGTATAAAACAAGAATTTAATTCATTGTGTTACGTTAACTAAAACATTGGTAAAAGGCAACCTACTGAACTTTACCTGTTGGTAAAGGGGCCAATCTACTGAACAGTCAGAAAAAGAAAATTGTGTACATATACATTTAAATGATACGTATAAATTAGGTAAAAGGAAGTTTATTTATTTTAAATTATTTCTTAAAAAGTAAAGTGTGCTTAAATACAGAAATTGTTTTATTTGTACTAATTAATTATTGTGCATACATTTGATGTTTAAAAACACGGCACAGGCAAGAATCAAATTATTTAAACAGATCGAATCTACAAATACGACGGAGTCCAATTTAATCGGCGTGAGATCAAAAAACAAATTTAATGAAATGTTTAATAACTTTTACTTTCTTCAAAAAACGATTGTCCACGACCGTTGGTTTAAAAATAAGGAATGTGAATAATCCTCAAAAAATCTTGTAAAATTTTCCCAAATTCGTTTGGATTCAAACTGATTATTCCAAATAGCAGTGGAATGTTAACATTAATATCTTAGGGAAGCCTTGCTTTTTCCCAATTTCGTGATTTCTTCCAACAGATGTAGAAAATGGTAAATACTGTGAGAATGGCCAAAATAGCAGCACATAATAACGCCTTCAATGTCTACCAGTGCAATTAACATGTTATTGTTTAAATGCATCTCTTTAATCAATTGAAGGGTGAGGTTTTTCCCGAAAGGAGGGTTCGCAAATCTCGGTTGTATGACAGGGTTTGGAAAAGCTTGTTTCTCAAAATGAAAATATTTTGCAATTTAAGGTTAACGTTTCGTTACGGAGTATAATCAGATAAGTATCTCTGAGGTTGTAACTGATGTAGCAAGAGTGCGTCAGGAAGTATTTTCTCTACAGTAGCCATGTCCAAATTATTTATTAATGTGCAGTTAGAAGATTTGCTTCTTATTAGGGTGGGAAGGCATTCGAGTTAGCTTATGTTCTCGATATCATCGTTTCTGAATATTATATATTTATTAAAGTTTTTACTATTCTTTTTGATTCCAAATGTTTTCTTATCACGAACTAAGATTTCATCGAATTTAATTTTATCAACGATTTTGTGAATTTCTTCACTGCTATTTTGTTGCATAACATTTTTGCTGTTGTTGATTTTTAGTATTGTATTAGTCGTTAGCGTTATTTCTTAATTTGTCTAACGACATACTATTTATTGCTTCTTGCCTATTGTTATTGTGTAAGACATCATTTATTTTTTATTGCAGAGTTTCGAAGTCATCATGGTCGGGGTTTCTAGCAACCCATTTTCAAGCTGATCCGACAAAATTTGAAGATCTCCTATATCTACGTTTTAGATATGCCTTTTTATTTGTTCAATTTTGTGGATATGGATGGGATAGCGGAGATGGGAGACGGTCACGTTAGAACTTATGGCAGAGTAAATTTCTTCTGTTAACGTTTAGTAATCCTCTAAGGCGATAACGCGTATTAAATTCACGGCGCCCGATTGTATCTTGGCAAAGCTCACATCAATCGCTACTATCTGTGAGTTTGCGTAGTCCTGGCTAAATTGAAGATTATTAGCGTCATGAAGGTTATTAGCGATCGGAAATGAAGAAATTTCATTTGTTTCACTTCCCAATTTCATATTTTTCACTTCCGGATATTGATTTCATGAACGATTTTTCGGCTTTCGATTAATATAGTAGAGCGTCTATTTTCCTTGGCTTCTTCTTGTTTATAGTTCTTGAGGAGTTTGGCCCCTAATCTCTTATTTTCTCTAAAGAAAATCTTATATCCTATGGTAACTACTTGACTCTTTTCCTCCTTGAATGTGATATCTTAAAGAGGATAGTGTGCGATTTTTGAGATCTTCGACCACTTGGGTGCTGATTTTTTTTTCATTTCTGGTGAGGTGTTATATAATTTTATGCCAAAAAATGCCTCGAGTGGTTTCCTACTTAAGGAGGATTTATCCAAGAATCCCAGAAAATCTCTTTGTCTTCCCTCCGCCTTAATAAATCTCGGAAAGAATGGACTATAATGGAATCTTTCGATCTGCCCGTTGCCCGACTAGGCTTATGGGGTAATACGGAGTACTTTTACATTGTTTTGGTTTTCTGGCATAATTATTATCGCTTTGGAATCAGAATACCTTTCGTTGTCCATTATAACTATGTTTGGCATCCCAAAATTCAGAAACATTTCCCGTAGTGGCTTTTTCACGTCTTGTGATGCTCTTGATTTTAATATTTTCGCTTGAGTGTATTCAGTTAGCTTATCGATTGCTCTTAAAATAGAAGTTCTTCCCCTTACTCATTTAATTCAAGTATTCATTTATTTATTTATTTTCAATTGGTTACAGAAACGTATTCCAACCAAAAACTAGAATAACAAGCCCAAAATTTAAGCTAATACTACTATTAATAATAACAATATAAAAAACTGTCCAACAGTCCAGTGCGCACTTATTATTTACAGTTCCGATTTATAACTATATTTTTTATAACAATAGTGTGGGTTTAAATTTAATAATGAGATCAGTAAATTGATCGAAACAATAGTAATTCCTGTTATGAAGCCAACGTAGCTAGTTAGACAGGCTAAACAGTATATATATATTGTGCGACAATGTGAAAGTCTCAAAGGCATATATTGACGTAAAACCGACGCGGAACATTTATGTCGGCAATGTTTAACAAGTAAGAAGAGGATACCCAGCCGTGAATCAATTTAACTCTAAAACCTACTTCAATCATTTCCTGTCTCCTAACCAGTGATGGTCACCGTATCAGGTTAAACGTGTTTATGAATGGAGGAAGAATTCTAACTGAATCACATGGCAGACTGCGTAAAGCAAAGAAGAGAAAATTTTTCTGAACAGACTCAATTTGATCAATGTAACATTGACAATGAGGTGTTCACACGGTCACAGCATATTTCAAATTGGAGGAACAAGCCCAGTGTATAGACATTTGCACAGGCGGCTCATTAAATTCTTTAGCCCATCGGAAAACTCAATCAAATCAGATTGCAATCTATCAGCGTCTTGAACTAATTCAACGGAAGCATAACTCTTCACGTCATTCGCAATCATAAGAATTTTAGAAAACGGTACACGCGAAGAGAGATCGTTAATGTATAAAATGTATAAAAAGATCCAAGTGACTCCCTTGACGAACACTCGATGCCACCAGGATTTTCCGCAAGGAAGTGGAACTAAATAACACGCTTACGACAAGTAAGGTCATTGAAAAACCACTGGAACAAATTCTTAGTGAAGCCCCGTCGTCTAACCTTAAAGATTATAATTTCAGAATTCCCTCTACGAAAGGCTTTTGTGAAATCCGTAAATACCACATCAACCTGCTTGCCCAAAGCAAAGGCCTGAGAAATGTCATACGTAAGCTTCAAGAAGTTAATGGGCGTTGATCTGCCTTTAAAGAAACTGTGTTGACATGGTGGTAACGCTGACACTATAGGCAGTAATAATCTCGTAAACAATAAAGCTTCGAAAAACTTCGGTGAATTTCGTAGTTATTAATGTTGTCTGTAGAACCACTTTTATAAAAGAGAATAATAAAATTAGTTTTCCATGCTAAGGGAAGGTAACCGACCTTAAAGCAGTTGTAAAAACATGCATCAGTGGAGTGCAAAGCACATTTGCACAATGTCTGAGAATACAGAATTCTCTTCTGGACCCGGAAGACAATCGGATTTGAGAAGACACAATGCAGACATTTTTTTTATCTGAACTAATTGATGTTATTCAAACTTGCACTGACGCGCTGCTTTCGCTACTGGTTTTGTTATTGCTATTATTGATCTTATTGCTGCTGTAGTTGTTGTTGTTACCCTGTCATTATCGACCCTGCAATGTCTGTGTCATTCAGCACGACCACTTCTTATCAAAGGAACAAATTTGCTGGCGATGCAGTTATGCTTGTACTCTTCTTGCTATTTCCACTATTCCATCTAAACTTGAAGACTATTCTTAGTGACACTTAAGAAGAAAGCTTTGCCTAATTAGTAGACAGGAAAATGGAAATAAACTGAAAATTTGCCACACTCAGGATGCTTTTTGTATCGACATAATATGAAGCCGAAAGCTTCTCAGTCGGCGTTTGCTTCAGTCAGGAGTCTAAGTCACCTCGTTACTCAGATCTGCTGGTTATAATTTCAATTGAACAGACGACATGATGCAACAGTTGAATCAGCAGGTGACTTTATTTCCTATCAGTAGGAATGGAAATCGGCCGTTTATCGCGTTTGTGCCTATTTGCACCACAAAGTACACACTTAATTGAATGAAATTAAGGCTTTTTCATACTTTAATTTTATAAGATAAAAACTTTTTTACAGCAGACACAGAAAAAGCGTACTATTCCACAAAGGGTTCCCAGATTGTGTAAATACCCGTACGTTTTTTGTCCAGGATATTGTGGAATATTATTGGTGTGTCGATTATATTGTTTTTTTTACGACCTTCACGCAATACGGTTATTGTTATATTTTTATTTTCGCGTTTATTTTTGGCAAATAAGTTCGACAACTCTGCGAGCGCATTGTAGTCGTCCTGTTTTATTTTGCGTGAAGAAATTCTGAAGTTTTTTTTTAACTTATTGCTTTATAGCTTTATACGCGCTTAAAGCCTTCTTAATTATAAAAGTGTTATTTGATTTGTATTGAATTTTTTGTCGAGATGTTCATTTTGGCTCGGTGCTCTTGTTAATAACTTCACATTTTTTCTGCGTGTTTACAATTTTTTTTCTTGTCTTACCCTTTATTTACTGTGTTAGGAGATCATTCTTGTGTACGTAACAACCTTTTTGTTTTTTTTTTTCCTTTTTTTAACAGTCTCTAACTTTTCTTCTTGACAAGGAGTGTTTTTTTACATTATGCCGAACAAAAACGAAACTTTTTCACTATTGCTTCTAGGATTTCAGTGATATTGAGTTTATTGCCATACGGACGAAAATTTCCATCAAATTTTTTCTGCTTAGTTAGACCAATTCTTTAATACTTCATTTGAATGCGTTCAAAAGCAATTCTGGCTGTTTGTCCTTAGAAATTAAAGTGGGGACCAGTTTGTCTTTCTGCCTCCTTAAGAAAATGGGTTGTTTCTGTTATTTTTACTGCCACTTGAGAAAGATAGATTTATTCTTGATGTTTCTTCGTAATTAAGTTAACTAATTCGCACAAAAAAGCCAATAGCCTTAGATGCTAGTGCTTTTAAGAGTTTAGTCTTAGAATTTATTTCTCTGGCGAAATTAATAATAATAATAATAATAATTCGCCCATATTACTTGGTGAGATAGGCTTTAACGTTTCTAATCTAGGCTCTTTATTTTCATGAAGCTTAGTCAATGTAAATATAATTATAAGCTGTATGGACCCTGCAAAGTTGTTTGCACAATGGTAAGTTATATGTCAATATAGAAATCTGTAAGGTCTATCAAAACAGCTATGCTTAATACACTCGAATTGCCCATGTCGTATTTAAACTAGCTTGCAATCACAGCATCTCATTATGATTCGAAAATTAATTTGAGTTGTTTACTGTTATCGGTTGCCAAGTTTTTGCATGTTTGCAATGGCTTATGGGTTCACTTACAATTTGTTTCTTGCTGTTTGCGGATATGCCTCTGTGCTACTTGTGTACATGCTTATATCTTTCTTATATATTTATACACAAGTTATTATTTAATATATTTTTTTTCTTTACTTCTCCTTAACTGGACTATTAAGTTATTTTAGTTGAGTTTTATGTGTAAGTAAATAAATAAAAAATAAATAAAATAAATATATAACCTTTTTTTTTGAAGTTGGATTTTGTTGGCATCAGCGTTTCTATGGGCTCTGTAGTGCTCGTTTATAATTTTTACCTCTTGGTCAGACTCGTTACAAACGTTGATTACCACATTCCTTGTGTAGAGAGGTTTGTATTTGGATAAGCTTGTGGCGCTTCTGCGCTTTCCCTAGTACTCATTTTTCCTTGGTTCCAATACGGGTCTGTCGGGTTTATTTTTAAATATTTCTTGGGATGACCTGGGTAAAGCGCTATTCTTGCCAGAGTAAGCCGTAGCAACAATTGGTAGCTGTATTCCTGCCTGCTACCGTCTGAGCTTACTATTGGAATTTCCAATCTCAAAGAGTGTGTTTGCCGTTGGTGGTCTGTTAAAATTTGTATAGTTGCTATCTCATACATGTAGTTTGCCAGACATTTCAGGGCCTAAATACATCACGGCATGATACAACCGCTACCATTTCCTTCCAGCTTGTAGCGTTCTTGCAGGTCTACCGACCCACCCTCTTTCCTGAACACTTTTTTGAAATCAAGGCGTGAGCCGTCGGCTTTCTCTTTATTTTGTTAAACGCTTCTAAAGCATTGTTGTCTAAATTCACACTTTACTTGCTCGAAACTGTCTTGGACACTCGTTGCTACTCCTGTGTTAAAGGCGCAGGTAAAAGTTTCGCCAATTTAGCACAATTCTTTATAAAGTGACGATAGAACCCGGCGATCCCAAGAAAGGAAGTTAGATTTCTGACTGTTTTTGGGATTAGGAGGTTGCTCATTACTTCTACTTCTTTAGGATTAGTCCATATTCCTCCAGTGGACATGAGGAAGGCTAGGAATTCTACTTCCGAGTTTAGGAAGTCACATTTATCGAATTACACTTCCATATTTGTTAAATCTAGAGTGTGAAATATGTTTTTGATATTTCCCAGTTTCTAGTTTCTGCGTTTACCGAATATAAATATAAACATCATAAATATAAACATAACAGATTTTCCTTATATATTCGCGCAGGACGCGCAGGCGGTATTTTTTTCTTGCTTTCCTTGAGGATAACTTGGTGAAATCCACTCTTTAAGTTAAGAACTGAAAAATATTTTGTGCTAGTTGTGCACAACCGTTTATCGTGCACAACCGTTATTGTGCACAATCGTTTATTGCCGGAATGGGATATCGGTCGGCGATCATGAAAGCATTTAGTTCTCTATAATCGATAACCATACGATATTTCTCTTTTTCTGAAGCATCCATTTTTTGGGATACTAACCAAACAGGTGAGTTTCTTTGGTGATTTGGAGCGTCTTATTTCACATAGTTCTTTAGTGTGTGAGTGCACTTCATCTTTTAGATGCATAGGGTATGAATAGCACCTTGAATATACAAAATTGTAGGCACTCGCTAACAATTTCACTTCTTCCCAGTGTTGCACATGTAGAGCGTTCATTTAGTACTGCGAATAAATCGGAATATTTCCTTATTACATCTTTAACTTTGGCTTCCTGTTTTTGTGTAACGTGAACCTTCGTGTTATTTGGACGTTGTTTACCGATTAGTGCTTGCGCTGTTTTAACGTTGCTTTAACATTTTTCGTATCGTCATAAAGCTTTCAGTTGGACGACTACTGATACCTTGCTACCGTTTCCCAGAATTGCATGGAATAATTCGAGTTCCGGGAATGTCAAAAACCTAATTTTAGGATCGTTTTGTCCAAAAAGAGTGATGAAAGTATGGTGAGAAATTTGAATTTTCCCAATGGCGGTGTTCGCGTAAAACGTTCTGTTGTTGGGTATTGCATTCAACATAAACGTCGATTGATTGTAATTTTTATTTGATAATATGTCTAGCAGTGTTTGCCTGTCGTTGCCTTTACTTGGAAGTAGGGTAAAGATGGGGACTTTAGTCTAAAATATCACAATAGTCTTCTTTTTGGTTGTTTTCAAACGAGGTGTCTTCGAAAATGGTCTTCGTATGTTTATCCAAATATACTCCAAGTGGCTGCACGTCGTGTCCATCGTGAAAAGGTTTCACTGCCTCGTTGTAACTTGCTAATTCTACCTCCTGAGTTTTGATATGGTTGAATAATAGTTGATGGATTGGTTGTACGCATTCTTTGGAATCAATTGTTGTTTGTTTTTGTTAAGATTGGGTAGATGTTCTTTTTAAGTTATATCTTTGTTGTGGTTCTGATCTAAAGGTATTTCGGCCCGTGGAGGGTAAAAATACAGCATGAGAGTAAAATAGAGTTTGCGTATGAGTTGGTTTTGTAAATTGGGATCTACGATTCCTCGGAGATGGAGGCGGCTAGTTTTGGATTGGCTTATGAGTGTATACGTATTGAGGCCTGTAGTTTTGGTCTTCAAGTTTAAGACGCAAGGGAAGGTCTACAAGTTCTCGCATTCCCAATAAACGTGGAACGTCTTTCTTGAGTTCACGGGTAAAGGTATGAAAAGGTTCGTCCCCGCCTGTTTGGGTCATAAGATCCATGGCGTCCCTGGTGACATCCATACAGGCCAATTTATTCATTATTAGAGAGACGTGGGGCATATGGTTGCCGGTAGAACTCTTGTGTTATTCCCTTGTGTTAAAGTGGTCATCTTATATTCCAATGTACCTCAGTCTCTTTTCTCTGCATAATGTAGGGTGGTACAGCGCTATATGTAGCTCGAGTCAGGAGGCGAGTTGTACGATTTAAGTGCGGCGTCTGTTGCGCTTGTCACTTTATCCCTGATTACATTAAGGATTCCATAATAATGCTTGTTCCCTCACTTGGTTCCTAAAGTTTTAGCACTCAATCGATATTTGTTCCTAGAAACTGAACTCTGACGGATTACCTGAGAGAAATCTTTTACGCGTCGAACTACGTCTGAAACCTTGTCTAGGTCTGTAAGACTCCCTAAGTACCTTTCGTCCATTTCTTTATCTATGCCTGTGATGTTTTTCTTTGGAAATTTTAATTTTTAACTCTTTTAGTATTTTTATTTTTCTTGAATTTTTAATTTTAATTTTTGTCCTGTTTTAGGATTTTTCAGGCTACACTTCCTTAATGCCTTTTACGTTGGGTGCCAGTTAAACAAAGTTTATTATTATTATTATAAAGAAAAAGCATTCTCATCAGTGTGAGATCGAAAGCAAAACGAAAATTTTTTGTACCTTATATACTTAAGGATCATCCTAACAAAATGCATAAATTCAAAACCAGCCTAATAAACAAAATAAACAACCACAGAATTTCATAAACAATGAGTGTCAAATGAACTCATTGTAAATATTTCTCACTAATCTCATATTTCACCCTACTATAAACATTATTCCGTTTTCGGTAAAAGTAGATTATTGGATAACCCAAAGGTTTTCTATAAGCTAATTTGTTAAAGTTCAATTAGTTCATTATCAGACGTCAACTGCAAAAACATCTTTAAGTTCCTCAAACAAATAAAATAAAATAAAAAATTTAGTTTTAATTATGGATTGAAAGATTAACCCAATAAATTAAAAACTTAATTAACTGGCGCCCGAGCAGATGTTGCAGTGAAGGAAGGACCGATATAATACCAATTGCGGTGATAAACGAAGCATCATTGCGTAAAAGGATAGTTCAAAAGAATCCTGTTATTCCAAAAGTGAAAATAAAAAGTGAAGTTAATAATGATAAAATTTATATAAAGAAAAGAAAAATAATAATAAGAATAACAAATAAGTAAAAGGAACTCAAAAATTCAAGTGACTGATTGTTAACAATAACAAAAAACACCCTCGTAAGTTCCGGTCGATTTCAAGCAGCACAGGAAGCGGCAAGGAGGAGGTACCAAAAGGGAGTACCAGTCCGAGAAGCAGCCAAGCCGGAAGAGCAAAAGGTAGCAGTGCAGCAACTGGAAACAAAAGGAACAAAAGCAGATTGATGGTAATAAACACACCAACTATGGTAAAAACCATAGTACTACTGTGAGTAAACTTTATATGTTATTACATAAGAAGAAAACAATAAAAGCATAAAAAATAATAAAAGTGTTATCAAGAATTAGAAGGAATTTAAATGAAAAAAAAATAAAAGGCAAAAGAGAAAACAAAAACAATTGAGTAAAAATTAAAAAGTTGAAAATAAAAGAAAGAGAATTAAAATTTTTTTTTTTAAAGAAATCATAAATGAGCAAAAATTTAAAACAAATAAGAAAAAAAGATAAATTTAACTAGTAATAAAAGAAGAGAGAAAAAAATATTTTTAAAAAGGGAAACATAAAACCAAGATAAAAGGAAAACAAATTTGGAAATTCTTTTAATCAAAAGAGAATAGAGTAAAATTAAATAAAGCCAAAGAAGGCATAATAATATTAGTAAAATTTGCAAAGAATTTGCAAATTTCAAATTTTATTAAAATTTAGCAAGTAAGCCTAAAGCAGAATTAAATTTATGAATGTTTTGCGATAAATCACAAGTTGCCGGAATATCAAAATCTGAATATAACAAAATTAAATTTAAGAATTTTTCTTTTGCGAAGAAATTACAAGTTATCGGAATATCACAAAACTAAAGCCAAAATTTTTTCTTTAGCGACAAATCACGAGTTATTGGAATATCAAAATCGGAATATTAGAATATTAAATAAAAAATTTTTTTTCTCTCTGTAAACAAAACTACCGAAATATCGAAATTAATACTGAGATTGTAATCAGACCATTAATCCTAAGTGCAAGTTAAACTACAGATACACGATCGTCCGCTCTAAATTTGTCCGATATGCAAGAACAGATAAGAGAATTAGTATTAGAAGTGATGAGGGACGAAGGAAGACGGGAAGTTCAGGTAATAATTAAACCAGATGTAGGCGACGACGATACTGACCAAAAGTTGATACTTCAACACAAGTTAACCTAAACGATCTTAATTCAATACCAGACACAGTCAAAAGCATAAGAGTGTTTTCGGGAACCACAGAAGAATTGTGAATTATGAGCAAGAGAAAATTATATGAGCAAGAGGAAGAATTGTGAATTATGAGCAAGAGAAAATTATATGAGCAAGATGAAGAATCGTAAAATATATGAGGAAGAGGAGTAATTGTGAATTATGAGCAAGAGGAAGAATTGTAAAATATATGATCAAGAGAAAATTATATGAGCAGGAGGAAGAATTCTAAAATATATGAGCAAGAGAAAATCATTTGAAAAAAGCGTTGACAGGATATTAGGGGTTTATAACCATCTAAATGGCAGCCCTAAATACTAGGGCATATTAAACCTAATGAGGAACCAAATAGTACAATTGTATCTACAATATAGCGTTAAACTGGCCTAACCACGCCCTATGCGGACAAAAGGGGTTTAGAAACACGTAAGTATCAGATGTCGGCACTGATCCAAGGAAATAAAAGTGCTCAGGAATTTTATCAACGTGTTTATCAGCTGCGAGAAAGCGCTGGAAACATTTCTTAGAGGGCTTACAGGCGATTCCCCTCGCTCACTCAGCATGAGGGAACCAACAGATATACCACAAGCATTGCATTTACGCTTAAAGCTTCAGAACATGAATTACAGGACACAATACGCCACCACTAGCCAAGCCACAATTCGAAGGAACAAAATGGTATACAAGATTACCTCCAACATTTATATTATTATTTATTTATTTATATTATTTATTTATTTATTTTAATTCTACTTATACATGGAACTCAACTAAAAAAATAACATTCGAGTTCAATTGGCACTTAAAGCAAAACTTATATAAAATTAGTAATAAAACTTAGTATAAGTACAATAAAACAAATAACACGATGGCCTGTGTTGCTAGTGCTCAATGTCTTTTTTTTAGTCTAAGAATTCAATTCATTAGTCTAAAATTAAAATAATAATAATAATAAGACGGGGGAAAAAAAAGCATGTACACAACCAGCATAGAGCCACACTTCCAACCGGTACAGGACCAAATTGCAAATGAACCCCTAAGTCATCGCAAACATGCATAAGCCTGGCAACCGATAATACTTAACAACAATTCAATCCAATCGTAACAACTTTTAACGATAAAAGCTAGTTTAAGTAAGACATAGGTAAATTGCGCGTATTAGGCAATGTTGCTTTAGTGGACTTTAAGGAGTCCGATAACGAAAATAAGTGATAGACGACTAGTGAAGACTAAGCTTAACCAAAATAAAGTGCCTAAAGAAGCGGTTTGGGACTTTAAAGCTTATTTCTCCAAGTAGTAAAGGTGAGTCAATAGCACCATTTATTACTTTGATTACAAAGGAAACGCCAAGAACAAATCTACGTTTCTCAAGAAACGGTAAGGACAGTAGAAGCAACCTATTTCCATAGGGAGGAAGAGAGGCAAACGGATCCCAACACAAATTTCTAAGGGCAACCAGCAAGAATTGCTTTTGAACAGATTCAATTGAATTTATATAGCACCTACATGAAGTAGACCACACAACAGAGACATACTCGAGTACGAGTCTAACCAAACACATATGCAGCCTTTTCGTAATGTAGGGATCATCAAGCTCTTTGGACCACCTTTTTATAAAACCAAGCGCGGACCTAGTTTTGCTTATCGAGAGCTCAATATGCAAAGTAAACTGTAACCTATAGTCAAATAGAACGCCTAAATCTGTGATCGAATCGACGTTCTCCAACTTATGCGAATCTATGAAATACTGAGTAATGAATGACTTTATTCTTGAGAAAGAAAGCTTCTCACATTTACTCAGATTTAGTTTCAGAAGATTCAAAGAGCACCATGCAACAAAGTTATCCAAGTCACCTTGAAGCTGATGTGATTGCGATTCAACAGAGAAGGAGGAAAACAGTTTCACATCATCCGCATACATTAAGATCTGGCTGGAATTAACCACCGATGGAAAATCGTTAAAGTATAAATTAAATAATATGGGACCTAAGTGACTTCCTTGAGGTACGCCAGATATAGGGAAGAATTCATCCGAGGTGATAAAGTTGAACAAAACCCTGAAGGATCTGTTGTGCAGATAAGAAGCCACTAGATAAAGCCTTGAAAACCTGACAAGTAAACTCTAACAAGTTAGTGACTCTAGATCGCCCTTTCCGAAAGCCGCGCTGGTGCGGAGAATTATACGAATTAATGACAAAGGCCAAATGCTGAGTCACAATTCGCTAGAACAACTTGGGCAAGACACTCAATTTGGCTATGCCTCTGTAGTTCTCAACAAGTTGTCTACTTCCACTTTTGTGGATAGGAATAAGGAAACTACTCTTCCAACACGAAGGGAAAATTCAAGGACAGGTTAAAAATCTTTGAGATCACACCACATAAGTCGACAGCGCAAGACTTAAGTACACATGATGGAATTCCATAAGGTCCTGGCGCACAACAATATTTTAGAGAACTCAACCCTTTAAAAACGTCATATTCCAAAATTACTAAGTTAGGAATTGAGACAGAGTTAGTTATAGGATATGGGTAGTTTGCTGATAAATCGAAATTAGCATTCGAAAAGTTTCGTCGGAAATACTTAGCAAACAGATTTGAGATTTCAAAATCATCGGAGGAATCAGAGCCATTAAAAGAAACATGAGAGGGATATGTGGAAATTTTTTATTTAGAGTTAACAAATTTAAAAAAGTGTTTAGGATTAGGAAACAGACAGGATTTAATGAACTGAAGCTATCTGCAGTAATAATGGTGGTTGAGGGAGTTAAATCTATGCCTCACCACCGGGTAAGCGAAATAGTCGAACGCAGAGCCACTTTTCGAAAATTTTGTGAATAGCGTGTTTTTCTATTCTTGTAATATTTAATTGTCTTATTAAACTAGGGGGTACACCTGCTTCGAGGTCGACACTGCTTAATCGGAGCAGATGCAGCAGTAGCTAGATTTAATGTATTGTAAAACGATGACAATAAGCTTTCAATACTTCCGGTTGAGAAGTCAAGCCTTATATGTGAAAGACGATGTTTTGGCAATACAATATTGATTTTATGAACATCACCACATATATTTAAAATAGTTTGATTGGGCACATGAAGGCAGTTCAACGAACCATCGTTCATATGTTGAAAGGAAATGAACATTGATGGATGATAAGGGTCCTCAGGTAAACTAAAAGATGGGCAACGATTTACGTTAATCTCAGGACAGTTGGCAAAGCAGAGATCAATCAGTCTACCATTACAATTAGGGGTATGATTATATTGAACCAAATTATGATCAAACAATTCGTTAAAGAACACAACAGCCTTATCAAACGTTGAAGTAGAAATCAAACACCCAGAATTATCACTGGTACACCAAGTGACTTGGGGCAAGTTGAAGTCACCCAATGCAACGACCAAATCGTTAGGTCTAGACCGCTTGGCCACTTCACAAATGAGGGCAGCGTGTTTCTTGTGAATGGAGATATCAGAATTTGGAGGAATATAGGAGCAGGTTACAAATAGATGTTTATCAGGCATTATCGCACGAATGGCGATAAATTCAACGTCAGGAGAAGTGGGAAATGACGCAGATATGGCAATTAATACACCACTACCAATGCAATTCACTCGATCCTTTCTGAAGACTTGGAAAGAATTGTGAAAACGTTCCGCGGACTATTTCGCTTACTCGGTGGCGAGGCATAGATTTAACTCCCTCAACCATCATTATTACTGCAGATACCTTCAGTTCATGAAATCCTCTCTGTTTGCTAATCCAAAATACTTTTTCAAATTTGTTAACTCTAAGAGAAAAATTTCCACATATCCCTCTCATGTTTCCTTTAATGGCTCTGATTCCTCAGATGATTTTGAAATC
>NW_023998459.1:3534895-3558336 GCF_014805625.2 Glossina fuscipes | reverse complement strand
CAAATTTGCTTGCTGAGTATTTCCGACGAAACTTTTCGATTGTTAATTTCGCAAACTACCCATATCCTGTAACTAACTCTGTCTCAATTCCTAACTTCGTAATTTCAGAAGATGTCGTTTTTAAAGCGTTGAGTTCTCTAAAATATTGTTGTGCTATTGACTCGCCTTTATTACTTGGAGAAATAAGCTTTAACGTCCCTAACCGCTTCTTTAGGCACTTTATCTTGGGTGAGCTTAGTCAGTGTAAATATAATTATGAGTTGTTTAATCCGCTCAGAGTTGTTTGCAAGAACGTAAATGACGTCTATCACTTATTCTTATTAGCGGACTCTTTAAAGTTCACCAAAGCAACATTGCTTAATACGCGCGATTTACCTATGTCTTACTTAAACTAGCCTTTATCCTTAAAAGTCATTACGATTGGAAAATGAATTGTTGTTAAGTATTATCGGTTGCCAGGCTTATGCATGCTTGCGATGGCTTAGGGGTTCATTTGCAATGTGGTTCTGTACCGCTTGTAAGTGTGGCTCTATGCTGGTTGTGTACATGCTTTTTTTTCTTTTTTTTTCCTTCTTAAAGTTTTAAATTTAATATAAGTTTTACTTTAAGAGCCAATTGAACTCGACTGTTATTTGTTTAGTTGAGTTTCATGTATAAGTAGAATTAAAATAAATAAATAAATAAATGCATGGTTTTCAAACGGTAGTACAAATATGTAAGCATATCCTTCAAGTATATAACGAAGTCATCAATAGCATAATAATAAGCTTCGATTATCGTTCTTTACACGTACGGTTCGCATGGTAAAACTTAAAAAAAAAGAAAGCATTTGCAGAAAGCTGATTAGTCACAAGTAATTAGTAGGATTTTCCCAGAATAGGGGGAGAAATAAAGCAAGTGGAACACTGTAAAGAATGCTAAAGAACCCATTTTGGATATGCTGTTAGCGCTCAACACAGAAAGGGAAGGATACTTAGAATCCATATTTCATAATAGAGGAAAACTAGCGTGGCCATAAAAATTATGAGGTTTGGCACCGCTTCGGTGGAAGCCAGAGGTTAGTACTAATAATTATAACTATAATTAGTGTTCGAATGATTAAGGAATCTAATCGGAAGGTGGCAGTTAGAATGACAAAAAGGCATAGAATAGTAGTATCGTTAAGATTGCTATGGTAATTACGTAATGAGACTTGTTGACAGTAAAAATGTCAAAAGATGTCAAGCAATATCTGTATGGATAATGGTTAGTAGGCCTTGAATGCGGCCGATCAGAAGTTTATATTACGAAGTAGAAAAAGCTTAGCCAACGAGAACCAAATAAATTTACCACCAATGGAAACCACGAAAATGATATGGAACTCGAGGCGTAAGTAATAGGAATCGGGAATCCTTATTGAATGCAGCAAGAACCGTGTCACGTGTACAACAGATAACAGCTATGTGAGCTGCGGATAATCAATCAATCATCGAGAGAGCTTGGAAGTGGGAACTCAGTTATGTAGAAAGCAAAGACTCGCTACAGTCCATAGAGCGATTTAGTTGAAGCATACCGAGTTGCAATGGAATTGTAGTCACAATGTTTCAAACATGTGCATTAACATGGTATCGAGTCAACCACAAGATTGCGTCTAAGTGGAAGAAATTTAAGTGCGAATTTCTAAAATATTTCCTGTCAATACGATATTTTGAACATCTAGAAGACGATGTTAAGAAACAATTACAGAAGCCATGGAAAGAAATTAAAGATTACGAGTTAAAAGTGCAAATTCTGATGAGGCGTATGGGCTAGAGTGAAGAACACAAGATTGAGCGAATCTACAACAACTCTCAACACGAATATTTATGGTACATCTGACGCTTACAGGTGATATCCAACGGAAATTGCCCATAGAGCACCCAAGGAAACAAACACGAAACTCTTTCGGATATCGACACCTGTTAATTCAAACAGCAGAAAAACAAGATGTCTGGTGGAGAGGCCGCAATTAAGCTTAACCCTATTTCTTTTCTTTGTAAGAATACTCAACATGAGGTGGCACAAACGCGGGAGTATGTACGCACAACTGCGGAAGAACATGGCGGAGTGGTGAAGCACCTAACTCCGAATCCTGATCGGTTGGAAGACCTGCATGGAATCCTGAAGAGACGATACAACGCAAGATAGTCGAGATGTACAAGGTCTTGAACATGAGAATCGAGATGGGCCACCAGTCGACACTATGGATGCAATCTCAGCTCTCCGTAATCCGAAGGGCCCGAAGTATGGTAAGACCGATGAAGGTTAATATGCCGAGTTTCCGTTAGGGCAATTTTGAACCAAGCAGCCGATAAATCGGTTATTTGAACAAAATGTCGTTTCGGCTTATATATTACGACAGTCAAGGGGAAATTAGACAGGCCATATCCGTGTGATACAGTGTTAATAAAATGGCAGGACCGCAATCTCCGAAAAGACTCGCGGGAGGGCTCCACTTTCGCAACTCAACCGGCGTGAAAATTCGACTAGGGGGAGTAAGATCTCTTAACCGTTGTTATCTACCACCACATACAGGCAACCTGATACACCGTCCGTGATGAAGAATATCCAACAAGTGGGACAAGGCGGAAATCCGCAAATCGGAAAAGATTTTAAGGTATTTCAGTATATGTTCAATCAAGAAGAAAAGACTTGCAGCCACAGCTATACGCTAGCGAAATAACCGAAGCTAGATGCCAAATAAACAGAAACTTACTACAGGACTTCTCTGTGATTGCTGAGAATCGATTGATTACGGACGCGAGATCTTTAACGAAACACCAAAGGCGCCGCTATCGCCTAGTGTTACACAGATTTGGTGAACACAGTGTTTTTAACTTCCGATTCACCTAAAAACTTTATCAGAAGACCGCTCTAATGAACAGGTTAGGTAGCGGCGAGCATTCCACAGTGAAGAAAATACTTCTTTGTCAAGAAGAACCAAATACGCGAAGTAACTGTACAACCAATATTCCGCAGCGGAGAAGGATATCAGGCGCTGAAGAGTAATTAATTAGCCAGCCCTATTGAACTATAGAAAAGAAGAAAGCCCTTAGTGGGCTTACCAAAGAAGTATTTAAGGAACTAGGAACAGACACCAGGGCAGTTGAATAGATGAAATCAAAGAATGTAGTAATATAATCAAAATGAATAGGTAAATGTATTCCGGCCAAGTTGGAGATTTAAAGTCCATTGAAACTAGAACCATGAACAGATCCATAAACGGACGGAATAAATGAAGAGGAAAGGTGAGGAAAACGCTTATGATGATATTGAAATCGAATATACAATTTACATTGACTGCACGATGCCTTGTGTAGCCCCAGGAGCCTTTCATGAGCCGTAAAGGGCGAACGACTTGTGAGAAATTTCAGGACGGTGGTGGGACAAGCCGCCCTTTACAATCTTTGAAGGGGCGCATAGGGGAAGGAGTGCCGAACTCGGCCCCCGCTTTGTCTTATACTATCGGTTAACAATAAGACTAAGAGTAGGTTACGTAGACTAAGATATGACGCTGAGAAACGCAACAGAGATGTTTGATCTCATTCAAAACCATATGGTCGGGTAATCGACTGGCAACGCTGTCAGTATGGTAAAAAGCATTGTCAGTGTGCGATTTTCGTTGTTTGCTTCTTTAGGCTTTAGTTTTCGTCCTGAGAATTTAATACCGACAGGGAAATTTTATGTTTTCACAAAATCTATATAGAAATTATTGAAACACATGTGAAGATATGTCATGCCGCCGACAACAATATCTACAAGGAGAACAGTTTTACGTTATCCACCAATTATTGACGTAAAATAATAGCTTCTATAAATCTATGGGAATCGACGGAAAGAGTAGGTATTCCTATTCATTACATAATTTACAAAGAACTCGGAACAGATGATAAAGTTAGTAGTTGGTGCGTAATTGTGACAATCTTGTTGGTTGAAATGTGTTCTGTAAGTTAAAGAAAAGACATTCAAGTGACGTTGGGGAAAAAGCATAACCCATATTAATTGAAACGTAAACAAACAGATAGCTTCTCATTACGTTTTGCAAGAGAGTCACACCTTGTTCCAACTAATGCAAGCATTAAGATATCAAGCTGAACAGATTTAATGACACTTATTAGCTGCTAATATAACACTTGTTACCTGACTTGAATATGTTGCATGTGCGCTAATTAAGTGCACAAATGCTTAGGAACATTTGGATCTTTGAACTCTTTTCATAATATCTTGCCAAAAGCAAGAAAAGACTTAGCTACTCTCACAGAAACGCGAATGTGGAAATTGAACTTAAATTAAGAATCAACTTTAAGTCCTGAGGCACTAAAAGTTCAAATATGTATTCCAGGATACATTCATTAACATGACGGTACGTAAAATACTGTGCAGTCGAGAAGGCAATAATTGCAATTTTTTATATCCAAGAAAATGGCATTAGTCAAGTATTAATAGTGCCAAGTAAAGAAATTTGATTTGATAAATTAAGCGAAAGTGAAACTGTAACGTTATCGATGAACAACATGTCTCGAGAATATTGAAAGCAAATAATTAATAAACCAAACAAAGAAAAATTACGGCTGTCTTGAGAAACACCGAGCAGAGATTTTCCATGAAATGACTAAGAAATTTTATTGCTTTAATTTGTACTACGATACTGAGAGCAAAATAGAACATAATCGGCTTTACTTGTTATAAGTAACTGCATGCGAATATTCTATGGATATCAGCAGATTCGTGAAATCTCCTCATTGAAATGTGGCAAGCTCATTTTGGGGGACTTATAGTATCGTACCACTTTAATTTTATTTTTTTGTATTAATTTTATTACTTAATGCTTTTTAGGATAACTATTATCTCAGTAAAGTATTTTTAGGCAAAACTATGCGCAAGAAAACATATTAGAAAAAGATTTTCTAAAATATATTACCATTTTCCAAGATCGTTCGTGCGACCTGTCCGCCGCATTTTACTTAGATAGGTTGCCGAGTTATTTCATCGATAAATTCAACGGCTTTCGCGAACTGAAACCGGCCGAGGTATATGAAATATAACAATACAATCGGGATTATTTACCACAGCAAGCTGTGGAAGATTCATGAGGAATCGTTATAACACAAGGAATCGTGTAACACTACCATTATTCAAACGAGCTTTTAATATTTTAATATATATCTTTTTTACTACTTCCTATTTTACGCTTAAATTTTATAAGTCATTATATGCAGTAATATTACGATTTTACAAATTTTGCTGCAAAAATCGCTTAGCGTCCGGTTATGCCGATTGAACATTTTCATTTGTCTCTAACTCTAAATTTGGGATTAAAATTCTTTTTCGGCCGAAAGCTATTTTCGTCATCTACTAGGTAGACATTTGTAACCTTCTTTATTTATATTTAGAGAAACTAGCAAACATCTCGAGGAGTTAATTATAGGAAGGCGAAGGTTTTTCAATTGCTCTTGTAGAGTAAACACATTAATGTTACTTCCAATAACGCTGCTGTGATCAGAGCCTAAATTTATTGCTATATCGGTTAATATAACCTTAAATATTTTTGAGTGTTAAATCTAATTTAGAGGAACAAAAAGTACGTGGGTTAGGAAAGTAGACAAACTCATTCGAATAGCTAATTATAAAAACAAGGAGGCAGTGGGATAATTCCCATTAATTTGCGCAAGGCCAAACCAAACTTTGGTTTCGACTCATTGGATCACCACAAGTAATAAACTTGCCATTTACAATGAGCAAGTTGCTAAAGTCCTATAATTTTGTTTTTTAAGGAAGAGCTGCAGAAAATGTTTTTTCGATGTTTTCGATGTGCTCCTTCTAAGCAGAGACAGATCCAATAGAAATCGGATCGATCTGTCCAATCGAACATAGCTGAATAGCAGAAGAAGCTGCTTAATGGCATTAGCTAAACAGTTTTTTGATAATACGCACGAATGTTCAGACATATAAATTAATGACATGTGACACTAACATGTAAGTGTTATTAACAAAGTAATTAAGAAGGAAAATCGTAGAGTGCATAGTTAATGCATAATGTTGATGCCGTTGCGATTTATATTTCCACTATTTATAGAAGATCCATCTTCGCTGAAGAGGTCGAAGTAACTGATGCTATTCGACGGTCGCAAATAAGGTGATGTTTTATCCTTACGTCATAAGTAAAGTTATTCAATTCTTTGTAAATAACTACCGAAGATGAGCCATAATTTTAATTCGTCGCGTAAAACAAATTATTTTTAATTATTACGACTCTATTTTACAAACTATGTCTTTAAAATATGACACGAGATCCGTTTTGTTCTTAGAGCGAGATACATAGAAGCTACTATTGAAAACTGGTATTCTTTTGCATCTATCTGTAGGCTTAATTTGACAGCCTTGGTATGAAGGCTGACTGTTTCATCGATTTGTCAAATTGAAATATGTAGATTTGCTGGGGTATTTAGGGGTTCTATTCAGCCGAAAACTATGTTTCAACTACAAACTTTTCGACTTTTCACAAAACTTTATTTAGAATTGATAAATCACATGGTTTTACATGTAAACATTCAAGTAAATCAAAAGAAAAAAGTACAAAACGAAATGAGGATCGTTTCTTTTAAATTTTAAGGTTCTTTGTGTATTTTATGCGTATTTGACGCTGATTTACATTTTCTTTATGTTATGTGATATGCGACTTGGCTTACACCATGTATTACTTTTTAAGAAATGGAAAACAAGCACTAAAAACCTTTTTTTTTAAGTTAAAATTTTCTATTAAAGAGCCACAGATGGGAATCTCGAAATTATGGATCAATTATACACAAAAAGGCTCTCGATGGTGCCATAATATTTATGTAGATTATCAAGATAATCGAAATTGTTATTATACCCACCACTGTAGGATATATATATACTCACTTTTTTTTTGTTTGTTTAATATAAGTAACACCCAAAAGGAAACTTCAGAAACTCTATAAAGTATATATATTCTCGATCAGCATAAAATTCTCAGTTGATTTAGCCATGTCTGTCCGTCTGTGTGTCTGTATGGCACACTCGCGGTCGTAAAAATGAAGATATCAATATAAAATTTGGTAAAATCATTGGAAGTTTGAGCACGCATGTTGGTATTGAAGATTAGCTAAGTTGGTCAGAGCAGAGTGCGCAGTGGATCGTAAACTGAAACTAATTAAATTTTTTCAAAAAAAAATTTTCGATTTTTGCTCGTTATTTGGAAACTATTAAAGTTAGAAAGCTGAAACTTTCCACGTTTGCTTTACGAGACACTTTACTTTCTAAATCAAAAAATTGGACCAATCGGCCGTCTTCGCACGAACTTACGAGTAATTAAATTTAATTTTTTTAAACTTTTTTGAGGTTTGATGCCTATTTATTAAAAGGCAAACAAGACAAAACGTTTAAAGCAATTTTGTACACTCCTCAAATGAAGGTATATTATCTCCCTAAGAGTGATTATGGTAGACCCTGCAATTAATTTTTTTTTAATAATAATATCGATATGGGCATCAAATAAGAGAGTGGAGAAAAGAATGCGAAGAGCATATTGGCGGGTATGCGAGAGTCGGCCCTGGCCGAATATGACTTTCTTACTTGGTTTTTCATAAACTTGTTGTTTGCGTTGTTTGTATTTACGTTGATTTCTTTATTTTTAGTTCTATAACCACAATGCACAATGTAATACGTATCCCGACAGCTCATTTGGGGGTTTTTATCCCGAAAACGGAAACGGCGCCCCATTATGTCAGCCCCGTAAGTATATGGTACGCATGAGTAAAACAGACGGCCACGCCTAGCAATATGCTCAACTAAATATATCGTTTTAAATGAGTTTGTGACTGATATCAATTGCAAAGTATTCGATCGTTTGGGTGAAGAGGACGAACATTCGACCAATCAAAGCGCACAAAAGAGGCGGTGTCTATGAAAGCAAAAATGGTTTTTAATCATAAAACGCCATTAAAAAGCGAGTTTCATAAAAAAAAATAAGCAGGACGACTATAACAATCACAAACAAAGTGATATTTTCGATAAAAATATTAAGGAATTGAACTATGGGAAAAGGTGGTGGAAACCACGCGCATGACAAGTGTACATATTAGAACATTATTTGCCGTATATGCAGTAAGAAAAATCCGTTAGGGAGCGCACCCAGAAGTAAGGAAATCAATTGGGCTAACAAAAAGAAGAATAATAAAACAAATGATTTAAATCATCACGATAATTTGTCTTTTTGTAGAACATCTATCTGATAATCATGCGGTTGTCTCATTCTCACAATCAGTAACATTAGTCAATATTCAATTTAACTGCATTCTAGATATCGGCGTGTCCACTGAAGTGTTTGAAAAATATTTTGACTAAACTATGTTAAAAGAGTGTCATGAATAATTTATCGCCTATAATGTGGAATCGGACGGCCTTGTGCCCATTCGAACCACCGGTTACGTTTGCTCACATAAACACAATTTTAATGTCAAGTTTTTCAAGTACTAAGTTAGTTTGAGGAATTTATAAGTTGTGTTTCTTCCGCTTACATATATAGTTAGATATGCTATAATAGTTGCTTTAATTATGTTTGCACATGTATTATGCCTTTTCCAAACATCAAAAATTTCGACTGTTTAACTGAACAATACGCAATCGTCGCATTTCCCATCAATACCCTTCTTTGCTTTCTATTTTTAATAGCGAAAATGGTAGTGTAAAAAAGTTTACGAAACAATAAACATTTCTTGGTAAATCCAACGTGATAAAGATAAAAAAGAAAAATTCGACGACCGATCTTGTATTTTTAAACATAATTTCGATAGTTACTTTGTTAAAATTTGGCAAAAAAGTATAAATCCAGTTTTGCAAAAAAATTAAGAAACAAGCAACAAATAATTTAAGTAAATTTGTACAATTGAATTTTCGGTCTTAAAAAATATTGGCATACACATAAAAGCAAATTTTGCCACTTTGACTTTTCGATTAATATCATTAAAATGTGCAAATCCAATGAAAATTTTGCTTGCGATCGGCAAAACAATAACACAGTGATGGTATCAGTCCTAAAATAAATAGCCACTTTAAACTCTTCCCCAGACACTGTCCAGTTAAAAAAAAACACGAAGAAATTAGAATTCTTATTCGTCTCAGATATATCTAGCAATTAAATGGAAAGTAACACTAGTCCCTTACCATTTCACTTCGTATGTTTAAATGTGTTTTCAGAAGGAGTCGCTATGGTTCTTCTGCACCTCGGCATATTTATTTATTTATTTATTCCACTAATACAAGAAACTCAACTAAAACAAAATGGCAGTCGAGTTTAATTGACTCTTAAGTAAATCTTAAAATTAATTAATAATAAAACTTAGTATAAGTACAATAAAACAAATAAGGAGGAAAAAAAAAGAGAAAAAAAAAACATGTACACAATTAGCATAGAGCCACACCCACAACCGATACAGGACCCAATTGCAAGTGAACCCCTAAGCCATCGCAAACATGCATAAGCTTGGCAACCGATAATTGTTAACAACAAATTAATTTTCGACTCATAATGACATATTTAAGGTTAAGTCAGTTTAAGTACGACATAGGTAAATCGCGCGTATTAAGCAATGTTGCTTTAATGGACTTTAAAGAGTCCGTTAATGAGAATAAATGATAGACGTCATTTAGGTTCTTGCAAACAACTCTGAGCGGGATAAACAGTTCAAAACTATATTTGCATTGACTAAGCTTTATCAACATGAAGTGCCTAGAGAAGCGGTTAGGGACATTAAAGCCTATCTCACGAAGTAATGCGGGCGAGTCAATTGCACCATTTATTAATTTGATTAAGAAGGAAACCCCAAGAACAAATCTACGTTTCTCGAGTGACGGTAACGATAACAGAAGCAACCTACTTTCATACGGTGGAAGAGGGGAAATCGGGTCCCAACCCAAATTCCTAAGGGCAAACAGCAAGAATTGCTTTTGTATAGATTCAATTGAATCTACGTAGCACCTATATGAAGGAGACCACACAACAGAGTCATACTCAAGTATAGGTCTAACCAAACACGTGTAAAGCCTTTTCGTAATGTAAGGATCATCAAGCTCTTTGGACCACCTCTTTATAAAACCAAGCGCGGACCTAGCTTTGCTTAACGAGGACTCAATATGCAAATTGAAACGTAACCTATAATCGAATAGAACGCCTAAATCTATGAACGAATCGACGTCTTCCAACCTGTGCGAATCAATGAAGTATTGAACGACTTCCTTCTTAAGAAAGAAAGCTTCTTACATTTATTTAGATTTAGTTTCAGAAGATTGAGAGAGCACCATGCAACCAAATTGTTCAAATCGCATTCAAGGTGATGTGATTGCGATTCTACGGAAAAAGAAGAAAACAGTTTCACATCATCAGCATACATTAAAATCTCACTGAATTTAATCACGGAGGGCAAATCATTGATGTATAAATTAAATAAAATAGGTCCCAAGTGGCTACCTTGAGGTACGCCAGACGTCACGGGGAATTCATCCGAGGAAATGAGGTTAAACAAAACCCTGAATGATCTACCATGCAGATAAGGGCTTAACCATTCCACTAAGAAGAGAGGAAAGCCAGAGGTCTGGAGTTTAAATCTAAGTAGTCTATGATTAACCATATCAAACGCTTTGCTAAAGTCAGTGTAAATGACAGTGCGAGAACCACTAGAAAAAGCCTTGAAAACATGAGAAGTAAACTCTAGCAGATTGGTCACCGTAGATCTTCCCTTTCGAAAACCATGCTGGAAAGGAGAAATATACAATTTCATGGAAAAGGCTACATGCAGAGCCACAATTCGCTCGAACAGTTTAGGTAAGACGCTCAACTTGGCAATGCCTCTGTAGTTCTCTACAAGTTGCCTACTACCACTTTTGTGAATAGGAATAAGGAAAGAAGTCTTCCAACACAAAGGGAAAACACCTAAATTCAAAGACTTATTAAAAATCTTTGAGATAACATCACAAAGCTCGCCAGCACAAGATATAAGTACACATGAGGGGATCCCATCAGGTCCAGGCGAACAATTATATTTCAGAGAGCTCAATCCTTCAAAAACGTCTTTTTCAGATATAACAAAGTTAGGAATTGAAATCGAATTAGAAATCGGATATGAATAGTTTACCGATAAATCAAAATTGGCATTTGAAAAGTTCTGTCGGAAGTATTCCGCAAAGAGATTTGAGGTTTCAAAATCATCCGAGGACTCGGAGCCATTAAAAGACACAAACGTCGGATTTATGGAGATTTTTCTTTTGGAATTAACGAAATTAAAAAAGTATTTAGGGTTAGCAAACAAGGAGGATTTAACAAACTGAAGGTATCTGCAGTAGTATTGGCGGTTGAGGGAATTAAGTTTATGCCTTGCAACAGAGTAAACGAAATAGTCGAAAGAAGAACCACTTTTCGAGAATTTTTTAATAGCGAGTTTTTTCTACTCTTGTGATATTTAATTGTCTTATTAAACCATGGGGGACACCTGCTTCGAGGTCGACAATGCTTGATCGGAACAGATGCAGCAATAGCTAGATTTAATGTATTGTAGAACGATGACAATAAGCTTTCAATACTTCCCTCTGAGCAATCGAGCACAATATGAGAAAGATGTGATTTTAGTATGGAAACATTGATTTTATGGAAATCATAAAGTTTATATGAAAAATTTGAATTTTGAACGTTATAGAAGTTCAACGAACCAACATACTTGTAATGAAAGGAAACACCCAATGCTGGTTGATATGGATCCTCAGGTAAACTAAACGGAAGACAACGATTAACGCAAACCTCAGGAAAAGCAGAGATCAAGAAATCTACCATTGCAATTAGGGGTACCATTGTATTGAACTAAATTATTATCAAATAATTCATTGAATAACACAACGGCTTTATCAGTTATTGAGGAAGGAATCAAACAGCCAGAACTATCACTGTAAAACCAATTGACTTGAGGCAAATTGAAGTCACCCAACGCAAGGACTATATCGGTAGGTTTAGATTGCTTGGCCACTTGACAAATGAAGGCTAAGTGTTTATTAGGAAATTTCACTCGAATGGCGATAAACTCAACATCGGGAGTAGTTGGAAATTCAAACGAATAGTTGGGGAGTGCCGAAGAAATGGCAATTAAAACACCACCACCATTGCGATACAAACGATCTTTTCTGAAAACTTGAAACGAATTATGGAAAAGTTCCGACGAATGTAGATCCGGCTTTGACCAAGTTTCAGTGAAGACCAAACAGGAAAACTCCGTGCTCACTGAATTTAGGAAGGTACAACGAATTTTTGAATTTAGGCCCCTAACATTTTGATAAATGAGAGAAAATGAGGCTGAAGAAATATTCAGTTTTTTGAAGGGGAAAGAGCTACTGCATTCGCATTACGGGGTCGGTCCCGAGGGATAAATTCCTTAATTAAGGATGCAACCGGCCACAATGGTTTATTTAAAATCAGATCCATATTTTCGCTCGGAACTAGAATTTTAAAAGATGAGATAGCTCTAGATTGAGAAGGATTCAGTTTGAAAATACTAACTCGCTCTAAATTGACAAAAGGGGCTTTCACTGCCAGATAACCCCTCATGTTTTCAACAGATGTATCTGGTGGCAGTCTTGACACAAATATTGCCTTTCTGGGAGGAACTGCCTTCAAGCATATGTCATCAGTACTGGGAACAGCAGGGTTAACGGATGGGGAGTTATGAGTTGGGGAAAATATAGAGGGGGTAACCACACTTGTACGAGCAGCTTGTGCGACCTGCTCAGTTTGGCGACCAACATTTACACTCGAACAGCGAGGAGGAGAGGACGATTTATTAGTTTTGGGCGATGACGCCTGAGAAGATTGAGTGACATATATGGGAGGAGATACCCTTGCCACTTCAGCATAGCCAGAAGGACTTCTCGGCCTATTTGTAACATTTAAGTTACCAACCGACTCAGACGTAGCAGAAACGCTAACATTTGTAGCCTTTAGGGAATCGCTAACTTGCACCAACGAAACGGACTTAGGAGGTGACGAACCACACGCTACGCTACGCGTTTAGACTTTGTTAGTTGGAGAGGAAGATGACTACGCAATAGACCGACATTCATCAAACCTAGTCTTGATTAATTCAAACTTCTCCCACAAAGAGCCGAGATTTTTGCTCAAACCTGAGAAACAATTTCTCGTCTCCGTGAAGAGTTTGTAGAAATCAATGTCCCGCTTTCTACAGTCAGGACATGACCATCGTAAACCTTTAGAAGGGTCAAGGACTGCATCAGCAGCACGGCCGGTAATACCAGCACACCTTGAATGTCCAAAGCGATCACACAACCAACAAGAAATGAATCGTTCAGATTCAGTGCCGGATTTCGCACGACATGGAGTAAATAAGCAATCCATGTCAATTGGAACAACAAAAGTAGCTTATGAAGGGAAAAAAGAAAAACTAAAAAATTCCCCGGCAGCGAATTAAAGCAAATATTTCACTACCTTGCCCACTGTAAATAAAAAGCGAAAACTAAAGAACTGTAAACAAAAGATTAACAGGCAAAAAAAAGACTTTTTACAAAGAGCTCAATTGTTGCTTACACAAAACCAAAATGATTTTTTCACATAAATGATTATAATATTCATATACGTTAAATTAACACTTTATTCTTTTAGAGAAATTATAAAATTGAACACGATTAAAGCAAAAAATAAACATAAAAGCAAGAAATACACTAAAAAATTAAAATATTTCTTACACTGAATAAAAACGCAACCACAACACGACGCAGAGTTGCCAAACTGTCAATTATATTTTATTAGTACTCCCTCCGTAAAAGGATCGCTTACCTTTCGTTTAAACGACATATCTTACAAAGAGCTGCTGAATGATCAAGAATTTTGTTTTCTCCACCATTGTGCAATTGACTAAGCCTGACGGTGAAAGTGGGCGTAAGGCCCACTTCAACAGACTGCGTCTGTTTACCAAACGTACCATCGAGGATAAAGCAAATTGCTAATGCTGTATTCTTTCCCCATTTCACAAAATTATTTGTTGTGCATTGGCTATCGTAGAAACGAACCGCGAATGAGCAATTTGTTTCATCTCCATGCCAGTAGAAGTCACGTAGAAATAACCTTGAACACTCAAACTCTGTGAGCGGTAATGTGAAGTGAAGATTAAACCATGGAAGATAATTGCAAACATCTCAAGTTCCACAGCTCGAAATTTTAAAGATTAGTGCGATAACAATATTAATGAATTTACATAGCCTTCTGATTTGCGACGAGCCGCCTTGCAAACAAAATTGAAGCAATTAAAGAGGTATTGATATGAACCGTAGGAAATTTTCCAATCGCACATTTCTCTGAAACTGTCGATCATAATCACCCTACAGCATATCAACCTTATCAGCCTAATTACTCGGATATACATTATTTAGGCCAATCCGATCAGTGCAACAGAAATCGGAAAGGCTAGTACAGATGCCGCTGCGCCAAAAGAAAAATAGAAGTTATTATAGGCAAAGCAAACTTTCCAGGCGTCATTTTCCGCCTAAAAAGCGACAAAGCGATCTGACTATCGGCTTCCCACACGTTAACATGACCATCTGCTAAACCGGCACTTTTACACGCCGTGGTGGAAGAGGCCTTGATGCGTTAGAAGATAGTTCATTGGTTAAGTGAAATTATTGCTTCTACAGCGCATTGACCAGGAATTGATCGATTCTTACGAAACTAGCAGTTTATCACAAATTCAGCAGTTTAGAAAACTTTTGAATTTCTATGTTTATAAAAGTAATATATCAAAAAGCTTTGCTTTTTTATTTATTGCCAGAAGTTTTCCCTGTCCAGTTTTATTATTATAGAAAACATTTTCTTTACTGAAATAAAAAGAGAACTTAAACTGAAAATATTTATATATTGGAAATAAAATTTGAGCAAGTAGCTATAGACCCACCTTGCCTATAGATTTTCATGCAACTTTCAAAATTTTCCGAAATGACTTAGATAACTTAAGCAATTTTACAATCCCCCGCCGTATTTTAGCAGAAATACAGATTCGCGTGTTTGAGTGCGGCACAATCTGCAAGGGTAAACGAATGAGTTTGGGCTTCCAAAAAGTAGCACGTCTTCTTTAAAACAACAAACCCCACATCGACTGAAATTATGTGCAGCAGTCATTACTGCTAAACTAGCATACGTAGTGAAAATGGATCTCAACGTGCGTAATCATCCAAATTTCTTATGGACTGACTCCAAAATCATGAAATCTAGGATAAATTTACCACCACTCTCTAAAACAGTTCTAGCTAGCAGGCTAGGTACAATTCAGTATCAGACATTGGACAACTAATGGCGGATTGGGAAATCTAATGAAAGTCCTGATATATTGTCCAGACGTCTTCAACCAACAAACCTGTCCACATGTAATCTGTGACTTTACGGTTTGCGGTACCTTCATGGGGAAGTGAAATTACGGCCCACAATATTCTTGCGAAGAGTTCAAATTTTCACCAAGAAAATCAAAGTTCGGTGTAAAAACGGTTATCGCCTCTTTTTTATATATTTCTCTACAGTCTGATTTTAACATGTAATTGAAGTATATCTCACTTCTTCAGGATATGTGTAGTAAATTGAGACTCAACGATACTGTTATCGTAGTGTGGTTCCATCCTTCTCTTGCACGAAGCAGCTAGCTTGGACTTAACTGCTAACTACAAAGGTATTACCAAAGCTTTTTGAGAACTTAATAGCGTCAGCAGTAAAAAGGTGAAATTTATTACTCAACATAGATTCATCAAAGGGGGTCCACGTCGACAATGCTTTTGGAATGCGTTTTTTAATCATCTTCTCATCTTATCTATGTTGATTTCAATAAAGTATTCGGCTCCACACATTCGGATTCTGAAACTTGATTTGGGCTTTCGTCTGCGTCTGAATTGAATTATTTCGTATTAAAGATAAAGAGTGCAGAACGTTTCATTTAGGTCCATCATATCGCAAGTTACTATTCGTCAATGCTTACTTATATTTTTTTTATTATTAAATTATTGCAAATTATTTGAATCATCCTAACCTTAGTTTTAAATTCTCATTTTTATTCCTAGGCCAAGTGACGTTCAGCAACTTACGTAGCGTTGTATTTCTGTAGATTAATGTGAATTTAATTTAACTAATGTTATTTTAATATTACTTTAGATTAATATTGTATAAGATATTGTTAATAAAAAATAATAGTTAATATTTGGTATTGTACTCTGTATATAAGTGTATATAAGCTGTTGATACTTAAATTCTAGCTGATTATTATATAAATTGAATTGATTCTCAGACCGCACCTCACACAGCTACGCCATAAGGAGTTTGATACAGCACTTAGTGCAATAGAAGCAACACAGGACGCTGATGTGTAAATTGAATTACACAATTTGGAACAACATCCAGATGTCAGTAATTAAAGTTACATCATCAGCTTAATTTCTTTCATCGCTGAAAGAGGCGCCGTTTGTGTAGAAGGACGTTTAGAGCAATTACTGCTGCTTTCGTATTTTCCTTAATTCCTTTGTTACATACAGATAAAACTGTTATTAAGGTTATTCCACGAAGATGAAAAAGAAAATTCGATGGGAGAGAAATCGCCCATGCTTCGATCTATACCTAAAAACAACAATGATGTCAGTCCGCCAAAAAAGGCTAAATACACAAATATCCCAATATTACTTACCCTGCTAATAACATCACTTCTCATACCTGTTGCCATCTGCAAAAATATGATGGTTAACAACCCTTCTGGTGACCAAACCTTATATGTCAAAGGCATCGTAGCAGCAAGGCTAGTTACTGCTGTGTGGAAATTGTATTATCATCACGCACTAATTACGTCACAGATAAACGATTTATCTTCATGCGTGCAAGCCTTACAACCATACAGCAACTCGATACCGTTCAATCTACAATATCTTGCCCAACAGTCAACAATGTGGGAAACGAATTACGCCAAGAATGGGAATTATGTGCAACCAGAACATTTAAGAAATAACCATTCATAATATTCAAAAATATTGTTCATATTATGTAGAAGATTTAACGAAAACTATTAGTAAACCAAAAAAATAGATTAGGATCACCGTTTACGATTCCTGAAAACATCAATGATTGAGTTCGCTATTAATTCCATAATACAGGACGAGATCAATACTCATCAGAGGTTAAATGAGAGCATATTATTGATGATTGATCAGAACAAAAGTGAAATACATAAGGAATCTCAAAAGATTATGAACTCCCAAGCAGTTTGACTTTTACCAACTTAATTGACGATGGCAGCTACTAATCTTCAAAGAACCGAGGCTGAAACTATAGCCGTTCTCAACGATGCCTGTAGCGAAAGAATTACTCCACATATATTTCTCCATTTCAGCATGGCTTCCTAAAACGAATGTTAAGCGTTAGAAGACTCTTAGAGTTTATTTGCCATGTTTGCAAGGCTTTCTCTAGTGGCGCTTGCACAGATGTCGCGTAAACTGATTTTAATTAAGAATTTGACTTAGCTAGACGTAAATTATTACCCGTCAACTCCAGGCTTTCCTTTGCACTTATTGAAATGGATAAGCTCTTATCTCCATAATAGACCCTTTATGGTTCTGTTTAACACCATCAACTCTGATCAATACCCCGTCACGTCAGGTGTCGACCAAGACGGTCATTTAGGACACCTTTTGCTTATCTTCTAACCTCCCTTCGGTGGTTATTGTTTTCTTCTTTCCCTTGGAGTCCCACTTATATCTCTTTTAACCTGACTTAGACAACTTGGTTACGAGGCGCTCTCTAAATTTTATGGAATTAAATTTAATAAAATGTAAGAAGCTTTCATTCTCAAGGAGGACTCATTCACTACTGATTACTTCATTGATTCACAAAAACTGGAAATGTAAATCCTTTCAGTGGCTTAAAGGTTTTATTCGACAATTGGTATCATTTTAACTTGTTGATCTCTCTTTAAATAAAGCAAATTTTTGTTAAATGGTGGTATAAGGAGTTTGACGACCTTTACGTTACTAAAAGACTTAGTGAGCTTACGTCTATATATCAGTATGCGTCTACTATGTGGTTCCGTTCCTAAACGGGGTATGTAGATTCAGTAGAATGAATCCGTTCAAAAGCAATTCTTGCTCTTTGCCCCTAGGAATTTGCGCTGAGATCCGCTTGTCTCTCTCTCCGTAGATTTATCCTCGGTGTTTCTTTCTTAGATAAGTTACTAAAAGGTACTATCGATTCGCCGACATTGCTTGGGGAGATAAGCTTCACACGTTTCTCTAGGAACATTACTTTCGTAAATTTTAGTCAGTGTAGATATAATTAAATCTATGGTTTAATCTCAATAGCGGGTGTATTAACAACTATCAAATCAACTTTCCTAAATATGTGAAGATTGCCTATATCGCATCTAGATTAGATTATGGAATTTGAAAATTGTACTACATTTTGTCCTTATTATCGATTGTCAAGCTTTTGCATGTTTGTTTCGCAAAAGGATTGGAGGTGCACCTCTAAGAAGTTATGCCTCAATTGGCATTGCATGTGTACATGCGTTTCTTTTTTTTTGTATTTATCTATGCACGAGTTTTGTGTTCATTAGACCGACGTCAAGGCGTTCTTCCGATATCTAAAGATCACCAAATTTTTAGCATTGTACCTGACGCGAATGGCGCCGATTGTTGCAAACAGCGGCGCAAACGGCGAATACGTACGCGTTTCTGAAATAATCAGAGAAATGACTCATAAAACACATTTTATGAACAAAAACATTCAAAACTTGCTATTTTAATAGTATTTGTTAACTAATAATCCAATATAACGTAGCCGCATATTTTCACAGGTTATCACTTCATTCTTAAAGCAGTTGGGGGAAACGCCATCAAAATATAATATATTCCAATGAAGAAAATGATTTCACAGAATTATGAGAGTTATTTATTCATATTTTCCGAGCAAAGTTATCCGCATTTACAGAATCCGGTATTTTGAGAGTCCGATGAGATATCAAGTCCTTGATAAACACGAATAGTGTGTTCCACTCTGATACATTTTGCATATATATATAGGTTTATATAGGTTTACATATAGGTTTATATTTTTTCAAGGATCCCATTGCAACGTTTCTTTTAACCCAATCCCACCCAGGTCGTGCATTAGTTACAACTTCGTAACTTGTTCTCCACCACTGATTGTTATTGGGCTCTTCAACACTGTTCTGATCTTTTATCACTTGGTTTGCAATGGAAGCAGGTTTACAACAATACGTTATTGATTGTTTTTTGGATTTTTCTCAAAACAATGTGCCGTTATTGTACTTACGACCGAGAAAAGATCTTAAACATTTTCAGTATTACTTGGAAGGCCGCGCATTTACCATCGAAACAGACCACAAACCTCTCACATTTCCTTTCTGCCAACAATTGGACAACGCAACTACGTCAATTGGATTATATTGAACGACGCAGTAGCGTTATTAGACACGTCAAAGCAAAAAATAATGCACTAGCTGATTTTCTGATCAATGAAGCACACGTAGCACAATGGATTACAATGGATTGATATGGATTACAATTTTGCATATCCTGACAGAAATCGAAGATTGGCAAACATAAAAACGCCAATCGGTAATACATAGCGCCGTGACGTTTTAAACACATAGACGTCGACATCATTTTTCTACCACCTTGTTTAAAAAATTACGTACGCTGTCGTACATGTATTAACAGATCCTCAGGATGGCCGGAAGACGTACCCTGAAAAGAAATTACTGCTGAGTTAGTGGCTAACGCTTTCCTGCAGGGCTAGATTTGTACATTTTGTGTACCAAATCAAATTACAACCGATCAAGGCAGGCAAGAATTCGCCAAAGTCGTCCATGCAGCATACATATAACACTCAAAGTAACGGAAATATTGTATGGAACTTTGAAAAATTCTATTAAATTTCGCACAAACGAACAAAACGAACAGATTTTGTGCCATCAGTCCTACAGTTCAGGTTACATACATGCTGAATTAGTCTATGATACAACTTTAGAACTCTCTGATCAGTGTGTAGCTGAAAAGACGAATAACGGCTGTTACATGTAAGCTTGCAATGTAATTCGATACGAGAATATACATTGGTACGTTCCGCGAGATATGACAACGTGTTCCTATGTATTTTTAAAGAACAATATTTACAACATTCGTATACTGGCCCTTACAAAGTTATCAAATGGACTGGTAAAACGTTTATAGCTAAAGTAAGCAACGTAGAGAAAACCATGTGAGCTGAAAGACTGAAACCAGTGAAAATCACGCAATAAGTCGATGATTGACCCATGGAAATGCATAAAAATGACATTTTCTCAATTTACTTTTAACGAAATTCATAATATAAATAATAATAAATAAATCACAAACTGTGCTAAATGTAAAGAAATCAAGAAGTTGCACTTTTCTAGAAAAAGCGTATATGAGTTGGAGGGTCGACTTATTCACACAAGTAATTTATCAGTTCAAAATGTGCGTACACTCAACATTTTGGAGCTCGCTGAAAATCACATTGCCTTCAGTCAAAATATGCTATCCAAAGCATGGTAAACTTCATACGCTACATTGCTTGACAAAATTTTTCTGTTGCTTATCTTAGCAGAAAGCTCGTTTTAATCGAAATCAACTATGCTTATAGGTGGCAATAACGGCAAATCTATTCTGAAAGCGGTTTATCACTATATAGCCAGAACTAGTATATGGTATATTCAAACGACACCCGTCAAAGACATTATTGCCGGGTTTTTCCAAAGTTGGAAAATAGTGTGCCAAGAGCTAATAGCCCACATTATTCAATACTCGATGAAGTTGTTAAAAAAACTATTATTGCGAAAAAAAATTAGAGAGACCAATTCGCGATTAACTCTTTTATGCATGTTGCAAAAGAAACAACCACATTCCTCAACGTCTCCCGGAGAGTTTAACCACAATGTGCTTTTAAATCTGCTATGGTATAGTTCACTTTCAACATCCAAAAAAGTATATGCCAAAATTTTTTTTGAGAAAACTCGCGAATAGGAAAATAATGGTTGGTATATATAATGGTTGTCCCCTGTCAATGCATTAGTAGATGCCACTGATAGATAGAACGCAGTGTTTGCTTTTTTGGTGAGAAAAATGTTTTATAATATAATAAAAAGCAAAAAAAAAGAACAAGACAAGCGAAAGATGTCCCTTAATAAACAAGTGACAAATATTTTATATAAGATCATCTTCGTGCGGTTGTATGACGAATATAAGTTTACTAATTGATGGCCAAACCTATCTCAAAAAATTCTGTTTATTTTTCTTTTAAATTTTCGTTAAAGAATGTGTGCGAAAACTATTAATGATTCTCTCAAACGAAACAGGGAGCCGAAAGCTTTTTTCCTTCTTCGGTGCAAAAGAGAACAACAACGCTTGCATACAATGATTCACCACATTTAATGCACTTCAAGAAGAGAGAATAAAACAGAGCGAAACGAACTTGCTGAGCTAAATAAAAAAATACGTAGATTATCGGAGATCAAGAAAGAAATGGACAACATTAATAAAGACATAATGGATATCGTTGATGTTCCTCAATTAAGGAATCTAAACCAAGAGTTTGAAATGCTTAAGTTCAGAATTCAAAAGCGTGAAAATTAAGCTGTTGCGGTTGATATTCGTAACCAGGAAAACGAAAATCCGAATCAAGTGCTGTGGAACATGTGTGAAGATGTAAAGATTGCTGCTCTTAAGTTTAAAGAAATATTTCAAGTTAAGGTAATACTCCTTATGGTCCGTTATAGTAAACTTTTCTGCAGACTATACTCGGAACTTTCTTCTTCGTAATGTTAAAGATTTTCGAAAGAACTATTATTATTATTATTATTATTATTTTAATTTTAGACTAATGAATTGAATTCTTAGACTATTCGAAAGAACTATCTATGACAATTGCAACTAAATCGAATTGGGTTCGACAGCGAAAAATATTTTCATATCGGCACTGGGTAAAGTTGCCCAATATCATGTGTAAAAAAGAAGTATTTGCTCAGATACCTTAAGTTTTTTAAGATAGTGAATTTTTCTAGTTATTTATTTGTTCCTGTTTTGTGCTTGACGGCTGAAAACTTGCTTTAAGAAATGCCACACTGCCCATGCCTCTCCTTCTTATTTTGAATGCTTCTGTTATAGCGTTCTATGGAATTGGCTGTATTAATATATTAAATATAGCATTGGAAGCTTTTACACGCAGGTTGGCCAATTTACATGGTCAAAGCATACGCCGGCACTGAAGTGAAAACTAAAAGCACTTCTATCTCAATATAAAATTTTTTGGGCTTTTGTTCATTATTGAAAATTTTGACAGCTGAAATCTTGTACACTTCTTTTTATGGAGGATCCTAGTATTAGGGAAAAAATAATGTTAAAAATTATTCTGGACATTCAACACAGGAGGATACTTTGTCTTTAAATACAAATAACTGGGCTAGCCATATTCTTACAAACTGCCAAAACATAATTAATTTAGTTTTTCTTCCCTCACTATTCTTAAGTTATAGCAGAAAGAGTGCGATGCGGACTTTATAGCAAAATATTCATATTTGGATTACGGTATGTAGTGCCATCGTTTACCCGCAATCCATTAAAACAATTGTAATGGACACCGGCACTGTACCATTAAAAAAATAAAATAAAAAAAAAGAAAAGTAGTTTTTGTCAGAAAAAAAAAACGAAATTTCAGTTTTCCTGGGGAGAGAAAAGAAAAATTTTTGAGAGTTGAGGTTCGAAGAATGAGCTATACACATATTTCTGCTAAAATATTGAATTCGAAAAATTGTGAATAAATACGAGCAAAGGAAGCTTCTAAAAGCGTATTATTTGAATAGAATTGTTTGAAACTGTCCAAGAAAAAAAAAATCCTTTACATAAAAGAATTATTGACTGCAGCAGTTGAAGTGATGAAGGTTTTTTACGAACATCGATGTCAAATTTTCACTAAGAAAAATTAATTGATTCAAATGGTTTTGATTATAAAAAACTAAGAGAAGCAAAAAAAAACAAAAATCACACTCAATCACGGGTTCTGCTGTTCAGATATCCTTCGCTTTGTTATGAAGCGGCCTCACAACGTGTCTTAATGGATCAATATACAGCACAATACTCAGGTTGGTGGTGTTAATGTTTCCATAAACTTACGTGACTTGCAAGATTAAAAGGTTACCTTCTCACGAGAATAGAAAAAAAACGAAAATGTGCTAATAAGCAGCCGCGACAGTTGACACCATGATTTGCATGTAACGGAATTTACTTTTCGGCTCAAAATTATGTCCTTAAATTTGAAATTGTGCTTTCAGCAGGCAACCGAGTATGTTACTGCG
>NW_023998459.1:3436571-3534795 GCF_014805625.2 Glossina fuscipes | reverse complement strand
CTGCGAGCTTAGAAGATTGGCATTTATCTTTCTGGCTGGGATAACGATATCCACCCATGCTATCCCCGTAGATATTCAAAGAGAGGACAGAGAGTGCAAGGTAACTGTGCACCTTGCATCCTGCGCGTCACGTTCCTTATAGGATAAACAATGATTCCCATCACGCGAAAAGTCTATAAAAATATAATAAGAATTTGCTTCCGCATGCAGGTTTGGCTGCTGCTGAGCAACTAAAGAGTGATCTGCGTTTGTTTGCTGCTTTTATAACTATTGGCTACCACGTTATAAGTAACACAAGTTTAGTTATATTATAGCTTATGCAATAACTTGGTTTTATTGGAACCTAGAAAATACTCCATTTTATTGCAGCTTAAAAAATAACACGGCTGCCGGTGAAGTTAATGGAGATTTGTGGTTTGTTTAAAGTTTTCTCGACTTTTCTGCACTTATGATAGGATGCGCTATATCCACACAAGACCATTGCGCGTTGCATGCGTTTCTTATCGCAAAAATTGAAATAGACGACTAGATGATAGGCGGAAAAATTAATTTGCTGGTTTTTGCATTAGGATTATATTCTTATAAAGCAAAAGCTCATAATACGGAGGTAATTGTTAAATGTAGGAGGTGATTGGGAAGCCTTACTATGAATAGTAAAAAAAAAAACAATTAAATCGCGCTACTAAATTTGGATAATTTACATAAGAATGAAAAAACTTTTTATTTTATCGTTATTACAATTGATTCATGTGGATACCATTTGGACTAAGTATGCCTTAGTTGAAAGATGTCAGGACAGTTTTATAGTTAATTTTAATATCTTGTTTGTCTCTCTTCGTAACAGTCGTTCCTTTATTACATTATCAATTTAAAAAATGTGTGTGGACTTCACTGCGATTTCCCAATAAATTCATTTTCTTTTGATCTTTCACTGTAGATATTGTGAGGGCCTTCCGGCCCTTTCTCTGGGGCTGGGGCAGCTTAGTGGCCTAGGAAAACACAAGAAAAAAAAATTTGTGTTTACAGGTACCTTTATTATTCACTCTTTAATTGCATAATTATTCGAAGACTAATGAGCAATCTGGTAACATTTAAAATTATTCATTGGATGGGAGAGTAGATTCAAATAAACACTCATTTTCTCTTATGATTTCAAGGGTTAAACGCTTCAGAGAGCTGCAGTCTTGCTGCTGCTGATAATGAATTTCAGGATGATAATAGTGATGCTCTGAAGGCTGGAATTTAATAATACTGTTTCGCAACATCATAAATTCTTCGTGAAGGTTTTGGAACAAAATCTCTAATAACTAACAATTAACTGCAATTTTTTTTTTCAAATAATTACTGACTTTAATTTTTCTTTGCTAAGTAACGGTGCACGCATTACAGTGTTAATTTGTTGCTTGTACTGTATATTCAGTGATTTAACGAGAATTAATATTATTTTCCAGTAGAATTGCTTGCTTTTTAAAGGCTTGCTTTAGTCCCTTACTACATATATCACTTTAATGTAAAAGTACGTCGAAAAGATTTAATTTATACGATGAACCATAAATTACTTTTTATGAAAGTATACACAGATTCATTTGTCTTGATAGTCACATTCAGCCCAGACCTCTGAAAAATATATACAACAATAGTACATTTTCTTCTGCCTCTAGCGCCGGTGGTACAGCTGCAAATCCTCAAGGTGCACAAATAAGCAGAGTCACTCCATCTATTTTTTTTCCACCCTAAATTTATGCTTTAAATAGTAACGTTTCGAACACGAATGCTGTGTCCTTGACAACAGTTCCTTTTCGGAAAGCAACATTTGTGTCAGGACTGGCAATGGATACCTCAAGTGATAACATAGAAAGTTATGCCGTAAAAGAATAGTCTGTTAATCTTAACCGTGTTAACGTGTTTAAATTGTCCCTATCTCAAAACAGCGATCTCTCTTCCTTAACATTTTAGTTTTGACAGAAAACACAGATACTTTGTTAAATAAATCTTTGTGCCCCTAGGATCTTTAATAAAGGAATTTACTGCATGGGACTTCGGAACACTAATTCTAGACTCGGAAAAACTGAATATTTCCGCAGATCCAGCAACTTCTATTTACCAAATTGATAGGGGCGTAAACTCAAAAAATTCAGTCCACTTTCCTAAATTCAGTGAACACGGAGCTTTCCTGTTTGGGTTTCACTGAAACCTGATTAAGGTCTAGTTTACATGCGTACTAAGCATTTCACAATGTTTCCTTGTTTTCAGGCGTGTTAATTGCTTTATCTGTTGTCCCGTCCTAATCATTTAAATTTTTTATTCCTCCTCCGCTGTATCATTCTAATATGTCAAATCCAACTTCCTCAAATAAACATGATTTTATTAAAATCAATATTTTACTGCTTAAATCATCTTTCACACTTTTGTTGCATTTTTCTGCTGGGAATACTGAAACCTTAAAGTCAATGCTCTATAATGTATTAAAGTTAGCATCCGATGGGATCAAGGAGCCTCGATCTCGGAGCAAGTGCCCGCAATGGTTTAACTAGAGAATTAACACTAAACGTACCATGCGCGGTCAAATAACCGTTTTTAAAATTTTGTTTAAAATTTCTCGCATTCAACGTTATTGTATCATCAAGCAGCTTATTGACTTTTCGTAAAATATACATACATCGAAAAGCGGGGAACGAGTTTTTATTGTAGCATCAGGAAAATATTTTGTTTACTATCTACTTTACTAAGGTACATACGTTTTTTTGAAGCGGTCATTTGACCGCTCATGGTAGGACGAAATGTCGGTACGTTTAGTGCTAAGTATTATAAGAACAGGAAAAACAAACTTTTTAAAAAATTTATGAAATGTTATTCTTTTTATGACCATTTCCCCTATTATGCTGCAAGGCATAGATTTAATTACTTCACCTGCCAATATTATTGCAAACACTTTCAGTTGATAAAATCCTCACTGCTTGTTAACCCTCAATACATTTTTAAGTTTGTCAAGTCTAAAACAAAAATCTCCTTATATACCTCGCATGCATATTGCAATGGCTCCGAGTCCTCTGGTGATATCAATGCCTCACCTCTCTTTGTTTAATACTTTCGAAATTTTTCACCTCTCAAGTACTCTCTAAAATATAGTTGTACGTCTGGGCCTGATTTCATTTCGTACATCCAAATCAAGTTTTAACGAGCTATATTGTGTTATTTCAAAAATTTTCAATCAGTCCTTGAGATCATCTGTTTCCTTTTTGTGTTGAAAGCACAATTTCCTCATTTCAATTTACAAATTTGGAAATAGACAACGTTGAGAACTACAGAGGCATTGCCAAGTTAAGTGGCTTTCCAAAATGTTTTGAGTCAATCCTTACTTATTATTCAGCTTTTGCTATTAAATTTTATATTTCTCCATTCCCGCACGGCTTCCTAAAAGGAAGATCAACTGTTACGAATCTCTTGGAGTTTACTTTATGCTGTTAATTTATACATTAAAGATCCCCGGTCGGTGATTAAATCCAGCCAGATCTTAATGTACACTGACGATGTTAAACTGCATCAAACTCAAAAACTTTTCCCAAATTTCAGATTTGCTATGCTAGTTAACTAAACGTAAACTTTTGTTTGTATTTTTTATTTTTTTTATTTTTCTTTTATTTTGTTTATCTTTGTTTATTTTACTTACTTTATACATGAAATTCAAGTAAAGAAAATTACAGTCGAATTCAGTGTGTCTTAAAAGAAAATTTTATACGACTTGTTTTAAAAACTAGCATCCAATAAAAAGGAAGATAAAAAGAAGGATAATAATAACAAAGTACGTTAAAAATAAATTAAAAAGTTAAAAATAATAATTCATGTACAAATAAATAAGAGAGGAAAAAAATAAAAAGAAGCATGCGTAACTGGAGTATGTCCCTTTTGTGTGGTCTGCTTCATATAGGTGCTATGTAGATTCAATTGAATCTGTTCAAAAGCAATTATTGCTGTTTGCCCCTAAGAATTTGGGTTGGAATTCGATTGCCTCTCTTCCCCGCTATGAAAATAGATTGCTTCTGTTGTCCTTACCGTCTCTTGAGAAACGTAGATTTGTTCTTGGCGTTTCCTTCTTAATCAAAGCACTAAATGGTGCTAATGACTTGCCTTCTCTAGACACTTTACCTTGGCTAAGCTTAGTCAATGTAAGTATAATTATGAGCTGTTTAACCCGCTCAGAGTTGTTTGCAAGAACCTAAATAACTTGTCGGCATCACTGATCGGCATTGTATATTTGCTTGTAGTTTACTCTAATACCGTAACAGTTGGACCTTTTACTGCTGCTTTGATTCAACCGGATAATGCGTTCAAAGTATGAGTCATATGCTCCAGAAATGGTCTCTTGCAGACATAATTGTTTACCGACTCATTTTAATATTCAGTATAAATCTACCTTACTTATCGATTACTTTCTCATATTATCAATCTGTTACGTTTAGCTTCTCACACCATGCGCTAATCTCGTTATTGCTTTCTGTCAACGAAGTTAAAGTGTGACGCGAAGTCTATTAGAAAAACTTTAATAAAGTCAATATAACCGCAATTGTTAGTTATTTACAAGAGTTGGTTTTAGTCCATTTCATTTTTCAAATTTCGTCGACATTAAATATACTGCACAAAATCCTACATCTTACCCCCTACCTAAATATTCATCTGGTTATGAAATTCGCAACATCTCGTATGAGATGGCATTATATATGAACAATATCCTCGTTCCCTTAATGCAACTAACTGGCGAATCTATTGTAAGTTGCTTAAATTGTAGTATCTAATGGGAAAAGAAAATAATCAGGCTTATGCCAACTTCTCCGAAAATGCTAATTCTAAGCAAATGCGGTATATGCTCTCTAATAAAGATGTAGTGGAAGGAAAAGTGGCGACCTTAATAAGGTAGATGTAAAAGCTATCAATGAGCTTTTCGTCAACAATCAACTAAATGTCCGAGATTCAAGAACTTCAAAAAATTGTTCAATAATTTCTCTTTTCGGGACGCGGATGAAACCATTCTTTATAGTGCTGTTCGAAAAATGACGTTTACCTCGAGTGGATTTCACGTAATACCTATCAAACTTGTTAACTTCATCTTTCATCCCACATTGTTAAAAATTGAAAATGAAACTCTTAATTTAACGCTTTAAACTCGGGTCGTCCGCTTTTACGCTGCGTTATTTATTCAATACTGATTTATCATTTTAATATCAAGTTAAAATAAAATCTTACAACTATAAGTTAAAGAATCGTTACCTGTTGTGTATAAGACGTTTTCTCTCTTATGGAGATACAACAAGAATAAGTTTAAAAGGGAATGCGGAGTAAGTGAAATGTGTGGAATATTACAAATTGTTTTCTATATCCTCCATCCCGGCACCTGATATCTCAAAGACATACAGGGGTTGTGTAGGACTCTTTAAGATAACTCTTAGCTAAATTATTTCTGTTATGATGTATGGACTTTAACAGACATAAACATTCGCCACGCAACCCTTAAGTAATCTTTAATCAATCATTGCCGCAAAGGCCACGATTGGGCTATCGCTGGCCCATCGCATTTCATTTCTGTGCGAAAAATGAAATGGAGTCAAAACTTCCCAATTATTATGAGCGCTAGTAATATATGTATTTGATCGGACAGTACTTTCGATTTTCGTTAATACCTTTGTTAGGTCATCTAAAAACAACTTCGACTTTTCAAAAGCCGCTTTTAAACAACGTTTTACGCTTCTTACAAGACATTCTTAAAAACCATGGAAGAATTTCCATTCTGGTTAGCTGCCATATTTTGTACATCCCCAAATTTTAAAAACTCTAAGTTTTCTATGTTCTAAGTGCACTCTTTTTACGTTATCCAATATAATTACCGCTGGCTCTCGTGCAGTGAAAAGCATGACGTACTCTTTTTTCACTTCTACCATCTTCAGCTGGTGGTTAAAGAGGGCCAACAAAATCAAAGCCTGTAGTATCGAAAGGACTGCTAGCAGCCACAAGTTTGTCTACGGCTCCATTGTGCCGTTCCCATGAAAACGTAAGCAGACAACACAACGCTGGAGAATTCGCTTTACTGGTTGTCGCGTCTGCACATTTCAGTATTTGGTTCAAATAAACGCTAATAACGCGGAAGAACCGCCTTGAGTTGTTTTGATATGGGTGTCTAATACTACAAGCTGACACAAGTATGATTTTTTCGATGAAATAATTGGACGTCTTATGCCAGCACATCATTTATCTTGGGGTAGCCTATAAGTGGCCATTTACCGTAGTTAATTGTAAGATTTGGTGGTGATCATTTTAAGTCACTTGGTAATTTGTTAACTTTCTCCAAAGCGTTTATTTCTTTGCTGCTTTATTGTATTTGTTCACAGTTAGTTAATTAACTTTCTACTTCTTTACACGCTGTAAGATTATAAATTTCGTTATTTCTTTCCTCGTTTATATTCGCTTTAAATGACGTTTTAACTCATCGCAAGTCTGGCAACTCTGTCGCGCGGTAAAGTCGTCTATATTTTGTTTCGGCAATTAATATTTAAATTTTTTGTTGAATTTCGTGGCTATTCTGCTTTATAGTGTGTGAATTTATAATATACTGAGAAGAAAGTGAGTGAATTCAAAGTAAAAGAAATATTTTTCCTTTGCTTTGATTCATTTGATTTTTGCAAACAAAAATTTTGAGCTCTGATATAAATCTCTCTTTTTTTTTTGTTTTCTCTCTTTTTTCTCTGTTATTTTTTTGCTGTTTGGAGTTTGTGTTGCTATTGATCTCTCGTTACAGTGTCAACGTAACAGAGGAGTTTTGCACAAATTTGGTTGATAAATTTTTATGTTCAGGATTTGTTTTTAGTGATTTTTGTGTCCGTTCTTCATAATCCACAACTGTCTTTTTGACTGGACATGGAGTGTTTATATACACCTTGTCGGGCGAAATCTGGCCCAGATTCTGATAGATTCGTTTCTTGTTGGCTCTGCGAGGGCTTTGGTCATGCAAAGTGTGCCGGTATTCTCGGCCGTGCTGCTGACGCAGTCGCTGACCCGTCTAAAGGCTTAAGATGGTCATGTCCTGACTGTAGGCAGCGGGACAATGATTTTTATAAACTTTTCACGGAGATCCGTTATGGTGTCTCGGCATTGAGTAGAAATCTCGGCTCCTTGTGGGAAAAGTTTCAGCTCATTATGTCTAGGTTTGATGAGTGTCGTTTTATTGGATACTTCTACTCTTAGCGTAGCGTGTGGGACGTCACGTCTGGCTTTCTCCAAATCTAATTCGTTGGTACAAGTTACCGCTCCCTCTAACTCTAAAATGAACAGTAATGTTTCCGATATTGCTGAGTCGGTTGGTAGCAAAACAGTTACAAACAAGCCGGCAAGTCCTTCTGTTTTAAGCTACGCTGAAGTGGCAAGGGTATCTCCGCCCAGAGCCGCCACTCACTCTAATCAAGCACCATCGCCTAAAAGTAGTGAAGAGAAAAATAAATCATCCTCTCCTCCTGGCTGTTCGCGTGTGAATGCTGGTCACCAGACTGGGCAAGTCTCACAAGCTGCCGGTACAAGGGCGATAACCCCATCTATATTCTCCCCAACTCGAAACTCTCCTACCGTGAACACACCTCCTGTTCAAAATAATGACATTTGCTTGACGGCAGTTCCTCCCAGAAAAGCAATATTTGTGTCAAGACTGGCACCTGAAACTTCGGTGGATAACATAAAACGTTATCTGGCGACGAAAGTCCCATCAGTCAACTTAAAGCGTGTTAGCATCTTCAAAATGGCTCCTTCTCAAGCTAGGGCAATCTCCTCTTTTAAAATATTAGTTCCGACTGAAAACAGTGATATGTTGTTAAACAAATCACTGTGGCCAGTAGGATCCTTAATTAAAGAATTTATCCTTCGAGATCGTCCCCGTAATACCAAAGCAATAGTCTTGTCGTCTTCAAAAAACTAAATGTTTCTTCAGACCCATTATCTCTCATTTATCAAAATGTTAGGTGCCTAAATTCGAAAATTCGTTCCACTTTTCTAAATTCAATGAGCACGGAATTTTTCTGTTTGGCCTTTACTGAAACTTGGCTAAAACCCGATCTACATTCGTTGGAACTTTTTCATAATTCTTTCCAAGTGTTTAGAAATGATCGAGTGAATCGCATTGGTGGTGGTGTATTAATTGCCATATCTGCGTCAGTCCCGTCCAGTTTAATTGAATTTTCCACTTCTCCTGACGTTCAATTTATCGCTATTCGTGCGAATATGCGTGATACACATCTATTTATAACCTGCTCCTATATTCCCCCAAATTCCGATATCTCCATTTACAGGAAACAAGTGGCCAAGCGGTCTAGACCCACTGATTTGGTCGTTGCATTGGGTGACTTCAATTTGCCTCAAGTCACTTGGTGTAACACTGATAATTCTGGCTGTTTGGTTCCTACTTCAACGTCTGATAGGACTGTTGTGTTCTTTAGTGAATTGTTTGATCATAATTTGGGTCAATATAATCGTACCCCTAATTGTAATTGTAGACTGCTTGATCTCTGCTTTGCCAATTTTCCCGATATTTACGTAAATCGTTATCCACCTTTTAGTTTACCTGAGAATCCTTATCATCCATCAATATGCATTTCCTTTCATCATATTAATGATGGTTTGTTGAATTGCCTTAATGTGCCAAATCAAACTTTTTTAAATAATTATTATGATTTTCATAAAATCAATATTGTATTACTAAAACATCGTCTTTCACATTTGACCCTTGATTTCTCAACCGGTAGTATTGAAAGCTTATTGTCATCGTTCTACAATACATTAAATCTAGCTATTGCTGCATCTGTTCCGATCAAGCATTGTCGACCTCGAAGCAGGTGTCCTCCGTGGTTTAATAAGACAATTAAATATCACAAGAATAGAAAAAACTCGCTATTCAAAAAATATTTGAAAAGTGGCTCTGCGCTCGACTATGTCGCTTACTCGGTGGCGAGGCATAGATTTAACTCCCTCAACCATCATTATTACTGCAGATACCTTCAGTTCATTAAATCCTCTCTGTTTGCTAATCCTAAATTCTTTTTTAAATTTGTTAGCTCTAAAAGAAAAATTTCCACATATCCCTCTCATGTTTCTTTTAATGGCTTTGATTCCTCGGATGATTTTGAAATCTCAAATCTATTTGCTGAGTATTTCCGACGAAACTTTTCGATTGCTAATTTCGATTTATCAGCAAACTACCCATATCCTATAACTAACTCGGTTTCAATACCTAACTTGGTTATTTCGGAAGATGATGTTTTTAAAGGGTTGAGTTCTCTAAAATACAGTTGTTCGCCTGGACCTGATGGAATTCCATCATGTGTACTTAAATCTTGCGCTGTCGAGTTATGTGGTGTGATCTCAAAGATTTTTAACATGTCCTTGTATTTAGGTGTTTTCCCTTCATGTTGGAAGAGTAGTTTCCTTATTCCTATCCACAAGAGTGGAAGTAGACAATTTGTTGAGAACTATAGAGGCATAGCCAAGTTGAGTGTCTTGTCCAAGTTGTTCGAGCGTATTGTGACTCAGCATTTGGCCTTTGCCATTAACTCGTATATTTCTCCGCACCAGCACGGCTTTCGTAAAGGGCGATCTACAGTCACCAACTTGTTAGAGTTTACCTGTCATGTTTTCAAGGCTTTTTGTAGCGGCTTTCGCATAGATGTTATTTACACTGATTTAAGCAAAGCATTTGATATGGTTAACCATAGACTACTTATCTTTAAACTCCAAGCCTCTGGTTTCCCACCCTACTTAGTGAAATGGATAAGCTCTTATCTGCACAATAGATCCTTCAGGGTTTTGTTTAACTCCATTACCTCGTATGAATTCCCCGTTACGTCTGGCGTACCTCAAGGAAGTCACTTAGGTCCTATTTTATTTAGTTTATACATTAACGATCTCCCATCGGTGGTTAATCCCAGCCAGATCTTAATGTATGCTGATGATGTGAAACTGTTTTCTTCCTTCTCTGTTGAATCGCAATCACATCAGCTTCAAGGTGATTTGGATAATTTTGTTGCATGGCGCTCTTTGAATCTTCTGAAACTAAATCTGGGTAAATGTAAGAAACGTTCATTCTCAAGAAGAAAGTCATTCATTACTCAGTATATCATAGATTCGCATAAGTTGGAGGACATCGATTCGATTACAGATTTAGGCGTTCTATTTGACCATAGGTTACGTTTTAACTTGCATATTGAGCTCTCGATTAGCAAAGCTAGGTCCGCGCTTGGTTTTATAAAAAGGTGGCCCAAACAGCTTGATGATCCCTACATTACGAAAAGGCTGTACATGTGTTTGGTTAGACCCATATTCGAGTATGCCTCAGTTGTGTGGTCTCTTTCATATAGGTGCTACGTAGATTCAATTGAATCTGTTCAAAAGCAATTCTTGCTGTTTGCCCTTAGAAATTTGGGTTGGGATCCGATTGCCTCTCTTCCTCCGTATGAAAATAGGTTGCTTCTGCTGTCCCTACCGTCTCTTGAGAAACGTAGATTTGTTCTTGGCGTATCCTTTCTAATTAAAGTAATAAATGGTGCTATTGACTCGCCTTCATTACTGGGTGAAATAAGCTTTAATGTCCCTAACCGGTTCTCTAGGCACTTTATCTTGGTTAAGCTTAATCAGTGTAAATTTAATTATGAGCTGTTCAATCCGCTCAGAGTCGTTTGCAAGAACCTAAATGACGTCTACCACTTATTCTCGCTATCGCACTCTTTAAAGTCCATTAAAGCAACATTGCTTAATACGCGCGATTTACCTATGTCGTATTTAAACTAGCTTTTATCCTTAAAAAGTCGTTACGTTTCGAAAGTGAATTATTGTCAATTTATTATCGGTTGCCATGCTTATGCATGTTTGCGATGGCTTAGGGATTCATTTGCAATTTGGTCCTGTACCGGTTGTAAGTGTGCTCCTATATTGATAGTGTACATGCTTTTTTTTCTTTTTCTTTTTTTTTCTTATTTGTTTTATTATGCTTATACTCAATTTTATTGTTAATTAATATAAGTTTTGCATTAAGAGCCAATTGAACTCGACTATTATTTGTTTAGTTGAGTTTCTAGTATAAGTGGAATAAATAAAATAAATAAATAAATAAATAAATACAGTCGCAAAGACATGTAATAACACAAGAAATTGAAGTAGATTTCAGCCAAAAAAGCAGATCAAATTATTGCCGGATGCACAACACTACGCTATACGGAATATCTTCATAGACATAACCAGGTGTACACAAAAGCGCATTAGAAATTAGCGGAAAAGTACTATATACAAAACTTATGTATACTATATTACAATACAGCGCCGGTAATAAAAAGCAAGAAAGCCAGGAAGGCGTGTATCAGAGAGATCATAACTGACCGAATAGTCAAGGTCAATAAGCCGTACGTAGTAAATTGGCAGAATAAGTTGGTGGACATTATAGACATTATGATCCCCTGCACACTGAACGTACAAACAGCGTATTCCAATAAGATTAATAAATCTTTAGTTGGCATAAGGATAAAAAATATATACAACGTAGTAAAATTTATTATAACTCCTCTGGTGATGTCACGAACGAGAGTAGTGCTAAAAACTTAAATAGAAAGTCTAAAGCACGTAGGGATATATAACGTATCCGAGAAGGCACCAAGAAGAGCGAGTGCTTTCTGCAGCGAAGACGACGCGCAGATTTCTGTAATACCAATAAATACAGTTGCTACAATAACGGAATAAATACATCACAAGGATATGAAGAATAAAAATTATGAAACTGTTGTGTTGGTGTAGCGAATTTCCACCTCTAAGCTGAGGGATGCAGAAATTCTATAATAACAATAATAACGACCCTAGAGACAGCGGTTAAGTGTAATCGTAATAGTAATATTATTTCGAATGAAAAATATTACATTAAAAAGGAAGTAAAACAAAAAACTTAACTCCTGATTAACCGAGGAGACAAAAGGTCTCGGTTAACAACTCAATGGCCGTGGGTTCAAATCTCAAGTGCGATAGAGTTTTCAATAAAGTCGATAGCCTTAGACAATAGTGACACTTTAAGACATTAGCCTCAGCCAAGTTAATAACAATAATAATGATAACATAACGGGTTTGATTCGTCATGAGTGCCAATGTTCATATATACATTTGCACATAATTTTATAATTTAGCATTATTAAAATTTAAATTAAAAAATAAAATCAAAAATTGAAATAGAACAAGTAAAAAGGTTATATTCGCCGGGGGCCGAATCTCGCATACTCACCATTATGCTTTTTGCTTTCTTCTCTGCAAGTTCTTTTATTTGATACGAATATCGCTGATATTATTAAGAAAAAATGAACGCACCACGTCGTGGTATCCATGATATTTATTTTAGAATTAACCCATTTTAGGCGGATAATATAAATACACTTGAAGAATACACAAAATAGTTTGAAACATTCTGTCTTGCTTGCCTTATGATAAATAAGCATAAAACCTCAAAAACGTGAGAAAATAATAAAATCACATGTAATTTTATGTTGGTATTGCCAAGTTTTTTCCATTTTTGCACGTAAAGAATAGAGTGTTTCATAAAGTAAATGTGAAAAAATTTAGGCTGATCGAAATCATCGAACAGATGTCGATGATCATGGATGCACTTAGTACTAAACAGTGATGATATTCATTATATACAGGGTATTTTCATATAATGCTTTTGCTGGCGTCTTATTTCGTAATTATGCTGACGCGTTTACAGCTTCCGACCATTTTATCAACATTTTCCATCTCTATTTTTCTGTCTCTATTCAAATGAGATTAAGTAGTTTTCCAACGCATCATTCCATGTGTCTTAAGGTAGTCATCAAAAGGCCTTCATAAATTCAGTACCGTTATCAATCCCGAGAGCTTTTATCTTCTTCCCGGTTTGTACATCGACTATGGTTTTGAATTCTTTGATTTCTGCGACCACTTCGTCTTTGAATGTATGAAATGCACAATGATATATTTTGACTCGATGAAAATTAAAATATATTTCTTCCCTATGCTTGTGTATTGTACCACATACATCCGTTGATATTAAATCTAATACTCGTTTTTATCTAGTTCTTCAACTTCAAAATGGTTTTTGTGCATATTTTTCTTCCATGCACACATTACAAAAAACGCTCCTTGAAACATACAAGTACCAACTTTTCACAAGACTCTTGTAATTTCATTCTCTAAAACTCCGAAAATTCAAAGGGCAAATCTCTTAAAACTTTTAAAGCTTATTTCAAAGACGATTAAAGCGCTGACCTGTTTGCACTTAAAATTTTTGCTCCGTGCTAATCTTTATAGAGGAAAAATTCTCCTTGAATTCCGCTAAATAACCATTGTCGACTGTTCTCGAAAAAAAAATAAAATTGCTTGGCACCTGCAGTACTTCCTGCGTAACATCGCATTTTTTCGTTTCAAGATGTGCAACGCCTTTACACTTCGCTATTGTTTGGTCGTCAACTCATCTTTTCACGTGTTAAACGCTCGATTAGTATTTGCTTAATTGTCGGATTGTGTAACTTTAAAGCGTTCGCCTTCAACTAATTTCAATTTTACAGCGTTAAAATGGGTAATTCATCCCGCGATTCAAACGCAGCAATATAATTGTGGCTCATATTGTAGAATTACTCGTACGTTAGATAGTTTTCCAGCAATTGAAATAAAGTTGACCACATAAATATGCATGCTGTCTACTTCGTTCATATTCATTGAATTTAATTGTTTGAAGACGCTTATCGGGTCGCTTTGGTCAATGAACCTTTTGCAAAATATCTCACGACCTGATGAAACATATAAATTTTATATTAAAACTAACATATTCTTTATTCGACAAACGTTTTATTTTTAAGCGAAAGCACATTTTTTTATTTAGACTGATTGAATGTTTTAAACCCAAATTGATCAAGTTTATATATTTGTTGATAAAAAAAACTAGCTTGCTTACGACAAATAATAGTAATTAAGAATTAATAAATAAATAATAAAAAAAAAAATACTAAGTAAAAATTTGAAAACAAGCTGTTCGAAATAATTCTCGTGATTCCGCAAATAGCATTCTGTAAATAGCTTGTTGTAATTTTGCAAATTAATTATATACAAGTACGATCACAGTCAAGTTGCACCACCCTAATTCATAGAATTTTATAGAGGACATGTACTATTATTGTTATTAATTTAGCCAGAGAATAAATTTTAAGACTGAACTTAATTTTAAGAGAAAATTCTACCGAAGAAGATTTGAAGCCAAGACCATTGAATTGTTAGTTGAGCACACGTAAACGGTAAAGGAGTTTTAGATAATAGTATGTTGAATCTTGGAATTCGATTTTTTTATTTTTACTTTGTAAAATACATGCTCCTTTTATTTTGTCTGACTAGCCCAGCTAACGTGTACAAAAAGAAAGATAAATTGCAATGTATGAAGAAAGTAAAAAAAAATTACAAGAAACAGATATAACTTATGTCAAACACGCCCATCACACCCTTCCTTCAACAAACCATTTACAGTCTAATTATTAGACCTATTTATACTTTTAATTAAATTAGATTAAATTTTTGACTTAGGATCTTTCTAGCTATGAATTGTTGTTGCGCCAAGTCGTCCAATTTGACCAGCATGGTCTCCACCAAGGGTGAGGAACTTTCTCAAAAAAGGTAAGAATTCATTTTAAGAGAGCCTCAATAGCTTCAATCTCTTTAGCAACCTTCTGATCAATATAATTTGTTTCCGCCGAATGACGTCATGGTCCTACCATCGAGATAACATTTCGGAATTTATCCATTTATGACAAAGCCTTCTCCATGAACGATTCAATTGTATCGACATCTCATATCAAAGCCTAAACCTCTTCTTCTAATTTTTTTCTTCTTGGAAATTAGGCGAAAAAAAGCCGACACTGTGTTTTCTTTTTTTTTTTCTTTAATTCTATTTCGAAATGTCTTAAGGTTTATTTTCGATACTTGATTCTGGTATCTTCTATTAACTATTTTTCTTTTACTTGTTTATCGCATGAACATACATGTATCTATATAAGTTTACATATGTCTTCTTTTTTATATGCTTACAGGTTTATGTAAATATATCAAAAAAAAAAAAAAAATTAAAAAATTTCACACAGACTTATGTCTTGTTTGATCGAGCGTCTGGCATACACTGACTAAAAACTCCCTTGTTCATTATCTTTCTTTTGAGTTTATTTCGGTCTGTCTCTCTAGGTTTGTGAGTGTCTTAGCCAGTAACGATTCAATGGATTAAGGAAATCAACTACAGCTTTCGAATCGTTACTTTTATTTTAGGGACAATGTAATCATGGGGATCTCCTGTGCACATAACTAATATTGTATTATTGGTTTCATCAGCGTATCGTTCGCAAATTTTGTATGGTCGATTGTTGACGTAATGTTGGTGCCCACTTTTCCTTTATTGTTGTTTGAACTGTACTAAAGAAGAACAGAATTTCACTATGCATTTCTTAGATAAGTCACGTGTTGTGTTCACAACAAGGCATGCTTAGCGTTGTTTCTCCGTTTGTGAGGATATTCGTCCTAATTCTGGCCCCTCTTTCCTTTTTCAAAAGCATTCTTTTTTGCGCTCTTTCGGCATGCATCGCCCATTTTGTAAATTTTTCATTGAAAGGCTTCTTACGAAAACTATGTCTTGAGATATGGGAAGATTCAGATCGGTTTTTTTGGTCTTTAATATATTGAGAAGTATTTCATCACAAAACCATATTTCTACACTTTTAGGCATGCTTACACAATGTTTTTTCAAAAAGTGCTACTTACAATCAAAAATTCGCTGCTGCTTGAATAAGGCGTTCGAAGCTAGAGAAGCTTTAAGTCGAGTGGAGCTTCTCCATTATAAACTTTGCATCCTGCCCAAGCTTGACTTCTGGCTACCCGGCCTTTTTCGCAATAATATTAATCCATGATCCCAACTCCAATAACATCTGCCAATTAATAAATACGCCACTGCCAATTTTTATTGTCACAACAATCAGTTTTCCTGAAACTCTGAAGCAACATAAGAGTCATAGTACGGAACCGTTTTATTTCCAAAATCCTAAGATTGAAGATTCCGAAATATACCGATACCAATTCGAGCGTAAGTAGCAATGTATTAAAAAACTAATAGGTTGGAGGGAAAGTTCTGTCGTATATTAAATGGGCAGGTAATTTTTCTTGTAAATAAAAAAACATTTGGCTAGTGAGTCATTCAGATTTATTTTTGCTTTTTTAGCTGCTGTAAAATATAAAAGGAGTATTTTTCTACCGTTCATCATTTACTTGTGATATTTATATTGATGTCAATAGATAAAGTGCATATATGACGCTGCATTTTGCATGGATTTCGTATTTGCAAAAGATATTGTAAAGGTTTGTACTTCTCAAAGGTGATTTAGCAATCTGAGGGGGATCTGAGCCTCCACAAAGTGATCGATCTGGACGACCATCCAAGATCGATAATGATGTCTTGCGATCCATATTGAAAAATAATCGACACTTAACAAATCGAGAAATTGCAGAAGAGTTAGGCACTCATCATACGACAAAGTTTTTGGGTTCCAGATGAATTAACGAAAAAAAATCGTGTAGAAAAGGAATAGTGCTTCGCCACGATAATGCTCGACCGCGTACTGCAATGCTGATACAACAAAAACTGAATGCGTAAGTATTCCGTAAAATTATCCAACGGGAAAAATTTCAAGTCTTTTGAAAGTGTTTCTAAGGAAGTTGCTGACTATTTTAAGTCCGAGGACGAGAACTTCTACAAAAAGGGGTTAAGAGGTTAGATGGCAACAGATTGTGACAAATAACGGAGCATATATAATAGATTAATATTAAACACGTATTTTTTTAAATGAACTCAAATATTTTCTTTAAAATACGACAGAACTTTCCCTCCAACCTATTAGATATTAATTATGTGTTAGGTAACTAATCTTTAAGGAACTAACTACTAAAACTGAATGAAACGAAGAAAGAGTAATATGCCACAGATGCTAACTGTAGCTAACATTCTTAGTGGACGTTAACATTCTTATTACATAAAAATTCGAAATTTTTGATTCGACAGCATGCCAATTTAGAATATACCAATTCAATGAATGACAGGCAACTGAAATCACGTAAGTTAAACCTCAGATGTGTTTCTAATATTTCTAATATTCCTATATATTCACATTACAATTACTTTGGGTATTTTTTAATGTTCGTTTATTTATGTGTTTAGCTATTATATACTAATACCACATATTACTACATCCTATTATTGCTACGTTACAGCTCATAACAAAAATATAGCATAATAAAACACAATATGAGAAGAGAATCGTGTAGACACCCGGTACGTGACAATAAAACTGGGCTTATTAACACAGACCCAGCAAAAGCTAGCCTTCTTTTTTCTCTCAACGCAGGCTGATTAAAACGGCCTTGATCTAAAAAGAGGAAATATTCTATATGCCTCCTATCTAGGTTCATAAAGGAAAAATAAAAGAAACTATTTCTGAAGAGATCCCGCCAGCTGCACATAGCAACTGGGGCTTAATGACCAAACAACCGACTCGACAATAAGTCTAAGTAGAGATATATATAAGCTTTTTTAACCGTAAGGCTCGTCAAATTGCTTAGCCCACGCTTCCATGGAGCAAGCAGGTGAGTTCGCTTAATACGCATGCACTTGAAGATTAAATTTCGATTTACGGTCGATGTTGACGCCCAGATCACAAAAAGATTTTTCAGGCTCAAACCATTAATAGAGTAGTCAATCCACATTACTAAGACTCTGTTGAAGGACCTTGCAATTTCTAGCATTCAAAGACACGTTACTAATCTGACAGGACTTCACTAGATACAATAAATTAGATTGAAATCGACAGCAGCTCGCCACGTGAAATAGCTTTAGGTCATCAGCATATACTAAAATGGAAGAATCCTTATTTACCGATGGAAGATAATTTACGTTTAGAAAGAGGAGGATTAAACCCATGTGGCTGCTCTGGGATACATCAGATATAAAATATATATTTCTAGAGGTGTAGGAATTAATAATAATTTTTTTGTATGTCCGACCACTAAAGTATGAAGCGGTCGAAATCAGAAGGTTGTGGGGAAAACCAATTAGAGAGAATTTCTAGACTAAAAGCTCTCGAATTATATCGTCGAATGCAATACTGAAGTCAGCAGAAGTTACGTCGGTCTCAAAGTCTGTACCACTACAAACACTGTAATTTCCAATACCGTCCCTTCTATTTTTATGATGTGGTAGGAAAAGATTATGCTCTCATTTTTAAGGGAAGACGCCAGTATTGAGACGATATGGGCTTAGCAAAAATTTCGGCACAAGTAGTATGTATAAGGATTGGCAGGCCAATTGGAACAGGCATAGAGAAGAGCTTTAGATGGTGCAGATCATCTTAAAACATAAACCAGATCAGACGAAGCTGTGGCCCTGCAACATAACAAATCCTACTGACGGTAAGAAGCTTTTAGCTTGCGATTATATACGAGACGAATGATTTTGGACAAATAACCTTTTTGAAGAGTCTACTTCGGCAATTTCTATTACCTCTGAGTTCACCTGCAAACTATACCGGGCATAGCGGGGTAAATAAAGAAGAAAGGCAAGACGGCAAAACACAGGTCAGTTGATCATGTACTCTAGCCAGACTAAAGTCAAGGCTAAAACAGTTACAATTTCTATTCGAGGTCCATAATTTTCGTCTAGTATTTAATAATTAACCTCAGCACAGCTGTGTCTACTCATATTTAATTTCATTATATTATCAATGTGTAGCGTCCGAAAATGGTCGGATGATATATATCTTCAGAAAGACTCATAACGCAGCAGCGAGAAAAACTTAGACGGGTGGGACTGCCAAAAACTAAGTCAAATAGTTTATTGTAATCGACTCGGGATGTAGAAGTCAGTAACATTTAGCCTGACACGGACAATGATGAATTCTACGCCAACAGATCCTTAAGCAAAATAGAAAGCCGCAACCAGGACTCCTCCACTTGGCAATTAGTACACACGACTTTTGAAGAATTAATATCAGATTTAAGTCAAGTCGCAGTGCTTGATTTAATTTCAAGCTCTCTGCTAATGCTACTAACAAACAGCAGGGAAACTTAGTATTAAAGCTTCCTACACTTTGGTATAGAATATTCAAACAGTTGCCGAAGACAAAACACTACAGGATTGTCTGCACTGATACGATTCCTAGACAACTCCTTAATGAAAATCCCTCGCGGACAGAGTTCAGTATCTCGAAATATTTTGAAAACTTTCTCCGGGAATCGTAATTTTGAAGGAACAGATGTTCCGATGGACTGCAGAGTTGACTTTACATACAGAAAAGTTCGAGGCGATGTCAAGCGCGTTTTACGGTATAAGATGTTTAATCTCTTCTACCGAAGTATCCTTAAAAAAGGCAGACATGAAAATTTTTCTTTCGTGAAGGAATTTCTTTCAACTTAATTCCGTTACGTGAGTCAGTTTGGCTTCCACCTATTACAGACACCATATAGACGTTAGTTAAGGTAAATATTGCATTTTGCAAGTCATTCGGTAAGCATAAAGTGCTCGTTTCCAAGTTATATAAATCGTCAGCTTGTGCCGACGGGTTTGGTGGTAACAAAACAAGTCGGGCCGCGCAGGGGAAGTATCTAATTTAATGGACTCAAGAATGGCATCATATGTAGTGGTTTTAGAGGCAAGATTTGCAAGATCGGCATCGAGGTCTCGTAATAGAGACGAAGTGTTTCAATGTGGGACAACGCTATTATTAGAGTGCGACCCACTTTTTCCTTGCGCTCGCTGTTAAACTTGCATTTCTATAACAATCCATGTTAAATAAGTCAATCGCAACTAACCAAATATTATAACACAAAGAAATGGAATCTTTTGACACTTGTATAGTCATTGTTGTTGGTGTTAAAGTTATCTTCAGGATAAAATTATAGCTAAGTGCTTCCTGTTACTGACGCTAATATAATTGTGCCAGCCAGTGGAATGATTTATTTTGTCTACGACTATTCGATTGGGTATTATGTATTTTTATCCATGCTTAGTCATTGAAACCTGCTATTTTTGTTACTAATTTTAGGATAGCGTATATTCATTTTACGACAAGAAGATGTATACGCTTTTGCTTTATAAGCATTGTTGCGCTGTATCAAGAGACCATCAACAGAAACTTTCGTCCATAGAAATAATAAGAAAGCAAGAACAATCAATTAAACGACTGCTAGTTTACAGGGTAACTACGGTTATCAATAACAGAAACGTCGAAATTAATTGGGACTTTCTTCTCTTATTTCCCTTTTTCTTATTATTATTATTTCTCTAATTCTCTTATTCCTTAAAAGCTCCTTTCATTTAGTTCTCTCTCACCCTATCTGTTGTTTTCAAAAATTTCTTAAACGATCTGAAATTAGTTTCTTTAACACCTTTGTAAATCAAAATCCTCCTTTCACACACACTACAAAATTTTCTTAGAACATAACTAAGGCTCAAATACGCGTTTTTGTGCTAACATGTGTTTTCCGTGAATTTTTCTTGGTTAGGAGTATTAACATATAGCTCACAAAATAAAACTCCGTGATACTTGATAGCAGAAACAAAATGAGTTGACGTCTAGCCTAATTGAAGGCTGTGTCGAAAGTACACTGCTGAAAACAAAATCGCAGATATAAAAGAAGCGGCTATTTTTTTAGGAATAAGATTAGCGAAGTAAAAGCGAGTGGGTGAATTTGAGACAATAGTCCTAAGTATAGAGCAAATGCAGGGAAAAATTGAAAGACTAAACGAACACTTCAACATTTATAAGATAAATATTTTAAAACACAATGACACAATGGTCGTGCTGTAGGATAACGCGCATAGAAAATAAAAATTGAGTTAAAATAAAGGCAAACTTATACAATAACATAAATTTCCAATGCATGAAATTAAGCCTATTTATCTTATGAACTGTAACGAAAGTTACAGTGAACAAACTTTTAACAGTAACAATAATTGCAACAGATATCACAATTACAACATAGAGAAAATGCAATCGATGTACTATATAATGCTATGATATCTTAGTATATCATTGTGAAGTGGAGCATGTAACATAGTTTTTTATATTGACAACATTGTCATCTCAAACAGATATGCTCACAACCAACGCCAGCAAAAAGGAACGAAGCATAAAGGCAATATAAAAAGTTAGCATGAACGGCAAAACACATTTTCGTTCTCATTTTGTTCTTTCTTTTTGCATACCTCACCTGTTTCTTTATTTTTTTTTTTTTTTTTTCATTCAATAAAGATGTGCCTAGAGTAATCAGAATTGTGTTAGTTATTGAATGGTTAGAATATAACTTCGATAATCAACATTCTGTCAGCGTTAGCGTTTATAGATACCTCCACTAGAACTCCTTCTCAAACCCGATTTTTATTATAGTTGATTGTATTGATGTATCTACCTACGGCTACATTTGTAAAGTTATTATATTATATAAAGTTGGTAGCCTTGCTAAGTTTTTTTGAGACTTGAACGTTTTATTATGCTATCCTTCACGCTGCCAACGTTGCCCATAAAAACAAACTCAAAACCGTCATTGTTATTGACAGTTTGTCTGTATTACTAGCTACCCGGAACCCTTCGACTTCGAGATGGAGCACCATCAACAAATTAAGGAATATAATTACTACACCCGACGGAAAAATTAAAATGTTATGGGTACCAAGTCACATCGGTGTACTGGGAAATGAGCAGGCTGATCGAGCGGCAAAGTATGCTGCTTCTGCTCCTCTAATTATGGATGATGTCATGGAAAAGTTGGATCTTCAAAGATACATTGGAAGAAAAGTTAAAGAGAAAATTGCAGAAGGAAATTTACAATACCATCATCAACACTACTCTTGCATTAACCCTCAATTAACTCCACCTCTATATCCAACAAATGTTGAGAAAACCAAGATCCAAACATTCTCGAGAATTCGCCTTGGTCATACAATTGCAACTCACCAATGGATCCTGAAGAAGTCTTCTTCCCCAATCTGCTGTTGTGAAAAAACTCTTACTATAAAGCACATTCTCTGCGACGGTTCAACTTTTCTTTGGCTAGAAGTATTGCATTTGGAACGATTAACCCTTTGAACATTCTACAATCAGCTTCAGAACAGAATATCAATTCTATACATTACTTTATTAATACTACTAAGCTTATTATCTAATATCCATTTATTTAAATTAGAGCCGATAGCCTGTGTTGCTAGTGCTCAATGTCTTTTTTTTAGTCTAAGAATTCAATTCATTAGTCTAAAATTAAAATAATAATAATAATATGCAAGTGTAAACATCTCAGGCTTTTTCAATATAAATGTGTTCGTGGAAGATGATCGTTTTCGTGGAATGAACGCGATAGGACTGGATTTCACTGATTGAAAAATACCAACGCACTGTAAAGCATCCATAAATAATCTGTTGAACTTATTCATAGTTGGTAAGGTATTTAAAATGATCAACTTTCTGCTATGCTTTCGAGCCACCATGTTGTTTTTATTGGTTATGATATCTTTGTAAACATTTAGATACGAATTAGACTATTATATGCAGAGATTTCTGCAACATACATTATAACAATTTAGCGCGAAATTTGTTGAAAATTGACTTAAATTAAATATATCGCTTTACTGATATAAAGCAGAAATTGCTTTTTGTAGTCCAAAATGTGAATAAGTTATTCGATAAACATGTTTACATGAAGACAATGAACACAAAAAGCAACCAGTCCTAGTTTACAGATGGATTAAAACTTGTCCGTCGAAGTCCTTGCGAAAAAAAAGTCGTCTCGTTTCGTGACTGAAAAAAAAAAATTTCAAAAGGCACAGATAGCAACGTTGATGTGAGTCTATTAAATCACTGTTTTATTAACGTTATTATGTCATCACCTTATTAGAATTCCTATCCTGGCGAATCAAATATTGCACGCGACAATAGTGGTAGGTTCAAAGTCAGAAGTGTCAATGAGTACTAATTATTGGAAAACATACTTTTGATTAAATCTTAGCATTGATGATATCCATTTATAAAGATTCTGCTGCCGCGACTCATCATATACTTAATTCATATTACTAACATCGTTCTAAATATGCTAAAAGCAAACAATGAGTTTTGGCCGATTGAAATTTTTCCATACATGCAAACCAGTCATTAACTCTGCAATCTGACTATAGGCAGTTACACAGTTGTGTTATCATATTGACAGATGTATTTCTAATTTTCTAATTTCTTCTTCAGAAAATTTGTGAAATTGCAAACTACTCATAGCTTTGAAGAAGTTTATCTAGTTGCAACGACTTAAATATTTACACAACGAAATACAAAATGCAAGTTCTAGTAAGGGATATAGATTTATACGGCTGAGACATCCAACGAGAGTATCGGAACAGCAGTCGTATATAAACGGTATAAGTCTCCTGAACTCTAGGGCATATTTATTTTTTACATTTTATATTTTATTTAATTTTTTATATTTTATTTACATATGAAATTCACCTAAGATTAAAAGGTATTTAGAGAAATATGAAGAAAAAATAATAAAAAGGGGACACTTATAACCGGCATAATTCCTTGTTAGAGGTGAACCTACAATCCATTTGCAAAAACAAACATGCAAAACTTTGGTAACTGATGAAAGCAAAGAAATGTGGTTCAGTTTTCGAATCATGTGAAAATATTGAGATTAGGAGCTAATCTAAATACGATATATGCAAACTTCGCCGGAAGGTCGATTTGATAGTTTTTAGTGAATCCGATATTGAGATATATACAAATGATTTTGCAGAGAATGCAAAAGGGTTAAAAAGCTCGTAGTTACATCTAGATTGACTAATCTTTGTGAAAGTAATGTTGCTACAAAAACGGTTGGGAACATTCAAATTAATCTCCCCAAGCAATGTGCCATCTATTAAATTTATTAAGAAGAAAACATTGAGGTAAATCTACGTTTTTCAAGCAACGGTAAGGCTAATGGAAGCAACCTATTTTCGTAAGGAGGGAAAGAGGCATTTTTAATCCAGTTTATTTATTAATGATTTAGTATAATTATAAATATACTAATTTGGCTATCTGATGTTAATAGTAAAAGAAAGTGAATATATCGATATAATGTGCTACAATACATAAAGAACACAATACAATATATGAAGAATACAATGCAATAAGGTATATAATTCTTTGTGTTGATACTGAAGCTAAATACCTCGTAGATCCGACGATGAGTATGACGTTGAGGATTATGAATATATTGGTGTTACAATCGTGGTAAGAAGATAACATTAATTTCGTATACACACATGTAGTCACATCGATGTTTTCCTTCGGTTATCTCTTTTATCGTTGCAGCTTTCACGTTTGATTTTTCGCTAGTTTTCTTCGTGTTTTATTCTTATCTTCTTAAGTACTCATTATTTTCTTTCTTCTCTTCTTATATGTTATAACTCATATACAATCTCTTTAGACCAAATGCTTGTATTTTTCTCAATACAAAGATTCAAATGAAAAAAACTATAGCCATTTAAGCACTTCCACCAACTCTTTCTTTTTCTTTTCATTCATTTAACATATACTGCGTATACTATCATTAAAACACAAATTCAATGTATGTGTTTATCATTTATATGCTTCCAATTACCTATTTATTTTTATAAAGCTCATCTTCCACATTTCTATTATGGTCTTAATAATATTTCTGTTTTGGCAATTTTTAAACGCGCACACACTTTTATATTATCATTGAAATAGAGTAGAGTGAGGCACTTCCAATCGAAGTATTTGGTTTTCGTCAATTTCTGGGGTTGTTTAGTTTGTTACAAAAAAAAAAAAAAAAATGAATTCAAATTAAGGCGCTTTTTGCTAACCAACAATGGCATTGTGCCCTTAACTTAGGCTTCATGATATAGACAAAAAAAATTTCTTTTTATTCTATGCGCCTTTACTACAAAGCCTGATAATTGTGAAGCTCTATTAAAAATTAACATCGCATTGCGTTATTAAGTAAACCAAATATATTTATGGTTATGGGTTGTTGTGTGTGCAGTCACCTCTATACATTAAGAATTTTATAACAACTCACGCAATTATTTCAGCAATTTCTACTAATGTTACTTCAATGTTACTGTTAAGCAAACTTTAATGGAACTTGAATATTTTTATCGCTTTATTTAATTTTAAGAATTAAGTTTTCTTTTGATTTTAATCCCCTTGTATTTTTTCCTTTTTTGGCCTCAAAATTATAGCGCACGTGCTTATCACAACCTTTCCTCCACCTTTCTTTTCGCACTCTCTACTTTATCACAACTGTCATTCTGATCATCTACCTCCCGTTCCATGATTTTGACATTTATCGAGTGTGAACTGCACGACCGCTTTTTCTGTGCATTGTTGCATTCTTGTTCTGCTACAGAGAGATAAAATTGGATAATACTACATACCGTTTGATAACACTAAGCACTGACTTTATTTGAAGAGAGATTAATGTGCAAATTAAAACAGAGCCAATAAAACTCCTAAGTCTATAAACGATTCTACGTTTTCTAATTTTTATAAATCACCAACGTAACCAGTAGTAAATGAACTCCTTCTTGAGAAAGAAAATTTCTTGGATTTTTTAGATTTATTTTCACAAAATTTAATTAGCGTACAACTGTACTAACTTTAACCTTGTAATACGCGACTATCTGAAATGACTAAATACGGAGTCGAGATCGACTTTGTGATTTGATATGGCTAATTACCACTTAAATTAGAATCGACAATAGAGAAATTTCGGCGGAGGTATTCATCATTCGACATTCGAGGTTTCAATAATGCCAGAGAACTCGGAGCCATTTACAGTGATCGAGGAGGGATATATTGTAGTGTGATCGCATACCGTCGTATGCATCCGCATTGAAGTTGCAAACTCAGCATAATTCTGTAGCAAAAAAAAAGAAAAACATAAATTTTGTCGCACTTCACATGGTTGAGTATTGCATTTCGTAATGCAAGGCGCCACAATTAAAAAATCACAATTTCTGTTAAGGTAAGCATAATTTAGTATAGAAATTAAGTGTAAATAGTACAGATTTTCAATAAAAGAAATAATTGTTATCAAAAGCACTTCACAAGCGTATTAACCCGCTTAAAAATGTAAGGCGTTCAATCGGCCTAAAATACAAAGATCAGGGACTGCTTTATGCCGAGCATTATTGGCATTATTAAACAGCAGAAAGACTTGGCGTACTGAAGCCGAGCAGACTAGGGCTTTAAAATACATGTCAAACACTTACCTACACCTAAGGAAGGATTCATAGGGAATCCTCCCAAATACCATATCCCAAATCTAATTAAGACTAGAAATACAAAAATTATAACTACTACACGTGGTTGCAGTAAAGCAATATTTCATTTTCATTTTTATTACATGGCGATCCTGCGACCGATCCTGCGGCCGATCCTGCTGCCGATTCTACGACCGATCCTGAAAGGCAACCAAAATTTGTAAGGCACCCAAATAATTTTTACACACCTCCTATAACTCCCGCCCACAAAATGATCTCACCCCAGGACAACACTCAACCAAACAACACAGAACACGGCACAGCCTCCTTCATCCCCTTGGACTTGGACTTCGAACACGCTCATCCGCTATTTTTTGGCGACGACGTCAACACCATTGATTACCAGGATGTAGTCAAGGAACGCATACACAGACAGCAGTTCCGTGCCAACCAAACAAAAAAAAAAACATTCACCCTACCCACAATTAGAAAATATATCAAAAAACAATTGAAAGAAACATGAACAAAAAAAAGAATAATAATAATAACATGTATATATGAAAAATACAAAAAAAAAATCTTACCATTAAAAAGATTAGGTAGATACAGAAAATATTAAAATAGATATTTAAAACAAAAATAAAGTTAAAATGTCTTACTAAACAAATGCCAAAATCAAACACACCAACAAAGAACATCATATTTGAAATAAGGGGATACAACTTTTTCTTTTACATTGATGAATTCCAAAGACTCCACAAGCAGAATTAACCTACTTGGGACACCTAATATCGATCCCCCCCAACTAAAAGCCAATCGCTATGATCCTTTTCTCAAAACTTGTAAAGTCACTGCTACGCAAGATGCATTGTACAGACCGGACATCCTCTCCCAACAACATTCACTAATGATTCCTCTAAATAATACACAAACGTAACATGCAAAGGAGTTTAAAAGGACAATTGAATATCCAGACTACTGCGGTACGCTCTCGAAAAAATTGATCTGATTAACTCCCAAGAATGCATACAAACGTAAGAAGAATATGAAGATTATTTAAAAATATATGAAGAACATTAAAATGAAGATAAAGTATGTATCAAAGACTATAAGAAGAATATACAAAGAATAGAAAGAAGAAGAATACATAAACTGTGCACAATAAAAAAATATTAAAGTGTAGATCAACAACACATTGAAATGAGGAATATGGGGATATAACCACATTAATAGCAAAGACATAGCATTAAACCCAATGACGATAAACATATGAAGAATATTCAATAATAATGGAATATTGGAACAAAAAATAAAGGGAATATAACAATAGCATTAAACCCACCCAATGAAGACAAACATGTGAAATTTATTTAACAAATTAAAAAAAAGGGATATTTATTTATTTATTTTTTTTTATTTTTTTTTATTTATTTATTTATTCCACTTATACAAGAAACTCAACTAAAACAAAATAGCAGTCGAGTTCAATTGACTCTTAAGTAAATCTTAAAATTAATTAATAATAAAACTTAGTATAAGTACAATAAAACAAATAAGGAGGAAAAAAAAAGAGAAAAAAAAAAACATGTACACAATTAGCATAGAGCCACACCCACAACCGATACAGGACCAAATTGCAAGTGAACCCCTAAGCCATCGCAAACATGCATAAGCTTGGCAACCGATAATTGTTAACAACAAATTAATTTTCGACTCATAATGACAAAATCTAAGGTTAAATCAGTTTAAGTACGACATAGGTAAATCGCGCTTGTTGAGCAAAATTGCTTTAATGGACTTTAAAGAGTCCGTTAATGAGAATAGATGATAGACATCATTTAGGTTCTTGCAAACAACTCTGAGCGGGTTAAACAGTTCAAAGTTATATTTGCATTGACTAAGCTTTATCAACATAAAGTGCCTAGAGAAGCGGTTAGGGACATTAAAGCAAATCTGACGAAGTAATGCGGGCGAATCAATTGCACCATTTATTAATTTGATTAGGAAGGAAACCCCAAGAACAAATCTACGTTTCTCGAGTGACGGTAAGGATAACAGAAGCAACCTATTTTCATAGGGTGGAAGAGGGGAAATCGGGTCCCAACCCAAATTCCTAAGGGCAAACAGCAAGAATTGCTTTTGTATAGATTCAATTGAACCTACGTAGCATCTATATGAAGGAGACCACACAACAGAGGCATACTCAAGAATAGGTCTAACCAAACACATGTAAAGCCTTTTAGTAATATAAGGATCATCAAGCTCTTTGGACCACCTCTTTATAAAACCAAGCGCGGACCTAGCTTTGCTTAACGAGGACTCAATATGCAAATTGAAACGTAACCTATAATCGAATAGAACGCCTAAATCTATGAACGAATCGACGTCTTCCAACCTGTGCGAATCAATGAAGTATTGGGTACTAAACGACTTCCTTCTTAAGAAAGAAAGCTTCTTACATTTATTTAGATTTAGCTTCAGAAGATTGAGGGAGCACCACGCAACCAAATTGTTCAAATCACTTTGAAGATGATGTGATTGCGATTCTACGGAAAAAGAAGTAAACAGTTTCACATCATCAGCATACATTAAAATCTTACTGAATTTAATCACGGAGGGCAAATCATTGATGTAAAGATTAAATAAAATAGGTCCCAAGTGGCTACCTTGAGGTACGCCATACGTCACGGGAAATTCATCCGAGGTAATGAGGTTAAACAAAACCCTGAATGATCTACCATACAGATAAGAGCGTAACCATTCAACTAAGAAGAGAGGAAAGCCAGAGGTCTGGATTTTAAATCTAAGAAGTCTATGATTAACCATATCAAACGCCTTGCTAAAGTCGGTGTAAATGACATCAGTGCGAGAACCACTAGAAAAAGCCTTGAAAACATGAGAAGTAAACTCCAACAGATTGGTCACCGTAGATCTTCCCTTTCGAAAACCATGCTGGAAAGGAGAAATATACAATTTCATGGAAAAGGCTATTTGCTGAGCCACAATTCGCTCGAACATTTTAGGTAAGACACTCAACTTGGCGATGCCTCTGTAGTTCTCTACAAGTTGCCTACTGCCACTTTTGTGAATAGGAATAAGGAAAGAAGTCTTCCAACACAAAGGGAAAACACCTAAATTCAAAGACTTATTAAAAATCTTTGAGATAACATCACAAAGCTCGCCAGCACAAGATATAAGTACACATGAGGGAATCCCATCGGGTCCAGGGGAACAATTATATTTCAGAGAGTTCAATCCTTCAAAAAAGTCATTTTCCGATATAACAAAGTTAGGAATTGAAACCGAATTAGAAATCGAATATGGATAATTTTCCGATAAATCAAAATTGGCAGTTGAAAAGTTCTGTCGGAAGTATTCCGCAAAGAGATTTGAGGATTCAAAATCATCCGAGGACTCGGAGCCATTAAAAGACACAAACGACGGATTGATGGAGATTTTTCTTTTGGAATTAACGAACTTAAAAAAGTATTTAGGGTTAGAAAACAAGGAGGATTTAACAAACTGAAGGTATCTGCAGTAGTATTGGCGGTTGAGGGAATTAAATTTATGCCTTGCAACAGAGGAAGCGAAATAGTCGAAAGAAGAACCACTTTTCGAAAATTTTTTGAACAACTTGTTTTTCCTATTCTTGTAGTATTTAATTGTCTTATTAAACCACGGGGGATCCTTACTTCGAGGACGGGACTGCTTGATCGGAACGGATGCAGAAATAGCTTGATTTAATACATTGTAGAACGACGACAGTAAGCTATCAATGCTTCCCTCAGAAAAATCGAGCACAAAATGAGAAAGATGTGATTTCAGTATGGAAACATTGATTTTATGGAAATCATAACGTTGATATGAAAAATTTGAATTTGGAACGTTATAGAGGTTCAACGAACCAACATACTTGTAATGAAAGGAAACACCCAATGCTGGATGATATGGATCCTCAGGTAAACTAAACGGAAAACAACGATTAACGCAAACCTCAGGAAAATTTGCAAAGCAGAGATCAAGAAATCTCCCATTACAATTAGGGGTACCATTGTATTGAACTAAGTTATTATCAAATAATTCATTGAAGAACACAACGGCTTTATCAGATGTTGAGGAAGGAATCAAACAGCCAGAACTATCACTGTAAAACCAATTGACTTGAGGCAAGTTGAAGTCACCCAACGCAAGGACTATATCGGTAGGTTTAGATTGCTTGGCCACTTCGCAAATGAGGGCGGCCTGTTTCTTATATACAGAGATATCTGAATTTGGGGGAATATAGGAGCAGGTCACATATAAGTGTTTGTTAGGAAATTTCACTCGAATGGCGATAAATTCAACATCGGGAGTAGTTGGAAATTCAAACGAATAGGTGGGGAGTGCCGTAGAAATAGCAATTAAAACACCACCACCATTGCGATACAAACGATCGTTTCTGAAAACTTGAAACGAAATATGGAAAAGTTCCGACGAATGTAGAACTGGCTTCAGCCATGTTTCAGTGAAGACCAGACAGGAAAACTCCGTACTCACTGAATTTAGGAAGGTAGAACGAATTTTTGAGTTTAGGCCCCTAACATTTTGATAAATGAGAGAAAATGAGGCTGAAGAAGTATTTAGTTTTTTGAAGGGGAAAGAGCTACTGCATTCGCATTACGGGGTCGGTCCCGAGGGATAAATTCCTTAATTAATGATCCAACCGGCCACAAAGTTTTATTTAAAATCAAATCCATATTTTCGGTCGGAACTAGAATTTTAAAAGATGAGATAGCTCTAGATTGAGAAGGACCCAGTTTGAAAATACTAACTCGCTTTAAATTGACAGAAGGGGCTTTCGCAGCCAGATAACCCCTTATGTTTACAACAGATGTATCTGGTGCCAGTCTTGACACAAATATGGCCTTTCTGGGAGGAACTGCCTTCAAGCATATGTCATCAGTACTGGGAGCAGCAGGGTTAACGGATGGGGAGTTATGAGTTGGGGAAAATATAGAGGGGGTAACCACACTTGCACGAGCAGCATGCTCAGTTTGGCGACCAGCATTTACACCCGAACAGCGAGGAGGAGAGGACGATTTACTATTACCCTTATTAGTTTTGGGCGATGACGCCTGAGAAGATTGAGTGACATCTATGGGAGGATACCCTTGCCACTTCAGCATAGCTCAAGCCAGAAGGACTTCTCGGACTATTTGTAACATCTATGTTAGCAACCGACTCAGCCGTAGCAGAAACACTAACATTATTTGTAGCCTTTAGGGAATCGCTAACTTGCACCAACGAAACGGACTTAGGAGGTGACGAACCACACGCTACGCTACGCGTTGAGACTACGTTAGCTGGTGAGGAAGATGACTGCGAAATATACCGACATTCATCAAACCTAGTCTTGATTAATTCAAACTTCTCCCACACAGAGCCGAGATTTTTGCTCAAATCTGAGAAACAATTTCTCGTCTCCGTAAAGAGTTTGTAGAAATCAATGTCCCGCTTTCTACAGTCAGGACATGACCATCGTAAACCTTTAGAAGGGTCAAGGACTGCATCAGCAGCACGGCCGGTAATACCAGCACACTTTGCATGTCCAAAACGATCACACAACCAGCAAGAAATGAATCGTTCAGATTCAGGGCCAGTTTTCGCACGACATGGAGTAAATAAACAATCCATGTCCATTGAAAACAAAATAAGTAGCTTATGAAGGAAAAAAAGATACAAAAAAAAAAAATACAAAAAAAAATAATAATTTTTCGACGGCACAAATTTTCAGGAAAATTAAAGCAAATTTTAACTTCCCTGCCCACTGTAAATATAGAGCGAAAACTAACGGAAACTGTAAACACAGATTAAAAGGCAAAAAGAGGGACTTTTACCAAGAGCTCAATTGTTGCTTACAATAAACCAAAATGATTTTTTCACATATATGGTTAATAAATTCATATACAATAAATTCACACTTTATTCTTTTAGAGAATTTTTTAAATTTAAACACTAATAAAGCAAAAAGCTAAGAAATACAACTAAAAAAAATTTAATATTTGTTGATAGAATAAAAACGCGACTACAGACACGCGCAGAGTTGCCAAACTATATAACTAAACAAAACAAATCTTAACCTAAACTAAACACATCCAAGTAAAACTTCCTAGCTAGCTAAGATTCAAGAACAAAACAGTTAACAATACAAATAATATGTATGTCAAACACTATAAAAATCTAAACTAAACATAAGAAATGAAAAATTATAAACCAAAAAGGCTATGAAAACAAAACTGTAAAAATTTAAAAACTTAAGCCTATAAACCAAATATAATTAAGAGCTATATGTAAATATAAACTAAACACATAAGAATTTATTTAAGAACTACCGTTTACTCTATTAAGATTCTCTTTCATAACAGAAAATTGTTAACGACTATCAACACATTAACAATTTTCTCTCTAAAACGGTAAGGGTGTAGTGTGATTTCATACCGTCGTATGCATCCACTTTGAAGTGCGACAGAATTATGCTGAATTTGCATAAATATAATAAATAAAATATTATATCTATGTCTCATCAAAGCGTAAACAAAATAGTCGTACGCAGATTCACTTTTCGTGTATTTTTTGAAAGGCTTGTTGTTCTTATTTTATAGTAATTGATTGATTTATTGAGCCACGGCGTGCTTCGAAGGGGTGGTTGTCCAATCGGATGTGAATAAGGGGTTTCCATATCCCCAGCAGTGAAATCAAGCGCAGTAGTTACACGATCGGAGGAAGCATTCAGTGTCTTGCAGGCGGAGCATCTACAGAGCTGGTGTGGCGAGGCCTATTCCGTGACCGTCAGGAAGAGACGCCTTTGCATCTCGGCATAGCTAATACGAGGAACTTTGTTCGAATTGATAATTTTATCAGTTAAGTTTCCAATGGTAAGTACTTTGATATTATTTGCAGGCAAGTCTGAAGCACTCAATGCATTCATCGGATGCACGATGCTAGTTCTGCAAGTACCGTCGATGCCAATAGGGGACGGTAGACTGGCATAGATGAAGGGCCCTCGAGCTACGCAAAAAGTTCGTCTTTTAAACGTTGGAAGAGAAAAATCATTCTATGTGTTCAAGAGAAGTTTATAGAAATCCATGTACAGCTTCCTACATTCTGGACGGGAGCAACGTAATCCTTTCCATGGATCCAAGACTGCGCCTCGCAAAGCCAACAAATGATAAACCCACCAGATTCAGAGCTTGTTTTGGCTAAAAATTGTGTAAGTAAGCAATTGATTTGGGAAAACAACGGACTAAATAGAATCCATTTAGAGGAGAAAAACGAAAGTTTATCATGTATTCACTATGATCTCTTAGCACGCAAAATTCGCGCTATTAAAAATTGAAAACGACGCAAACCAACGCAGGAAAGCAAAAGAAGCAAAAACGCAAGACAAGCCACTTTTTAACGGCAGAACAAGTGCTGATCACAAAATAATATCAACGCAAGGAACAACGTGATAATTATAAATTACAACTAAAATTTAGTATATCTCAATATATAAAAAATTGTAGGCTTTAAAACCGTTTAAAATAAAAGAAATTACAAAATTTATACGCCCAAATTTCAATTGCACAAATAGGGGTTCGCTTAAGTTTGATACACGACAACATGATATTCTTGATGAAAATCGAAACTCTGCGTTCCCCCTTTTGAATATCGTTATGCCATATTATTTTATCTTAATGTTAATTTTTATATTTATGTTTATATATGTATTATATATAAAACATTGGTAATCACTATTCTCATTACTATTCAAGTCAAATATTCGACATCTAGTAAAGATTGAAGAGATATTTGTTCACTAATTAAGTAGAAAATGGAATACAAAAATATAGTGAAAATGTAGTTCTTATAAAGTTCTAATCGCCGCGTCTTATATGCATTAAGCCGTATGGGGATTGAGTTTCAGAATTTGTGTGGATTAGCTTTACTTTGGTACCTATTGTTGGCTCACGTATACTATTTTTAAGAGTTCGTTATTGACATTATTGACGTACTGCAAACACATTGCCCCTTCTATAGCTACTATTACTAATAAACGGAATGTTTCCAGTATATATATGTGTAAATTGTTCAGCACATATGAGGGAAATTTATAAATTTTGAGTTGCCCGAGTTTTACCTGATGATGTACGAGAACCGGTTCTTTTTTAATGTGGTAATCGTTAGTCATACGTCATTTCCATTGTTGTCTTTGGAGGAACCTGATTCCAAATTGACTTCATCTGAGTCATATACGTGAACACTTGTTTTTGCTTTCTTTTTGCAATTTTCATTTAAGCAAGCGATCGCATCTATTTTCGCATTTCCATCTTATAAGAGTCTTCAAATACTCCTTCTCAATTTGGTAGTTCGAAACGAACGTAAAATAGATAACATTCAGACTTTCTTTTATAGTTGAATGTGCAGAGTAAAAGTTAACAAATAAATGTGGTTTAAAATTTTTTTTTTTATGTTGATTTTATATAGATGGCTATTGCATCTTGTATGATTGAACATCAGGTTATTGATAAAACAGATAACACCCTGCCTAAGCCACAATGGGTAAGCCATAGAGTCTGTTTGCCTGCAAATCTGAAAAGCGTAAAGGACAGCCATAAATTAAGTCGTTTCAACGATGTCGCCATGATACCGTTATACAAAAAGATACGGTAGTACCAAATAGTGAAATAAAAGGAGGAATGTTCATAGCTAATATATCATTCCAAAGGAAGGCAACAAACACATAAGGATCCTAAATCTACTTGAAACCAAAACCATCATAAAACTACTACACATAGAGACTGAACCACTAATAACTATGAACGCATAAACAACACAAACGTTCAACTAGAAAATAATACACATCGCTTTCACATCCCATTAAAGCATTTGAAACTCAACACCTTGCATAAATTCCAAAGAAAAAACTCAAACATCTTTAAAAAATACCAGCCAGATTTTTATTTAAAAAGTGGAACCCTCAGCAAACAATTTCTACAAACAATATAAACTAACTACAATGCACCGGTATGCATAAAAAATTATAAATTATAGCACAGATTGAAGGACTTCTTAAACAAAACTTCGATCAGTCTTTACAACGCCCCACTATTACTAGCTCCCAAGTAAAACCAGTCAGACATGAACAAATGGTAATAAGTGATACGCTTCAGAAAATTAAATGAAAAAGTCGTCATCGACAAATTTCCCGTCCCATGTCTCAAAGATATAATAGATAGATTAGGCAGAACACAATAAGTCTCTACATAGGATATCACTACTTCATTTCAACAAGTTGAATCAGACAAAAAATCAACACCATTAAGTGCTTTCTCCACATTGAGACTTAAGATTTCGTCCAACAGGATGCTAAGTGTAGTTCCATCGGGTTCAGATGGAGAAACATTCCTGTACGTATATATAATAATACACGGATATAATTTCGAAAACCTTAACAGACACTTGATGAATGTATTAGATAAACTTTGAACATAGAATGTCAAGTTGAACCACTTTTGAAAGACCGCATTCGATTATCTAGGACATTTTACAACCTCAGAAGAAATAAACCTAGATTCAACAAAATATAGCTTTCTCAAGCTATCACAAACGCTTCAACGAAGATTCCGCTCCAATAGCACAGGAATTGAACAATCTATTAAATAGAAAAAGTCTGCCAAGCTTCGAAAATTTAAAAAAATAAACTAATATCCCCTCCGATATTTCAAACTGCGAGAAACCATTTATACTAACTGGAGACGCATCGAATTACGCACTCGGAGCAGTACTATCACAGGGAGAAATAGCAAAAGACTTACCCAGGGCATATGCAAGCAGGTCGTTGAATAAATGTGAGAGAAACGAATCCATAATAGAGAAAGTACTATTAGCAATATACTTCGGAATTTATTTATTTATATATACACCCCTTTTATTTGATGCCCATAGCGCTGTTATTATTAAGAAAAAATTAATCGCGGTGTCTGCTATATTCATTTTAGAAATAACCCATTTTTATGCAGATAATATATCTTAATTTAAGGAGTGTACAAAATAAGCTTAAACATTCTGTCTTGTTTGCGTTATGATAAATATACATAAATCCTCAAAAAAGAGAAATAAAAATTTAATTACTTGTGTGGGCACGGCCGATTGGTTTTATTTTTGGACGTAAAGAGTGAAGTGCTTCGTAAAGGAAACGTGAAAAATTTCACCCTTCTAACTTTAATAATTTTCGACTAAGGAGCAAAAATTCAAAAAATTTTGTTAAGAAAACGAAGTTGCGTTTAGTTTACGCTCCTCTGCGTACTTTTGCTGTGACCAATTTGGTCCATTTTCAATACCAAGCTGCGTGCAGAAACGTTCAATGTTCCTACCAAATTTGATGTCGATACCTTCATTTTTGCGAAGAGAGTGCCAATAACGCACACCACACAGACGCCCAGACGGACAGACGTGCCTAAATCAATTCAAAATTTGACGCTAATCAAGGATGTATCTATTTTATAGGGCTGAAGCTTCCTTTTGCATGTTACATATATTGTGGAAAAAAATCTTAGAATGGTTTGTGTAATAAACATAAGATCAACATATAATAAATATCGTAATTCAACTAAATCCTGAGTTAAGACACTGGGACATATATTGATGAATGAATATGTGCTTATTTATGCCTTATTAATAGTGACACCTGAAAAATAAAATCAAGACTCGAAAATGTTTAGCAGTTAGTTGCGCAATATAATGCTTTTACCATTATTAACGAAGAAACCGGAAAGCAATTGGTAATGAACGCTGAACATTTTACATAGTACATGAAGAGCACCAACTCTTGAGACTCTATTGGAGATGTTAGTATTAATAAAGCCGGCGAAAAAACACCCCCAAGCAAACTTAGAGAAGTCCCGTTGAACAGACTCCAAGAGATCAACAATTCCCTTATAATTTCCAGTAAGTTTTCGAAAACCACTCTTATAAAAAGGAAAACTAAAACTACTCTTCCAAACCCAAGGGAGATTTTTTTTTTTAAATAAACATCAAAAAACATGTGTAAGCGGAAAACATAGTAAAACAGCGCAATTTTGGAGAGCGGAAAATGGAATATCATTAGGACCATAGCAGTTAGAATTGTTCAAAGTTGACAGCGCTATAAGTATTTCTTCTTCTGAGAAGGATAAGGCATTGTGCAAAAATCTCGGCTCCAGAAAAAACTACAAATATACCATATTGCAAGTGAAACAAACTCATTCATGTGCGCGCTCTACGTCATAATCAACCACCACCAGCTAAACAATTATGCGACAATATAGAGAGGACCCAAGCACTCAAAGACGCTGCTTAAACATGGCGCTCAGTAGCTCTCTTACGTGGCAATAAATTGGCGAATTGTTCAGCTAAATATCTTAAGAAGCGAAGATCGATTCTGCGAAGAGATGCGGGCGAGACCGATTGTGAAAGGAAAAGAAAGATAGTGACACCTACCCCACAGCAACAGCTATACAAGGAGGGGGCCGAAAAACCGAGCGGGAAAAAAAACACCAAACTTAAATTTATAACAATAACGAAAACAGGTATTAACGTTCTATTTATTTCAGGTGCCTAAGTCCACAGCAGAAACACCCTCATCAGCTCCATCATCATTCTGTTCACCAACAACGGGCGCAACAGCAACGGCAAGTACAATCGCAGGCAGGTCCGGTGCACTCAAGCCACCCGACAACTGCCAACCAACCTTCAACACATTACCAACCCCACCCACAGCAATAACTCCAGGAACTTCATCAAGCATCAGGGCAAGAGCCCATACAAGAACAACAACAATAAACTCAACAAACACCAGGGTAACAACCAGCGCAACTACAACAACAATTACAGCAACAACAGGAATAACAAAACAAATTTCTTGATAACAAGCGCCAACAACAGGTATCCCCACCACTACAACAGGGTGTGATTTCAAGTCAGTAAGCAACAATTCCATTTAAAAGAACGCCTTGGTGGCCAACGACCCTAGTTAACGCGTCTGCCCCTTGCGTGTCGGTCGCATATTTTCACGAATTATTTAATTTGTGGTTAAAGGCTAGTTTACTAGGAATTTTCGTACAAAATCTTTGCATTCAATATTTAAACAAAAATAAGGTTTCGGTAGATCAACCAATGTATTATTAAAACTTATTCTTAAAGTGCGGATTAAAACTTATTAAGTTGTCGATGAAAATCCACCCATTTAATCAGAGCCTCTTTACATCAAACCGCGGTTATTTGTGCAAAGGAAAACACGAGTCCCAGGACACCTCCGGTTTCCAACAGTACCCCTCTGTGAAATATGTTAGTTACGCATTCCATTTGTCTGCATCTTTTACTGGGCTGATAAACCGAAATATGATAATGAAATATGATAAAAGAAACTAAAGGCTAAAGCGCATCTTAAAGTCAAAAATACAAAATTTGGTTATGATAAAGATTACCAAATACATAGAAAAAGCACCCTGATTCCACAACATCTCAAGAGCAAACGTCCTACACTCGACAGCCAAACAATTCATAGGAAATTTGCAACAATTGCCTTTTGAAAAGGGAGGAAGGCGATTTCCCTAATATGTCGTACTGAATATTTTTGGAAAATATACCGACAAAAGTCGACGTTGAACATTTCGGACCTACGGGTACCATCATTTAGAAAAGGGAGAGAAATAGTTGTAGACTGCATGTGTAAAGTGAATGAAGAAACAAAGAGATAGAAAGGGAAATCGAATATAAAAAAAAAAATTCAAATTAACGGGTTTGAAAAACACGCAATTGCGTTGTGCAAGATCTTATTACACCCTCGACATTCTTCTATAAGGAGTATCGGCATTTTAATATTTCTTCTGAGCATCAGATTAGCTTTACCATAACTTTAAAGCGAAGAAAAATCTGGTTCGGAACTCCTCCTTGGAAGTTAGGGACAAATACATTTAAAGTAAAGCAGTTCTCTGGTAGTGTACGAAAACGTACACGAAAGTAAATTCCACTCCGAGAATCGCAAAAGAAAATTGAACATTCAAACTAAACATCTTATTCAAATCCAAGATTTTTTTGTTTTCCCTTTTTATATATCGAATATTTAAAAGGCAAAATTCAACTTACATTTAGAAATAAAAGGAAAAACAGCGTGAATAGAGTTGGGCTAACCCTGCCCGCACGTTGTCTTTTATACCCGCTATCAGGTCGATAGCGCTTCAAAAGAGAGAGGAAGAAGAACAAGCATAAGGAAAGCAATACTAATACCTATTAAATAACCATCCAAAAGGTTTGAAGATAGTTTCTAATTAAAAGAAGAGAAAGAACAATAAATACTAAAGGTGGTTCAACTTTGTTCTTCTTTCCCACCTTAACAACACTTTCTTTAACTGTTGTAAAATGAATAATTCCAACATTATTAATTAATTAAATTAACTAACAGTATTACACTCATACATACATTCTAGCACCTATAGTTTAAGGTAAGCATAAAGAATACAAATGGTCAGAACAAAAAAAACGTAGACCTAAGTTACTAACTACACGGATATTGTAAGGGCCAATAAGGAAAAGAAAGAAAAACAAAATACATAAAGAGAAAAGAAGAAAACATTCAAAAGAAAAAGAAAAGAGAATATCAGAGCGACCTGGGCAGTTCCATTCTTGTTTAATTATTTGTATTATTAACTTTAGTTAAGCCCGCGTTTTAATAAATTACACGCGTCAGCTGCCCCACCACCATCATGAATTCCAACTTGGCCCAACACTACTGTGACTATCGCGATCGCCCTCTCCAGCATTTCACCGAATAGCAAAATGGCACCGGGATTCTACCACAATATCTCGGCACCAGCCAACACTAACGAAATCATCCAGATCGCCACCTCGATTGACGGAGCAGCGGTCGACACGATACCCGTCATCGAAGTAGTCAGCAGATGGGGGCTCAACTTTACCGGCCACAGACAGCCGCTTGCCTTCATCGAGCGAGTCGAGGAGCTTGCAGAAGCGTCGTTACGGCGTCGTTAAAGACCGTTTGCCAGCCGCCATAACTTGGTATCGCAACAACAATCAACACTGGACAGCCTGGGAGAACTTTAAGTCCGATTTTCTAAAGTTCTTCCTGCCACCACGATACTTCGCTCAACTTGAAGATGACATTTGCCGGCGTACACAGCGGCCGAAAGAGAAATTCCAGGATTACGTGTTGGCCTTGCAAGACCTGATGCGCCACTACAACCCACACCTGGTCGGGGACCACAGCGGCCTACGAGACCAGCCACTGCGAGCAAGCCGACCTGGCAACGTCGGGGTTCCTAGCAGCCTCCGAGGTCAGTGTCGTATGCCCGAAGGACAATAAAGTAGATTTCTAGGAGGCAACGCCCGTTGCAAAGCTGAACTCATTGCCAGATCAAACCAATACAACGAGAGCCCCCGAGAGGCCAATGTTGATCCACGACCCATAGCTGCAGGCCAACGCTCCGACATTTCAATGTCGGAAAGCCACGGGTCCACGAGTGCTGATACGACCCTCGGTGAACAAAAGGCAAATGAAACGCCTGATAACACGGTATCCACCTCGGGACAACAATCAGTTTTGCCTCAACAGCAAACCAGCATAACAATATCACGGGAGGCACCACAGCAACAGCAGCATCAACGACAACAGCAAGTACCACCAGAGATCGGCAACCCCATATATAACAATCATAACAATAGCTCCACAACGACTACAATGAATTCAACCACGAGAACAGTGACAACAAAACAATCACTACCAGCCCAACTAATCGGACGATGCCCACGCAACAGGGACTATACGCACAGCAAAATGCAAACGACAACTTGAACGGCTGCTCATCGAATGAAGCAGGCCGTCTGATGTCAGGTATGCCCCCAGCAATCGTACAAAATGGAACAGCAGGAAACATAAAAATCATTGGTAATGAAAGCAAAATCTCTTATGAAGTAGAAGCCAAACAAATTCTTCCACATTCACCTATACTGAACGGTATAAACGGAAATATCACAAACAGTAGTAATCAATTGCAACAGCAATCTGTTTTACATAATAAACCATCGCTGCAAGCGAACGTCATAAGGCACGCGTTACCCGTGCCACCCCCACCGTTAGCTTACGAAATCATTGGCTCGATAAAAAGGGCCACAAATAGAATTTCTGAACGTCAACAACAGCAAACAGCCCCTCAGGGCAAAGGTCTTTTATTACACATCCATGATTTCATGAAATACCGCGCATCAAAGGAAATCTACAGGTAGACGGGAGCTGTATAAGACCACCGTCTGCTGTCAGAAGAGAAGGCAGCCGGACGGTCCAGCCGTCGACGTACTCGTCGGCACTGGAGCAGCCCTTCACCTACGTGAACATCAACCGACATCTACATAAAACAACATCCGAGCGGACGGAAACGTCCTCGCAACATGTCAGCACGCCCGCAGGGGCTCGTAAAGACCGTCCTGGTGCAACCAGCAAAAAGGAAGCCCTATCTTGTTCACCCATAATAGTGACCAATGCCTTACTATCTAAAATGTTCCAAGGCTGCACGAAAGCACGTGACGGAGCTTGCCCCTAAGACCATGGATGGCGACTCGCAGGAAGATAGGCACGAAATGGGACAAGAAATTGCCGAACATTTCACAGCCCCATATTACCTGGGAATGCCGGAGCTTCGAGACAGGCGCGTTGTTGTTTTCGAACGAACCTCCTTCACGCCAAAGTTGCTTTTTCGGTTCTTAACAGGAAGTTCATAAAAGCAGGCCTACACGTAGCTTCCACTCAGAAATCCTGCATGAATGCAAATACCATTCAACGTTTGCGTAACAAAAGTGGGAATTAGGTTTAGAAAACTCAACACGGATGGCCAAGGGTTGCCTTACTCATGGCGAACAGTATAAAAGTTCAAATAGATTTCAACTATTAGCGGACATGCCTCCTCAAAGAAAAAAAATTTGGAATTTTCGATGTTGCCAATCAGTAACATCACTGCTATTGACAAAAAATATGTCGTTATTTCTTCAACTGATGCAAGCATAACCATTTCACAAATCAGTCCTTTTGCTATAAAAAAGGGTCTAGATAGCATCACAACATATATAGACTCTATTTCGATTCTACGCGATGGGAATTTACTTATCCCCGCGCACAACCGATAATCTCAGAAGTCGAAATCATTAGTTGATTTATGTGCTATTTCCGCTAAATTACATGACAAACTGGACTCATTTAGAGGCGTAATTTACGCAAAGTGTTTAAAACACGTGCCGGAAAATGAAATAGTTCGCGAAATGGGCAATCAATAGTGGCTGAAGTCTATAAATTCACTAAATTATATGGCGACGGTAAAGCCCGCTCGGAAATATTGTGACCCTTGATGGCGTTCCGTTATCGTAAACTATGGATTTGAGCTGGTATACATGTTAAGTGGAACCCTACAATCCAAATGCCATGAGGCACAAAAACTGACAACATTGAGTAGGAAGCTTGAAAAAATATTATGTATATATATATATATATTGTGTACTTTTTTTACCTTGCTGTTCGCTTGTGACTGATAATCTTCTTTATAATATTATGGGATAAACCTCAGATTTAAGTTCGCGTGTTAATTAATATTTTTCGACTAATAATAACGTAAGAGAAAAACTGGTTAGCTTGCACTGAAACAGTTTACATCAAGCTTTGCTGTACTCTTGATCGGTGGTCTTTTCTGTACTATTCAATATTATCAGTGTTGCATAGTACAGCTGAATGCATATTGTAACCAGAAAGCGACAAACAAGTAAAGAAAAAATTTCCAACAATCAACAATCAAGTTATCAAATTTAACTCCGAGCAACAAAGACATATCTTATTTTTTCAAAACATGATCTCCTCAAATTGCTTTGAACCATTATTAAATAAATCATTCTGAATGTGTGTGGTTCTTTTGGAAGAATATATTCCCAGGTTAAAGATGACAAATTATGACAATACAGCCACAATTCTTCTCCAAGAGACTCATAATGCCCTTTTTAATCCTTTATCAAAGCATAAGCGAGTTGATGTGGATGATGTAGTAGATGAGGATGTTAACGGATTGACCATGTCTGCTCGCTCCATTATTTTCTTGCATTTTCAAGTTAATAACATAATAAATTGGAATAACAAAACTTTGGACCTTGTGTTCGTTAATGTAAAAGAAGATGCACCATTGTTTTATAAAACTAGATTTTCATTTTCCAGAAGATATTGAATATGTCTGCCTTTCGAATTGAGAAATCGGCAACCTTAGCAAAGGTTGTGAGTGTTAAGATCATTGAATATTACTGGATTCATCGAACCCGAGGGGTAATTCGTCGCTAAAAGCCGAATCTAAGACGTTACAACTCAATGCAATGCGATTGCCATTGACGTGTGAGTAACCCAGCTCTATAAGCTTCTATTTCTTCACAGCTTGCCAATCAGAAGCACAGGAAAATGAACGCTTATTTAATACGCCGCCTTGTTGCAGTTGCAACCAAGTAGACATGCCCTGGGAACATCGGTACAATAAAGCTAACCTTCGAGTTGTTTAAATTTTTTACGGGGACGGGCGCAATTGAGTTGTGTCATCTTTGTTATTAAAACGGGGTAAATTGGCTTTTCAGTCTCAGAGTTCGAGGATCTAGGTTCTTTTGCCATTTGTTTATAAGATCGATAACGTGAGATAATAAGTGCCAAACATTGGCAAAATTGACATTCCTTGAGGGTGTTTTTTCATTTGGAACAAGACCAAAGATGTCAAGGTTTTATGGTTTAGCAATAGAGAATATTGTTGTGTATATTGTAGTATGATCGCATATCGTCATATGGATCCACTTTGAAGCTGATTTGCATAATTCTGTAGAAAAAATAAAAACGAAAATTTTTTCGCACTTCAACTGGCTGAGTACTGCATTACGAAATGCAATACGATACCAGGTGCCTCAATTAATTAATAATTACGTTAGCATAATGTCACCTGGTAGAAGTAAGTATAAATAGTGGCAATTTATATAAAGAACTTTAATTGTTATCATACAATTCAAAAACAAGCGTTTAACTCGTTCGTATACCAAAGGCGTTCAATCCGCCTAAGCTCAAATTTTAGGGACCGCCTCATGCCGAGACTTATTGGCATTATGAGAGACGGACAGAGCTGACGCTTATGAAGCCGAGCAGAGTAGGAAAACAACTTACTACTAAAGTACCCTTACAAGGGAAGCATTCATGGGGAATCCTCCCAAATAAATCAAATACAACTACAACGTTCTGATCACCACAACAAGCAGTTGCAGTAAATATCTTATTTCTTTACAATATGCCCACATTATTTGTTCCCATATTCCTTAAAATCATATTTGAAGTTTTCCACGCAAAAAAATAACGTGGTTAACATTCTAACAATCAAACTGTCAAAACCATTGTTTCACTAAATTCGGATTGTGTAGAGAGACATACAATTTCCAAGGAAAAGAGGGAAGTCAGTATTAGCATGTGTAGTAACTAGAGTATTGAGAAAGGAACCAGGCATAAAATTTGACTCGCTCTGCGATGTCGTTTTTAGATTTCAACATTATATTTGAAGATAGATATCTCTTTAAGTTTATTATAGAATTGAAACAGTAAATACATTTTTAAATGAATAATTTGCAATTTACCCCACAGCTACTTCGCACCATCCTCCCTCTAGCAAAGCCAAGTACTGCTTTGTATTTGCGAGAGTACGTGTTGGTTTTCTACCCTTTGTGGAAGGCTTGAGCTTACCCGAACGAAAATTTGTTGGTTTTTTATAATTCCATGGGGTTTGAAACGATTAAAAACTTCTCCTTCTTCTCCTCTTCCATATTATGCGAAGCAATGAGAACATCATCGAGATAGAATACAAAATTTAATCTTCGAAAAAAGATATCCATAACACGCTTCGTTCGCACAATGTTACCAAGACTAAAAGGTATTTTTAAATATTCAGACAGACTAAATGGTGTAATAATGGCTGTTTCCAACTTTCAACTTTTTGATAAATCAAAGTAGTGAAAATGACGTATCCATCAAGATTCATGCTGTAATCCCTAATGAATGTTATATTGCACCGATCAGGAACTGTAATTTAATGCAGCTGACATTTGTCTTCGCAACAGAGTTCTTCATTTCTCTTAGATACGACGTGAAGGGTGCTTGCCCACTGCGATTTAGACAGGAGAATGATATGATGATATATGATATATGATGGTTGCGAATGTTCGACATTCCAAAAATGTCTGGATATTCGAAAAGCATTTTCGTACATGGACGGCCATCTTATGATTGTCGACTTATTTCGACGATTTATGACAAGTGAGTTTTACCGGCTACTAACGTTCCTTATTTAAGTTTTGGAAGCAAATCAAAACCAAATCGGAACCGACTATTGGCTTTGACACATCAGCAGTTATACCAGCAGAAGTCACGCCGTAAGCCAAAGTCTGGAGAAAGTGTAGTAATAGCAAAAGTCTTTATTTGTGTACTATTGACTGAATACAAAGTTCACGTTGTGTTTGATAAACGGCAGGATATGATGAGTATATTTCCGGACGCCGCTGTTTCCAAAAACGTGAAATACATTTTCGTGCCTTGTCTCTGAATTCGTTGTGATACCAGCACCATTTCTCTTCATAAGAACGAGATGTAGGGTAGCTCTTTAAACTTTTTTTTTAAGCGGATGCACGGGAGATCTTGAAAGTAAAGTTTGAAGACGTTTGTGCAACGCATCTATCCTCGACAATATCGCGAGGATCCAATTGTTGCAACCGATTGGAACAATTGATGGAATGGAACGGCTTTCACGTTAACTGGCATTTGTTCCAGGGCGTTGCGGATTGTATCGCTGGCTTAGTCTGAACAGTCACTTCTTCGGATTCCGCAATCGTAGTGCGTTAACTAGTGCGTAAATATTACGCGATGAATTTTGTCGTTTTTGATTGGAATTTAATTTCTGCCCCTGTTATCCTGTTCACCAGGCGGACTGTCTCGTCTTGTGCGAACCATAGCTCTGGGTCAAGCTTCCAGAACTGAAACATATTGATAGAAGTTTCTGAAACCAATTCTGCTTCAAAATCTGTGTCCTGCTGAGTATGGCTCAATTGTGTGATGACTGCTTCCTCGCTATTCCGCATCTTATCATGAACTTTTTCCTTCGAGGTGAATAATTGTAGTTCCTATTCATTATTAGCTTCGCTTTTGCTACTATTGTTACTTTTTAACTGCTTTATTGGATGAAAATTAGAAGTGTTGACACTTCATTTAATATAATTTAAATAAGTTTTTTTTTTTCATAAATCAAAGATCCCAAAACCCAAAATTTGAACACTAAATGCGTCTTTTCATGAATCATATACAGTAAACCGAGCACTTCGGGTGTGCAAAGTCTATCAGCATTGGCGACGAGCCACCATTTTCGAGGATGCAATACTACTTCAATATATGGTCAAACAAGGCCTATCTTCTAACGTAAGACAATTCCAGCGAATCAAGTTTGGACGACGTATAAATTTGACCGGAAACTTGTAGTGGGGTTAAATCTATTGAATTGCATGAACTCAGTTATCTGCCAACTTGGGCCAAATTCTCTTGTTCAACGAAATTTGCACAGATGGTTGTGATTCCACGAACTTCAAAATTTGGGAAGCAATCAGCGACATTGGAGTTTGCCGTCGATGTGCAACGAATCACTATCTTAACGTTTTTAATACGGGTGAGAATGATCCCGACGTTAGAAAATTTTATTCCAAATTTAATTGCTGGGACAGAAGTATTTTTCTAGATTGCATGAACACAACATGCTCACTTTTAGCGTGCATATAAAACTTGGGCTTTAAATTTGTTGCCATCTAGTAAAATGGTATGATCTTGGCCAGGTTGCGTAAGAAGTCTTGTAAAAATAGCATTATTATTAACTGTATTATATTATTAACTGTATTATATTATTATTTTTTTCAGCCGAACAGCCAACTTTGAAACATGAATTGTTACGATCTGTCAAGTGAGGTTTTAGACGTGATGAAAATGGGCATCAAATTTTTCAAACGAACTCTACGTTAGTTAGCTTTTCAATTTTTCACAGCGTCCAACTGAATTTATTTTTCATAAATATCGGAAAGTAATAGCGACAAACTTCCCAAGAATTAGTTTTGAATATTTTGTGATTTATTTCAAAGAAATATGTTTTTTAGTTATAATTGTGTTTTAATATAAGATTGGTGTTAAACTAATTTTTCAAAAAACTTTAATGGAAAAACGAATAACCCGCCTTCTTCTGAAAGCAATCCCTGATAGATCATTAACCGTATACATCCACGGTAAAACCCGTTTGGTTATTTTTCTGTACTTTTTAGTTGTCTGACGCTTAAGCATAAATGTGGAAAAATTCAAACACAGGCCACAATATTACAATAAGAGGTACAGTGCAAAAATATAAATGTATAATTTTTAAGAATTGAAGAAAAATATTAAAGAAGTGTATAGCGAATGGATTAAAAAAATAGCTGCAATATTTTTACGCAAGTTTGTAGAAAACAAGAAAACAATTTTGTAGAAAATAAGCCTACAAAAAGTACGCAGAGAAGCGCTCGCTACTATATTTGGCGTTAGAAAATATCATAAATACGGATAATAAACGCTGAAGAAATAGTCAATGCCCATTATATACTCAGTTAAACATGGTAAACTAGGACTTGATATACCTTTAACTTCCTTTTAAGGCATAGCGAACTATTTATCCGCGTACCTGCGACGCTGGTCGGCATTATGTTTAGATGGTCTCCATAGGGTCGATAGAAATTAGAAGAATAGACCTCTTAAAAAATATTGCAAGTGCCGCCATCCTAGGGTTATTGTTTCACGCATTGTTGCTAGACGGAGATTCTTAATTATAATAAGTAATAAGTGTTATTCAAACTATTTAAAGAAAATAGGATTGATCCTAAACGTTTTCACAGTTTTGCGAGAAAAGGCTTACCATCGTATATACACCTTGATCATGTACAGACAACTGAACCTCAGACTATTTCTCACCTGTTTGCAAAGTTTTTTACACAGCCTTACTCTGGACAGACATTGTTAGCTATCCTTATCTTATTGTGAATTATGATATTTCTTCTGACATAAAATTGTCTTTTTCTAAAGTTTTTAGCGATGTGTTTGTTGTTTTTGGGTTAAAGTTTTCGTACCACCTCATTCTAATGGCATTCCCTAATGTATCCTCAATTGTTCGGATGTATTTGTTAAACCAATTAGGGATATTTTTATTTGGTTTCTATCTAGAGGAGTTTTTCTCAATATTTGGTAATGCCGCTATAAGTTACCGTTACGTAAGTCTCTAAGGCTCTAGGTAATCGGTTGTCATTTAAAGATGACATGCATGCGGATGTTTAGTAAGGGGAATGGTACAGTTAGCGAAAATCTAAGTTCTAAGTCGCAAAAAATTGGTTTTATAGTCTATAGTCTTGTAAATTGTTCTTATTTTATTATCGTTCACAATGAGATTAATGAAAATCGGGTCTTTCTGATTTGTGAAATGCAAAATACCGCATGTGAGCCCTCTAGGTCCGCTTATTTTAACCATTCATAAATGATCTCCCCAATAAATCAACGTTCGAATATACTATTGTACATAGCCGACATTAAGCTTTTTTACTCCTCATTACGGCCGTAATGAATCTGATTTATTTTCATTGGGTAAATGGCAAGACCCAAATGGAATGGCATTACAAATATCACTTTCAATGATAATTTGAATGGATAGCCTTCGGAAATCGTTTCGTAGCTTTGTGATCTTGATTGGAATAATTCCTTGTAAGTGTTAAACGTACGATGATGAGTAAGTATGCAAAGGGAAACGGGGAATGACAAATTAAACGAAAGGATCCATATATATAAAATTGAATGGGCTTATTTTAAGGTATTGAGTATATATTAGTTTCACATAAGTAACACGGAATTAACTAATACATTGCAAAAGTGCACATGTTCCTCAAATCCCATTTCATTATTGCTGTTGTCTGCTGCTTTTCATTGTCTGCGCTTACTGAGCTCGACCAGGTAAAATTGTAAAAGCCTCTACCATTGAATGCGACAGACCGTAATACGACATTACCGCCGTACGAGCATCAATTGTTTTTGATCAATTTCTTTCTTCTTCGGGTGTCCCAATCTTGGAATAATTATTAACTCTTGTTTCCCTTTTCCGTTTTCACATAGATACTTTAATGATTATTATTCTCAACAGATGAAATCGTTCTTGCGTAGCGTATGCAACTAAAACTGCTATAATAAAGCCGATGGAATACAATTTGACTTAGGATAATTTTTTCGTATTTAGTCGATATTTTTCGTAATTATTATATCATTTTTCATTGCTTTTTAAATGGTTGGCATAGTGGAAAGTTGGTAATCTGACTGTATATTTTTACTAAATTCAATTTCTATTTCTTACTATGTAAACTGCTTATTAGGCTAATTAAAATTTTTTTATTTGACTTTCTTCGATTAATAATTACAATAAATTATTAACTAATATAAGATTTACATATTTAGAATAACATTCATACTATCTAAAAAATAAAATATTCTGTACATACGAACCTGGAAAGGGAATATGGAAGTGTAAGTCCGTAAGTAAGGATGCGTGCGAAGTGACGTATATATAAAGATATGCACTCACAACTACGTATTGATACGTACTTGCATGGCTATTGATATCTTATGTCCCCATAATTACATTACACGTTGTATAAATAATTATAATAACATAGAAACATAAAGCATAAGGTCAAGACTAAAGATCCGAAAGTACAATTATATAAATTTTTACTTTTGCACATATATGGAGGTGCATGCAATACTCAGGCATGTCAACCAACTATGATCATAAACGGGAAGTTTGTATTTTTCTAATAGGAATCAACAATTTGATCAAATTTGTGACAATTCTTACTATAGATCTCAAGCAGCAAGCATAAATGATTATGAAGCTTGTAATATGTGAGCCACATAATGCCTAGTAAATCTAGGTGTCATATTGAAGGAAACTATCCCAAATATTCTCGGTGAATAAACTTTCCAGAGTATTATTTAGATAATATATATGGCATCCAGCAACTCCCATCTTTCTTTGAAAGTGAGTTTCAATCTATGCTCATAGGATGGTAAAATTAAATGCGAATACCAACTAAAACCGAAGATTAAAACGTAGTCTTTGGCCAAATAAAACGCTTAAATCAATGAACGAATCTACATTTCCCATTTTTTGTGAATCAATGAGCTACTCAGTGGTAAATGATTTCCTTTTTCAGAATAATAACTTCTTGCAGTTTTGAGGTTTGATGTCATAAAATTATATGAACACCAGCTAACCAAATCTTTTGGATTACATTAAAGGGAATAAGAATGTGATTTCGAGATAAAAAAAAGAGAACGGCTTAGCATCATCCACGTACATTACGATATTAATTGACAGATAACTCAAATTGTAGAAGGTAACGTTTTCTTTAGGATTGTAGTTCCTTTTTAGGTTCTGAATATCTAATCTACTTGTACTTCTTTATAATGATTTATGGTATTGGCTGTATATTAGCTAAGACGTAAAGTTGAAATATAAGTTTATTAATCAATAACTAATCATTGAGCAATTACAATACAATCCCTCTTTAATTAAGACTAATTAATATTAAAACAGATTTCTCGTTCTAATAACATCGAAAGCACAAAATAGAACAATTCACTGAAATGTACAGCGCCAAGAAATTATGCTCAGAAAAAGACCATATTTGCTGCTCTGAACCTATACACGCTAACAATAACCGTGATATAAAATGGTAGTGAGTTCCACAACTTTATAGTTTTAACAAAAAATAGCTTTGACGAATTTGAATACTTATGGTCTGGCACAATTGAATTCACCTTACACCTGGATCTGGCACACAGGACGTTATCATGTAGATATTTTGGCGTACAATTATAAACAAGCTTGTGTATATAAAATCTTTGACGCGATATTCTCTCATATGTGCATTTATTGACAACTTTGGAGGAGACATTAAATAACCGTTTCGCATTGACTGATGTCATATCTCTGCAACAAACAATTAGCCAATTTAGAACCGTATATGGGGGCCTAAGAAGACAAAATTGGAGCGGTGAATTTATTACTTTTAGCCCAGTAGATATTCTCAAATCACTGAAGTGATTTGCACGGAAATCATTCAGGACTAAACCTACATTAAAGTCACCACAGACAATTATTCATTCACACAAGACTCTTCTATTCATACATGGCATTGCACATGTTAAACGGTTCTATTCATTATGACTGATAAAAGAAAGAGTATTTCTTAACGCTCCAAAAAGTTTAATCTGTCTTTCCCAAGTGACGGTTCACTTTTGCGAATTGCAAAAAAGTAAAGTTGTCTTTTCTTTAACAGTTTTGCTGAATTTTCTTGAGTGGACATATAGCCGTCCTTATCGGCTCAGTCCGGTTAGGCTCAATAACAACAACAACATCAATAAAGGGTGCACGATTAGCACAAAGTGCTATGACGATTATTAAAGTCATAGCGTTAAATAGTTTTTATGTTTTACCTACTTTAAGGTAAAACAACATATTAGGTCTAATGTAAGTCTACACTGTGAGTCATAACAGCAAAAACATAACAGCCAACTTGCGAACACAACAAGCAAAGGGGAATGCTTTTTATCGTTGTTCTTAGGATGATTGTTAACAACATTGTAAACTTGACTTATCTTCAGTTGTTGATTGCCGAAGTGATCGGATCTTTTGATCATATGTTTTGCTGATTGTCGCCGTCCCAATCATCTCTATTTTGGATTGTCGTTGTTTCAACAATTATTGAAAGCGAAAGCTATCCAATTATTTTAGATTTATTGAAATATCAGATTCGTATGCTAAAAGAAAAGGATGATAATTTAATAATTAATGTAGAATTAATAATATGGTTCCAACCTAATTAAGACATTCCTCCGTTTAATTTAATTAATTTTACCGCAAGTCTTTGAGAAAAAAATAACCTTGAATATGAACGGTTGAAACCGGAAACGCCGGAAGATCACGCGAATCTAGTAGCTTGGTTTTTGTAACAAGGAACTTTATATCGTAAAACAGCTTTTGGAACTTTATAACGTAGAACTTCGTTACTACAACTCTGTATTATAAAAGATTTGGTATTGCTGTGATATCAAAATAAGAAAATTATTTTTTCATTCATTCCGAACTTTAAGTCTTTAAAGAAACCTTTTCCGTGAATTGAATATTAAATAAACACATCCTCATCTGCATGAACACATGTTTGACACTCTGAATAATACCACTATTATGCAATGGGCATACAATGACCGGTCAGATTTTTAGAGTATAGGAGAAAGCTTAATTCAAGTAATAATTCCTGTAAATCAATATGTGCCAAATCGTACCTTATACTTTTAGGACGAATCACACCAGAATTTCATTCTCAACCATTTATAAGAATTATGAAAACACCTATATATTATTGTGCTTGTTCATAATTTGCATTTAGATATTTATTCAAACAACATACATATACATAAATAAACAATATAAAAAATATGTATAAGTACAGTACTAAACACAAATCAAACATTTTTCAATTCAAATTATATAAATTTATTTTCGAATGAAAATTTTCCATATGATGAAGCATCGCTTATGACATCAACACGGAATGCTGATGGGCACGTGGTCAAGCTTTTCATATCTGTCTGCAGCAGTGTACTCACTCAAATGTAGAGCGGTGGAACGCTTTATATATGGCGGCACAATATGCTGACCCAAACTTTTCAGAAGCAATTTGGGTCATGGTTTTGATTTTGAATTAATGGAATTTCAAGTAAATATTCAGCCAAATTAGATTCGCTGCTATTACGCGTACGTGAATAAAATTGTTAAATAGATCAATTAGCCATTTATTAGTTTTACGCTCTACAGAAAACATCAACTCCGCCTTTTGTTTGTTGATTATAAAAATATGTTGATTTTAGATTAGCTTTTAATATTCACGTAATAGAAGGAAGGCCTTATTTTTGTTGATGCATGCTACTCTTAAAGTTATATTTTTTCTAAAGCAAAATATGTTGCTTCCCATATTCCGCTGTCTGTGCACTGAAAATGCGAAAGAATGCACTTCTTATTTTGCCGCAGAGCTGCAAGGGACATCAATCCCATTTTCAATCAGTTTTGGGCTAGTTCATAACAATAAAATGTGATCCTGCAGTTATTGTTCTGAAATGGTGGTATGTCTGTCCCAAACTATATACTCGATTGAGTACTTGCTGTCCAAGTTTCAGGATTGCTTTCAATGGATAGCCACTGCTGCTGCAGCATATGAATAAATTTTAATCGCGTACTTACGTCGGTCATCAATTGTGAAAGTTAGTCCAGGGATGTAACGTTTGAATAAATTTTTGTTAATTATTTTTCTAAAATCTCGAAATGACGAAAACTTTTCAAGATCTTTACGGGCTCAGGGCGTGTATAAAGCAATCTAACGAAACTTCCTGTGGTCCACGTGCTGTTGCTAATAATGTAATATTGGTATTATTTGTATACTTTGTACAGTATTGAAATTCTACTACGAGCTGAATTCATTCTGTATAGAATTGTAGCAATTCTGCACAGTTATATTAGTTTGGGGAAAAAGAATTCCATTATTTTTTCGGTATATGGCTGCACTGATAGATTTCTCGTAAAGTATCGATCAAACAATTTCAGATTTATGCTCGTTGGAAAGGTGACATTTCGCAGTGAAAAAAATTCTTTTGCTGTTTTTTGTTTGGTGCATTCAGTTTATGGTTTATGGTTCCGATACTTATGGTTTATGGTTCCGATACTGTAACAGCCAATTATGTGCAATTTTGGTTTCGTAGATTCCGTTCAGGAATTTTTGATGTTAAAGATGCACCTTGCACAGGTAGGCCGGTCGTCGAAAATGTCGATAAAATCGGAGAAATGATCGAAGTTGACCGGCATGCTAGCAGTCGTAACATCGCCCAGGAGCTAAAAACCGACCATAAAACAGTTTTAAACCATTTACACAAAGCTGGATTCAAAAAGAAGCTCGATGTTTGGGTGCCACACCAATTAACAGAAAAAAACATGATGGATCGAATTTCCATCTGCGAAGCCTTGGCTAAACGGAATGATATAGACCCATTTCTTATACGGATGGTGACTGGAGATGAGAAATGGATCACATACGATAACCCTGTGCGAAAACGATCGTGGTCAAAAAGCGGTGAAGCACTTCAAACGGCCAGGAAGGTTTTGCTATGCAATTGGTGGGACTGGAAGGGGATTATTTATTATGAGTTGCTTCCATATGGCCAAACGCTAAATTCTGATCTCTACTGTCAACAACTGGACCGTTTGAAGACAGCGATTGACCAGAAACGGCCAGAATTGGCCAACAGGAGAGGTGTCGTGTTCCACCAGGACAACGCTAGGCCACACACATCTACAGTGACTCGCCAGAAACTTCGGAAACTTGGTTGGAAAGTTTTAATGCATCCGCCATACAGTCCGGACTTGGCACCAAGCGATTATCATCTTGTTCTTGCATTGCAAAATTTCTTTAATGATAAAAACTTGGAATCTAGGGAGGATTGTGAAAATCGACTACTAGAGTTTTTTGCAAATGGAGACCAAGAATTCTATGAGAGAGGCATTTTGAAGTTACCTTTAAAATGGCAACAATTCATACAACAAAACGGTGCATATTTGACCCAAATCGGACAATCCGAAGCTTGTTAAATAAAGTCCTGAAATTCATATAAAAATAATGGATTTCTTTTTCCCCAAACTAATATTAATGATGCGATGTTTCTGCTTTACGGACAGGGGTAATCATAACAATCGTCACCAAAAAACATGTTCTTTATAAATATAGTGTACAAAATTAAATATATACATTATGAATTAAACACCAGTTTTTCATCTTTATTTTAATTTATATGTAAATATGAAAGTAATGCTCTGGGTTTGTATTTAGACTGAGATAAACAATAGGCAAAAGAGGGCAAGTTAGAGTTCTTGTCACGTTGTATGGAGTGGAGCAACCAATTTTGGCGCACAAGAAACGTATTGCAAACGTATTGGAAGACATGGTGGCAAAAAACATAGCCGGAAGTAAACAGAGGTAATTGAAATAATTGCTACCTCTGAATAAAATCAATTAGATAAAAGATTGAAAGTCTCCCGCAAAGCCTATAAAGGATGATACAGTACTGACCTGAGTTGCGGGATGTACCGCACTAATTAACGAAGCAATGCATATAACTTTTGCTAATACGTCAGTCGTCGCCGACAGTCATAGTGTGCACGTCGGATCGGAAGACATGCCTAGTCGTAGCATCTTGTCGTCGAGGCAGAAAGAAAATCGAAGAGAAGCTTTCTAAAAACGTTTGCAAGCTTACCTCATTTTGTTCCATTTTCTCTTTTTACTTTCACCAAAATTATTTCGTTTCTTTTGCTGTTAAAAAAATTGCAATTTTCTTTATTCTATTTTCACTTATTGTTATTTTGATATTTAAAGAATTATATGTTTTGCTAAAGTGACGCCAAGTTAAATATCCTAATTCTGCATTAATTCCTTTCGAATTCTTTATCGACCTATGTATAGGATGCGGAAAAACACCACAAATAATTATCGAGCAAATAGCTGCAAGTTGTCACATGTATAACTCGCATGTGCCTATTCCAACACATAAAGCAATAATCTGCGGTATGACTGTGAGTCATATCGTAACACAGGACGAATTTCGATATCCTGACTAACTGTAGTTAGTTGAAATATTAACTTTTTAGTCGAAGACGCTGGTTTCGATCCCACGCGGGCTTACGCATAATTTACCTTTGTTTTAATGGCATTTGCGCCGAAGTCGACAATTAAATAATTTAGTGCCATTTACGAAATTAGGAACAATTCTGCTTTATGAATTAAAACGTATATAAATATGAAAAAAATATAATATGCAAAACATTACTTTTTACAACATGATATATTTAAGATATAATAGCAAAATGGAATACGTGGAAATGGAAAGCGCTATGAAAGGGAATAAGGGAGAGTAAAAGATTCAAAGGAGCATGTTCACTGAATTTTGTGTACTATGTCTACGTATGCATGTAAGGCTATGCGCTATGAACATGGCTATGTAGTAGAACAAATATATGTAGTATATATGTTGCAATAGAAATACTTCTATACACTTGTCGGCGCGTTTTTTAAAGAAATATATGAATGAGCGTAATCAATACTGTCGTTTAAGTTTTGATTTTCTCGGGTTTGATTCAAAAATTATACCAGAGAATTCATCGAAATAATAAGACCGGCAAGATGGGGTCAATCGGCCGCGTCTACCCCGTCTATTAAACCCTCAATGTTTTGAGAAAGAATTGAAAAGAACGTTTTAATTATTTTTTTTGCAGCCCAATTGTTATCAGTTTTAGTTCTAATCCTGGGAATAAATTCTTCCAAAAGCTCCTCACACCCCCAGAATGACTTATTTAATATTGGTTCAAAGTAATTCTGTGAGATGTTAATTTTGAAAAACGAGAAGTCTCCTTGCTGCTCGAACTTACATTTGATAATGCCGATACTGAGCAAGTTGTTCCACATACAACGCCTGCAATGTACATTCCACTGAATTAAGCATTTTTACTAATATTAAATGCTTAAATTGCAACATTACAGAAGAGATCATCCTGAAATATGTTATTAATGACATGTATAAATAGAGGTATGCCTATACCTACGCCAGAGGGAAAATTGTGTATCATTACATAAGCACAAATAAAAGGAGTTTTAAAAAAAAAGGTAGATTCTTTACAGGTAATGGCATGACCTCTCTTCTTCAGTAAAAGTGTTACTGAATTTCGCACATCTTAGTTATCCAAAAACTACAAGTTCGCGTTCATCAAATCTGCCGTACAGGAACTTTATTCGGCTACAATTATCATTAAACGCCGGCACCTCCTTACATATTTGCATACAATAACAACCATCCACGCTTGTCGGGACTACACTTAAATCCTACATTCAAAAAATTTGGATGCACTTCGGTTTTTACATTCTTCGCTATAATAAACACATATGTTAATATGTTTCCGTCAATTTATCAACCACTAAAAAAAATCTGTTCCATAATTCTTCTACTTTTCTTTAATGTAGCCAAAATATTTTGTTCTCGATCTATGATGCTTTTCCCACAATTGGTAAGATATGTTCTTCGTATACAACATTTTTTCGCAGTCATCAGCACGCAGATCGTTTAAAAATTTGTTTGCTTCTGTTTTGCTCCAACGAAACATTAACAGCTCAACAGAGTGCAACTTTCCTACTCTCTGCCAAACCGCCGGAAACCACCGCGTTATCATATTTTTTTTCTTTTGGTGTTTCCGTCTTTACTAAAGAACAAATTTTTAAGGAAAAATTCTTATATGTGTTACATATATATATAGTAGAGTTAATCCAAACACGTGTAGCTCTCAATCTATGTATTAGAAGCAGGCAAAAACGTTTTATTCTTACGATGTTAATCCGTAGAAAGTCGGCGCTTTCTATTGATCATAACAATATAGTTGCTTTTTCAAAATTTTCCTTGCTGTTTTAAAACTAGCTAAATTTTACATTCTGATTTTATAAATGTCGTTGTATATGTGTATAAATATATTTTATGGCGTAATACGCAAATGTCATATTGAAGTGCCCTATTCGATTATTAACTTAGTACTAACGAAATTTAAATCTTATAAACGGCTATTGGTTTGTGATATTATTATAATAATATATATATATATTATATGTCCAATACATTCAAATGAGCTGTAGCCCGTAATGTTTCAATATGCCTTTTTAACGTTTTTACTTTCGAGAAAAATAAAAATAAATAATTATGTGTGTGAAGTACAAATAGGAAGTGTTTGTATGCGAAGATTGTAAAATCTATCCCAGAATATGCATCAGTTATCTGGGATCAAAGGGATTGAGTAGCGTAGATGATATGGAATCAGCATAACCCAGTTCTTCCCTTCCGGCTTGTGCATGTTACGATGTGTTAAAAACGAAAGAATAATGATACAGGTGCATGCTTATCTAAGCAACTTGTCTAGCTTGCATATATACGTACATAAGCGAGGAAGAGAGAACTTATAACTAATTTAAAGTAACGATTAATTGACTTACTATGTTGCATCTACATAACTCAAAACTTACTGGTATACAGGAGATATTAATTTTTCTAAACACCGTATTAAGCACAAAACTTGAGTTTCTTTTCTTGTTCCGCTTAGCTTGTTTCATGCGTGCTTTATTCATCATGTGCGTGCTAATAACATCATGTTGTCGATATGCTTTCAATTAGTGTTAAATTAGCTATTGTTATATAGTTTATTTTATTTTTTTTTACTTGCACATGACACTCAACTAAAACAAGTTAGCATTCGAATTCACTTGACTCTTAGAAGTTAATCTTATACTAATTAATATCACAATATATTACCAACTATTATAAAGTATATAAAGAAAAATAAAGAAAAAAAATTATTAAATTAGAATTCATGTATAAATAAATAAGCAAAAAGATAAAGGAAAAAAGCATGTAGCACAGAGCCAGTACAGAACCAAATATCAAGTGAACCCTTAAGCCAGTGCAAAAATTGGCAACCGATAACCGTAAAGAACATCAGTTAATTTTCGGATTATAGTGTATATTAGAATTGCAAGTTAGTTTAAATATGGCATGGGCAAATCGCGCGTATTAAGTAATAGTTATTTTGGTAAGCTTTAAAGAATCCGATATTAAGATTAAGCGATAGACATCATTTAGGTTTCTGGAAGCAAATCTAAACGGGTTAAACAGCTCTTAATTATGTTTACATTGTAACGAGTTTTCTTGGGCGCGGTATAACTCAGTCACTCCAAGGTTCGTTGCAAGAAATTTTGAATAAAAATCCGGACCTTCGGGGGGCGAATTGTGTACAATTTCCTTGATTTATTAGTTCCTTTTTACGGGAGAGGTTTACAGCGATGGGTAGGAGCTGGCTATGGCAAGGAACCAGCGAGGTGACCCGACTTGTCGCGCTATTGCCGTTTGTTTTTTCCTTATGAAGTTAGAACTTTCACTTCCTTTTCGTTACGCTTTTAATATCGCGGGGCGCTGGAAGAAAAGAACCGAATACGTTGCCAGTGTCATAGCTGCTGCCGGGGTGTCCCCGTTTCGCTACTCGTCGGTTAATACAGAGACAAAATGTTCCTCAGTTAGCCTGTACATCCCTCATCCATAATGTCAGTTGTCCTACAAACTCTTTCAGGGATGGCGATTAATACCAAAAGTCACATCCCCTAACCGTTATGTCAAAAAAAAAATAGATTTGTCACATTGTCTGTATCCACTTACCTTCAGGCAGCTATGACACCGAAATGAAAGAATCTGCGCCATGTGCTGCTCTTTTATAGCGGAGGTCTCGCTCGCTTGTCCTATTGCCAACAGGTTCTATGTGTTTGCATATGCTTATGTGTACGCTTAGCTTAGATTGGCGGCAGTCGCAACCTTAGTTACGACTTGCATGATCCTGCTTATACATAACTTAATATCAGCTTACGTCTAGCTTATCGCTATGTCTGTTCATATGTCTGCTCAACAGGCACCCAGGTACCAAATCGCGTGATTCAATCACCGTTAGGTATGTGAGTGCTTGTGCCTTTCTATGCCACTGTGTTTGCATATGCTTGTTTTTTGTGTGTTTCTACATGTGTGATCGTGTCTTTGTACATTTTGTGTAATATTGTGTGTGTGTTTGTGCTCTTTGCGCGTACGAGTATTGGTGTGTATTGCTATGTGTGACTCTAACGTTTATACGTTTTGTCTGATCGTATATTCATTGTAGAGCATAAGGGTTTCTACCTGATTATATACCCTAACGGGGTTTATGCAGTAATGCGTAATATGTAAGCGTTTCTACAGTTTCTTATACAATTTTACGGCATACAGATTTCTGTATGTAACTATGGCCTAACGGTACTATAAAATGCTATATGTGATTCTTTGGTATGTGCGTTTCCATGAGCGAGTGCGCTTATGCAGCGCGCAGCATAAGGGTTTCTACATGCTTATACGACCTAGCGGGATTTATACAGCAATGCGTAATATGTAAGCGTTTCTACAGTTCGCTTTTATTACAATTTATTACAACTTATTACAATTTTAAGGCATACAGATTTCTTCTTGTATATGTTGTACTTATTCCATATGGTTTTATATCTATGTTTGACTTGGGTTTGAGTTATATGACTCACAAGTTCTATGGCTTTGAGTTGTGTCTGACAGATACTATTCATACACATTCTGCGCTTTGGCGGCTGTGTAAATATTACATATGGTTTTGTGCCTAAGTTCGTCTAGGGCTTGTGTTGTATGATTTTACATGTTCTATGCCTACGAGCCATTTCATACAAGTTTTATGCATTCTACCGATCTTATACCCATTTGCTCGTGCCTGTATTATATATTTTACATATTCTATGCCTTGGCGCCGTTTCGTACATGTTTTCTTCATTCTAACGTTCTTATACCTATTTTGTTCGTGCCTGAGGAGGTTGTTCATATACTGATAACAAAAAAAGACGTGCACGGACAGATCGGACTGACAGGTTGTTCGCTGTGGGTAAATGTTTTAGCAAAAACGCTTCCTTACAACATTGAGTCCGCTTAAAGTGCCTAGTGAAGCGGTTAGGGCATTAAATCGTAGTTCACCAAGTAATATGGACGAATCAATAGTACTATTAATTAACTTAATTAGAAAGAAAACACCAAGAATAAATCTATGTTTTTCAAGTGACGGTAAGGATAACTTAACATAAGGAGGTAAAGAGACGGTTCCAACCCAAATTTCTAATGGTAAACAGCAAGAATTGCTTTTGAAGAGATTCAATTGAATCTATATAACACCTACAGGACTGAGATGATACTGCCGAGGCATACTATTGGTCTAACTAAACACTATAGCTTTTTTGTCACGTAAGGATCGATCAGCTCTTTGGGGCGTCTCTTCATGAAACCAAGCATGGACCTAGCTTTGCTTAAAGAGAGCTCAATGCTCAAATTAAAAGGTAATCTTTGGTCGAATAGAACCGCTACGTCGAATCCACACTGTCCAATTGGTGTGAGTCAACGCAATACCCAGTACTGAATGACTTCTTTCTTAAGAAAGAAAGCTTCTTGCATTTTTTTAAATTTAATTTCGAAAAATTTAACGACCACCATGTAACCAAATTATTTATGTCAGTTTAAAGTTGATACGACTGCAATTCCAAGGAGAATGAAGGAAACGGTTTAACATCGTCAGCGTACATTAAAATCTGGCTGGGTTTAATCACCGAGAAGAGATCATTAATCTATAAATTAAACGAAAGGGGTCTAAAGTGACTGCTTTGAGGAACGTCAGACGTCATGGAAAATTCATCCGAGGTGAACGACGATGAAGTTCAACAGAAACCTGAATTATTTGTTTTGCAGATAAGAACTTATCCATTTCACTAAGTAAGAAAAACCAGAGGCCTGCACTTTGAAGATCCAAGTCTAACTCCCTGCTAAAATCAGTATATGCGACATCCGTGCGACAGCTACTAGAAAAGGCCTTGAAAATATGGCAAGTAAACTCTATTAGATTCGCGGCAGTATATCTTCCTTTCCGAAAGCCATGCTGGAATGGAGAAATATAAGATTCAATAGCAAAAGCTAGACGCTAAGCAACAACTCGCTCAAACAATTTAGGTAAGACACTCAACTTGGCGATGCCTCTATAGTTCTTAACGTGAGGTCTATCTCCACATTTGTGAATTGGAATTAGAAAACGACTCTTCCAACACAAAGGAAAAACACCTGATTTCGAGGGTTGATTAAAAGTCCTTGAAGTAATACCACTTAACTCGATAGAGCATGTGCTAAGTATGAACGATGGAATCCCATCAGGCCCAGACGCGAAACTATATTTTAAAGACTATCTAACACATTTTCTGAAATGATCGAGCTAGGAGTCAAAACCGAGCTAGATATCGGATACGAAAAGTTGACAGTTGAATCGGAATTAGCAGTTGAAAAATTGTGTATAGTTGCATATGTCTATACGCTTACAGTCTTAAGATGGATTTCGGTTCGTCAACATACGTAAGTAGTCGTTTATTGCCCAACAACGCAGTATATAAGAAAAATTATTATTATTATTAATATTATAAATTTAGCCGGAGAATAAATTCTAAGACTTAAGTCTTAAAGCACTAGCTTCTAAGGCTTTCGGCTCTTATTAAAAACTCTACCGCACTTGAGATTTGAACCCACGACCACTGTTTTGCTAGTCGAGACTCTTGCCTACTTGGCCACTCAGGTGGATAGAAAAATAAATAGTCTTATCGAAGCAAGTAACGTTCGTTTCCATTTCTGCTTTAGCTTTGCAAAAAACAATTACGCAAAAATGTTTCCATAAATCTATACGATAACTTTTTCTTTGAACATCACAATTCAAATCCCTCTGCTTTATAAACTCCTTAAAAGTTCCAAGTTTATTTCTCATCTATCGCCATCTGTACAAGGACCAATTAGCTCATAACAACCACATGAAAATTTTTTACCACATTGCGTTTTCATCTTAATTGAAAGTGCGTGTAAAATTTCTGCAAGATCAGACATTTGAAAGTGTCCATATCAGGAAAAAACTTAAATAAAATCTTACAAAAATAAAGGTTTTATTGGGAAGATTAAATTTGCGATTAGTCGGCCATACTTGCATTATACATTGTATTTAATGCCTTCAAAAGCTTAGCAAATTTGTATTTAAGCATTTTTCTTTTGCTAATACTTTCTTTTGTTAATCAAGTTATCCTGCGTACTGACAATACGTGCGCTAAGATACTATTTAGTTCGGAGATTCTAGTTTTTGGTATACTTAAATTAAATGGTATAAAGTCTTCCACTTAGAGAGGCTTTCCTTTGGAATTGACTGCAGACAAAAGTTCATTGTGTGAGCTCAAATTTTCAAAGTCGTTTTGATGTTTATGACGATAGTCAAATATGGGTCCTTTTATGAATGTCTGCAAAGATTAGCATTTCTTCGGACAAGGAATACGTAAATTGTCTGTAAATAGGCGAAAGCTGTAGCTGAAGTACACTTCCAATATACAATTTTTCCACCTTCTAAACAGTCGATTGTGTTTATTTAAAAAAAGAAGAGAATCGTATTCACACACCCAACGACTTTTAAAACATATCTTCCAATATATTTTCGAATTCTACTTAAGTCAAGTCTATAAACGAGTTTGAATTTCAAGCTATATGTACAGAGACTCCACAATTATCCAAAAATTCTTGCGTATTTCGACATTTCCTCGTTTTGGATAATTCGATCTCTAGTTTCGAGGTTTCTTGCAAGGCTAACAATAAAATTTCTTTGATTTTTAAAAGATTTCTTTCTTTGGTTATTGAGACACGAAACACCATGCGGTTAATATTTGATATTTGTTTATTTTTACACCAAATTTTTAAAGTTCGACCTGCAAAATTTTAGACTTGGATCCTAGCTTAATTCTGATGTTTTATTTACATAGTCTCCAACAGAGCGAAGTTTCATGAGTGGCCGCAATATTCTAAGAAGACGTCTATTTTCATCATAAAATATATGTTATATGTATTGTAGTAAAAATTATAACCCGTTTTCATACACACAGGCGTTGAATGTATATGCTCAAAAAATAGGACGAACTTTTACATCACATATATGAACGTTCTAATTCTCCTGCATTCCTCGATAGATTAATAGAAGTATTATTTACCAGAAACATATCATTCGCCCAGTTGGTTTAGATATAGTCGCGAATTTTGTAATTGTTGGAAAAGTAAGAAAGGTCGCCATTTTTGAGATAATTTTACGAAATTTGATACACCGACATATTTTGGCCTAAAGACGAACGCAAAAGAAGTCCGATTGCATCCGATTGCATCCGATTGCATCGGACTTCTTTTCCGACCACTCCCCATATTTTGGAAAATCATTTTGTTAAGTGTTTTAAGCGAAGCAGTTTAGGCTACGTGGCTGGAAATGAAACTCAAAAAAGTAACGGACTGCAATTCATTAACGTTGATGCTGAGCAAGAAAAATGTTACTTCCAGAATGGCCAGCTGGGCTTTCGAATCACATATATTTGACAATGCATCGTGAGGGTAAAAGGATGCAGCGTATCGATGCCTTTATCAGAACCACAAATATTTTGCTCCGAGAAAAGAGTAGGTGTGAATCGAATCGTTCTTTTTTGCAGCATAAAGGCTATTAGTACGGTAAAGTCAGAGTTGGAAAAAGAGGAGAATATGTTTTATCAGATGGGGGATATCTTTGTGCAATTTGGACATACTATATTGTGTCATATGCCATAGAGTGGAATATTGTAGAAATGTGTGATGACGATATAGAACATTCGGTTTGCGATAGTGTTGCGCGCTTAATACTTACATCGTATTGGTTTCCTAGACTGGGAAAAGAATTAGCAGTTGCTTAATAGCAGATAGAATCAGGGCCTTTGCTTTTGGAAATTTTCAGGATTATAGACTGGCTTCAGCCGGGCGAAAACTTTCATAGGCGCACTGGCGCCATATCAATTTGATTTTTTGAGACTGCGAGGAACCTGGTGCACGAACCTGCGGCTTGTAAAAAGATAGTTTTTAAATTTAAACAGTCCTATTAGATATCTACAATTCTTCCTTGGATTTAGGTAAGAAAAAGAGTGTTGCAAGCAGTTAATATCAAACCGTGTTTAGCAGTTTCACGGGCGAATGAACCTTAAAGACGATTTCAGCCGAATAGTGCCAACCCTTCGCAGTTAAATAATAAGTATAAGATGGTATTGGTGGATAATAATGTAGAATAAATTTTAATTTACGCAAAAACGTCAGAGTGTGTTGACAAATAAATGGAAGAAGAAACTATATTACATACTACAGTCATAAGATTATTTTTGCATGCTGATACGCAAACACATTCTTTCGTATATTCGTTGCCTGATCTTCTAGAAGCAGGAATTTATACGGTATGGTAACATTACTAATCCTAAAATACATAACCACAAAATTATAGACGTTTGTTACCTCAATGCGAAACCATTATATTGTGATATGAAGGTACTTTTTATAGACAGTTTCTTTTAAGTAAAACAATTTAAATAAACGTACACTCCAATAACTCGTTTGATTGCATTAGCGGACATAGTCGAAAAAAGTGTATTCCCCGGGATTTACTGTTGGTTTTATTTCATGTATTATCGCACTAGCGCTTAGTTAATTGTTTTTCCTTCTCACTATTTTTTCTATCTTTCTCTTTATATTATCATTGGATTTGTAGTTAACTTGTCGCTTAAGTAAAATATATTTTAAGAAACAATATGCCTACCTATGCATTTTTCATTATTTCCTAGCATAAAAAGCCAACAAAATTTTCTTTATCGTCTTTTTTCATCACACTTTTCTGTTGCTTTCTGACCTCAGTCCGCTGTGGTATCTTTCTTAACAAAGTTTATATTTTTTTGTTTAACTGTTCAAATTTTCTTCATTGTAGATATTGTTGGTTTGCTTTTCGGGATTATTTGAGGAATTTTTTCTTATAATTTTCATGTATATTTTATTGCTCTCGTAAAGTGCTCGCAGTGAGAAAGGAACGCAAACTACTGCCCATATCTTCGTATGTAATAATACCTTATTTTATGTGTAATACCATTTACCAGCGTGATAGTATTTGCCCTTTTAGTCTGTAAGAGTCTGCGCGTATAAAGAAAGCAGGATAATTTTCGGAAACTTAATATATTAAGTGTTTGCGTTAATTTCGTAGGCGATTTCTTCAGGTAAAAATGATGAAGGAATAAGAAATACTAGTACACATAACGATTAAGTGAGACCTTTTTCCATCTAAAATAACAGTTTTCAATTTAGTATTATTGAGATATTCAATGCAGGCAGACGCTAATCATTGAACGCTCAAAATTGTATTTTCGGCATTCATTAATTTTAATATTCGATTTGAATAAATTTGCTGCGAAGGCCCTTCGAACACTTTTAGAAGCTTACGGTGATGCTACTCCGTCATATCTCATTTGTCGGTTTTGGTTTCAGCGATTTAAAAGTTGTGATTTTAATGTCAATGACAAAGAATGCATGGAGAACCAAAAATGTTCGCAGACAATAAAGTGCAAGATTTATTCGACAAAAAGCCAGCTCAACTTTCAGACTGGTTAGCAGTCAATAAATCATTAGTTTCTAGACGTTTATATGTGTTGGGAAGAATCCAAAAGGGCAGAAAATGGTTACCGCACGAATTGACTGAAAATGCCATTTGGAGCCGTTTTAATATCGCGGTTTCATTGCCTGCCAGGCCAAGAAAAAGTTTCCTGCGACGTATTTTGACACTGCGAGTTACAAAATGTTTAAATACGCTCAAAGGCGATGTGCTTGTTCTATGGCTAAGAAAACTGTAGACACAGTACAGAGCATTTTAAGTTTATAATTGCTTTATTGAAATATATAAACTGATCCTCATAAACTGCTTGATTGCTTAGGGTGCCCATTTATTTGACATTGTGAATACCTCTGTGCTTGACAAAAACTATTTTATTTTCCTCGAAATGAATTAAATACAACCACCGTCTCTCTCCTCATATTCAAAGTTCCTTTCATTCTTCATGCGTTAGTTCTAGAGTTAGGCTTTAAATAAAAATAAAACAAGAATATCTAAAAATACTGTTTCTAAAAATTATAAAAAAGCCGTCATTTAGCGGTTATTGCCGCCCGTTTTAACCACGATTAAAGGAGAATGCTGAGGTATATCGTATGGGTACGTTCTTTGATAAGGGTTGTAGTGATTAGGTAAAAATTTCTGTTCTTTAAAACAATGTGAGCACAATTAATAAAAAATTTTCATATTACCATATGCTGATTTTTTGTAGTATAGTGTAGTTACAAGCTACGAGGGTTGGTTCCTTGCAAATCTATTTTCGTTTTCAAATCGTCATTCAACTGAACTTAGTGAAATATTTCATAATTACTTTGATATTACTTAAAGAAATTGGTAGTTGGAAAAATTACCTGTAAGTTGGCTGCCCAAATTCGAGTTATAATTTATATGAATATCTGACCCATCTTTTCTTTTGTTATCGTATAAAACAGATGCATTTATATCACTTAAAACTGATTGATTGCAACAACTTTTAAAACGATCCATTATCAAATCATAACTAGATAATATTTCGTGACCAGCGCTGTTTGAATTACAAATTTGTTTCGACGAATTTCGCAGATCATCCGTAATCACCAAATTTTTGAACGGAAATTCCATAGTCTTTATGAAAAAGCCACTTGAGAGCGAAAAATTGATCTTTTAATGGTTACTACATAAAAGAAAAGTTTGCACAAATATGCAGTTTGATAATTGTTTAACACCTTTTCCTTTATTCTATACAGCGAAACGAAAATAGAAGCGGAAGTCTGAGCAATTGAAATGTTGTATAACGTGACTGACTTCAATTATGTTGTACAAAAACAAGAGCAGCAAATAAAAGCAATTGCTAACAGAGGAGGCGGTCCCAAACGTTTTAAGGGTAGAAAACAAACTTTTCTACGGGCCGATAGTACACTACGTTTACAAAAAACATGTTATGGCCGCTAGAAGCACTTAAATTAATATGTACAAGTAGTCAAGTCAATAATAATAACACGTACTAGTGAATATTTATAATCTTTCCATGCGAAAAATCCACATACTATGGAAATGAACCATATTTTTTCATAGCATCATTCGTAATATTAATCATTTATATGTATTCATGTATCCATGCCTTGCATAAAGAATTACAAATGTGGACTACCAGAATTCCAATGTAGCAAACTAGTATTGTTGTCTCATGAAAAATATTGCATTACTGGGTTGTGCTTTAAGTTAAGCAAGCATCAACTAAACTACACGGAAAAGCTGAAGTCAATTAGTTTATTGCATACACTTGAACATTTCGATCACATGACTACATATGACAGAAGTAATTTGAAAAGATAACCTTTTTCGTTTTTGTTGAGTTTGTTAGTAGACCAAAGAAGTGAGCAACTGCAATGTGACAAGTACATCAGAGTGTTACATTTCGCTTAAAATCCGTGGAGGCAATTGTACGCTGTTGCACACTGTCGTGCCACGTGTCTTTTCGCAATGAAAGACAACTAAATAACATTTCCACGGTTTTTATGTTCAAATTAGCCCCAAGTTGAATTACAATTTTTTGTAAATTTATGCAATATTGAATGGCTTATTATGAAACATTGTATGGAATCCGGATAATAATTATAATAATTGCTAAGCCGTTTTAGTTTTTATATGTATGTAGTTTAAATTGCAATGGTAGGCACAGCATGTACGTTAAACGTCTTAAAATTTATTCCTGTTTTTTGATATTACACGCAATAAAGATCGAAGATAATAAAAATGCCTAGTATAACATTGTCGTTAGTAGCAGAAAGTGAAAGAGAGCAAGGAAGGAAAATCGAAATAAGTTTTCATTAACTTTTTCAAAAGCTGTGAGTGCAGAAAAAAATCGTCCAAGAGCATAACATAGTGCAACAATTGTAAGTTTTCACCTATACAAATTTGCCATATAAAAAATTGCAAAACGTCCAACGAAGCAGGGAACAAATTGCCTGAAAGCCACAGGCCAAAAGTGCTAGTGCGAAATATCACGTTGTTTAGAAAACTATTGAGCTTGCGCTTGAATGAAGGTGAATGTGTACAGCAGTTCATCTGTTGTTTTATTCCAGTCGCGGAAAAATTGGCCAAAATAGGGGTGAGTTCTTTAGAAGAATAGCATAGTCTTGGCTAGTTTGCCGAGGTCATATGAAAATTTGGTAGTTGGCCTCTAATCCAGAGATAATTTAGCGAAGGAGAAGATAGAATGGTTGTTAAAGGTAAAGGTGTAGTACGATTGTCAACAAAAAATTTATCTTTACTCCTTTGGATTTGTTACGTGTACCTATAGCCCAATAATTTTTTATATCTACCGTTAAAGCTGTCAACAGTTGATACATAATTAAATTTGAGAATAAAATGGCTATAATTGCTAATTCTACGACCCAATCAGGTTAATGATTTACTTATTTTCGAAAAAACTAAAAATAAAATATTTGTTGCGAATTCAAACGAGAAGCAAGCTCTCAAGTGGCACAACCGTTACGGACACTAAAACTTTACGAGCTTAAGAAAAGGTTAGGTCGAGGCTTATATATCAGAATTTCTTATGCCTTGTAGAGTTTGTGTCAAGTCAAAGTGCACTCGAAGGCCATTCCATTCGCCTGAAACCAGAGCAGAAGATTTAATTGAGGTTCAGAAGTTTGCGATCCTTCTTATCGCCTGCTCATCTAAATACGAATTGGAGAAAATCAAAAGACAAAAAGCCGCCCAAGTGGAGGTTTCAAAGGGTCTGCTTAATGGTTTTTAAGTCTTAAAGCAATACAAAATTGCGAGGTTGGGGATGTCACAGCATTGTAAATATTATACATTCAGAAGCTTTTAAAAGATTTTAATATCGAAATTGCTGACCTATCGCAACAGTTCTTGATTTTGGTCATCAAATACAGCGCGATTCGTCCGATTGTCATACAGCTGATATCAAGAAGAGGCAAATACTAGATCTGATATACTGCATTCGGTGCGAAATGTGGCATGAGAAAACAACAATCCACATAAAGAACTTTTGAAATCTGCAAAACGGACTTTACAACAAAACAAAAAGATACAATATTATAAAGCCGAAAAACCGATAGCATATTACGTTGATGCGGATTGGGGTGGAGGTAGTAAAGACCGCAAGGCTGGTGAAGCTTTTTCTTATGAGTCAAAAAAGCAGCTAACGGCGGCTCTCAGTATTACATAAGCCGAATACGTGGGTCTTACACGCGCTGTAAAAGAATTTATGAAAACACTGATAAATGAAACGTTACGTGTACTAGGTCTGTAATGTAAAGTGCAATAATATTTCGATCAATTTGGTAAAAAATCCGGCATATTGTTTATGTAGTAAACACATATGCATCAAATACTACTAAGCTCGGGATGTGCATAAAAACGGGAAAGTAGAATTAAAATATTGCAGTTCGAAAAAATTGATACCCGATATCTTTACTAAGAACTTGCAAAAAATAAATCATAAAAAATGTGCCAGCTTATGAAACATAGTCAATTAATATTCGTTGAATAGTTTTTTGTTGAGAGGGACTACTTGTAAGTTGCTCACGACGAAGAAATAAAGTTTTTGAATACAATATCAATTTTGTCAAGTAGAAGTCGAATACTTTTCTCTGCATTATTTAATTCATTTTTATCTTTGCTTCAATACACGCATTAAGTTTGAAACATATAAGAACTCAATAATCTCCGTGGGATGATAAGACTAACAAATAGACTGTTAAAACAATACTTTATATGATATTTTCAGTTCATATCTAGCAGCAATAGAATATGGATGATAGTAATAAAACAAGGATCATGTTTATTGAGAAAGTTTAATGCAAAGACGTAACAAAACTAAAAAAAACTAAAAGATCTTTTTGTTACTTCATCTCCAGCTTTTATGCTTGAATTGAGAGACGAAAAGTACAATAACTACCTCGTGTATTGCATACGTCGCGTTTAATGTTCAAATTCTGCTTTTATATAGTTTAGCAAAACCTTGATATAGTTTAGCAAAACTTGATGTTTGAAACTGAACAAGTCGGCGGTGACGAGAATATCTTTAACAAACACTTTCATGCGAATTGCCAAACATTTAATTCGTTTTTTCGATGAAAATTGTATGAAACATTTTTTCTTCTATCTAAAGTTCTTAATATTGATTTCAAATAGTTGCAAGGCATAAGCGAGTAGGGTATAGTGTTCACTCTGACCAAGGTGAAGTGCATCCCTTGCCATTTTTCACGCATGAAAATGTTTGAGAAATCTATGATTCTTCTGATATTGGTCTTATAAATTAAAACTAAAATAATACGTATATAATACGCGCAAACACATAGAAAGGGTTTGTCGGCTGCACAAGTACAATTTTGTAGTATGATTGAAAGATTACCAGCTTGGTGAAATACCTATTAAGCTTCAAAATTATTATTTTTACAGCAACAACGATAATCCTCTGTTCTTCCTTAAAATATGTGTATTTCAACCTGTATCTTTATTCAGAAACTTTGAAGAAAGATTTCATTTTCCAAAGTTTATGCAATCTTGATATCATCTTATATTCATTCTTCATTTATATTATGAAAAAGAAAAATTTTCTAATATCCGACTGTTTCCACATGAAAGTAGGAGTGTTAAAGCGTATAAGACATTAATTTTTCATATTCCTTTTCTTCCCGGATTTTTTAACGGCGCTGTACTGGTCATGACTCTGTATATTTAACAGAAACTTAACAATTTTCTGAAAATATGATTCAGTCAGAATCAAGAAACTCTTTCGGTACATTGATTTTAAAGATATGTTATTTGTTTTTTTTTTTTGAGGAAAACAGGGGTAGAAATTCGGCTGTGGAATTGGCCAACTTTAACTTACCCAAAAACTCTTAGAACATCCACTAGATAAATGTATTTCAAAACTGTAATTAAAGTTTGAAAGAGACTGAGTGACAATAAAAGGGCAAACGGCATGAAAAAGATACCGGTTCTAGAAGAAGGGATCAAACTTTCAAATAGTTCACGATTTAGCACTTTTTTAATCTGGAATCTTTGATGCATTATTATTTTATATCAACGAAGGGCTTTGAATATTCCCAATTGCATATCAGAAAAGTTCTTTGCAATATTTTTAATTTTCATCCCAGTAAATGGTAAACAAAAAAGCAATTTGTGCACAAAAGAGTGTACTTTCGGAGAAAACGAATCGCTAAACTATCGAATAAATACATCATTAATTAACGGTATTTCGTTTTTGTACTTTTTTCCGCTTAAGTAACACTTTATCAGTTAAAGACTTTTTTTTTTTTCCCTTAAATTGTGACAAAATATATAAAACCGCAAAAAATTAAAAAAAAAGAAGTTAAACAGTGAGAAAAAATCGCATGGAGAAATAGCAAAGGCAATTGGAATTATTCGTGCTACTCTTTAAACTGTCATAAAAAAGTACAATAATACGTATAGCAAAGAAATCAGCCCCAAAGACAAACCAGTAATACATACAAAGTTTAAAAACTAAATTTTATCGGGATTCTAACAAATGAATCCGAAACTAGTATTGTTGGTATTGCAAAAGACCTAGAAATTTATACGTATTGTTACGAAAATCCCAAATCAAGTTAATTCCAGTTAAGTAATTGTCCCTAGTAATAAATTCTCTAAAGAAGGAAAAACCAAATGCACACTCGCAGGCGCGTCATGAAGCCGCAGGTTGATGAAAACGATAAGCGGGAAAATCAGTCAAGGATTTAATGTAAAAACTATGAATTTGGGTATAGTAACCTGCTTGTAAAAATGTATATAAATAGAATATTTGTAGAAAGGAGAGTTAGTCGGGCAAGAACATAGAAGTTGAGAGTACGACCAAAATAAATTGTGAATAATCCTACATTTAAGGAACATAATTGTAAATAAATGATTCTACTGTTAAGGAATATAGTTTTAAATAAAAGAGTTTTGAAGTGCATATCTCTTGAACAAAATATCCGCGATCCAGTCATACGGAATGTATCTTAGAAACAGCGAATGTCATAACAGTAAATTAGTATTCATGCTGAAACCTTTCGAAATGTTTTGCCAATGATTTGCATAGCCTCAGTGCAAAGAAAACACTATTCATAATTAATATGATAAAACGTTTCGAGCTTGCGAAACTCCACAAAAGTGATGATATAAATTTTTGTATAAACGTAATTTTTAGGCACGTGCCTGAGTTTAGTATATTTGGATAAGACTCGAAACAAATAGCATGGGGGAAAATTAATACAGCGGTGACAATTCAAAATTTATTACCAACTATAAAACTGTTATGATTTGGGAATGCATGTCTGTAACTGGGGCAGGATACCTGGTGTTTGTTGACAATAACACAGATCGTCACTTTATCTTAATCTTTGAAAACCAATTTGAAGATTTCCCCAACTGGATTTTCCAGTAGGAAAACCATCCGGAACACACATCTCTTACTGTAAAGTAGTGGCTCTACGTTACAAAGTCCGCAAACAATTACATTTTCCAACCACATGATTTGACTGAAACTGGATTCAAGGGTCGTGCAAGCACCTTAAGAAAGTTTTATTTACGGAATGGAACAAAATTGGCACAGATGTAACAGAAACAAGTAAGAAAATTATACTCGGCCGTGACAGAATCTTTTACAACCATCTTTTAAATAAAAAGTTTGGAAACCCTGCGCGCGCGTTGTAGTCGTATTTTTTCACATTGTGGAAAAAAAATTATGCAATTTCCTTTTCTTAACTTAATCCTTTATAGCTTTATATGCGTTTAAAGAATAACTTAATTATACAGTACAACAGTTGTTTAAGTTTAGGTTGTTAAGTTTAAGTTTTTGCGATCAGCACTTGGTGCTCTTCGTAATCTTCTTCTTTCTTGTTATGATTTTTTTTGATGGTTCGACAAGAAGACCTCACTGAGTATATTCAACCCTGAGATAAAGTAATTGGTGAGATTGAGTTCTACTACCGCCTCCTCAATTATATTTGTTAAACCGGATTTCCTGCCTGGATTTAGAATAATAACGGTGTTTTCAAAGAGGTGTTCAAAAAGAGGCTCACTTCTGAAATTATCACTTGAGCTGCCTTACATTGTATGGTGGTTTTTGGTATGATAGTTGATTAGCCAAGGTAGTCTTCGGAAGTGGTAGCGCTAGGAAAGGCGCTGTATCTCGGGTGTGGGCATATCTGCTTCACGAGGTAACTACCGCTGATCGATTTCCAGCGGGGAGTGGCCCACAGCCCAAAGCGCCGCCAGATGCTCTGGTGTAAACTATGAAAGTCGTCAGAAGAGTATCTTATTTCCAATGGACAAAGCGGCTTTGGGTCTCCGCTGATGAGTATTGTAATCCAGCTTACTTTTCTTCTTCCGCGGGCCGTTAATAGTGCCCGCATTTATATAGAATTTTTGATGAGAGTTATGTTCGGACCCTCGTTTCCGAACCTCCTAGGAAAAACTTAAAGAGGACTTTAGCATGATATAGGTTCACTTGGATGCACCAGATGTGCCTATATTTTCTGCTTGGCGTGCTCAAAAGGAACGTTTGAAGCGCATCCCTTGACCCTCATGTGCTTCTAATCGCCGCGGAGTGGAACTTGCCCCACCGAGGGTTTCGTGAGAGTTCGACTCACATCGTGAAGGCCTACCGTCAGCCAGATTGCCAAACAGGGTCTCTGGCGGATGTGCGTCGATGGGGTTTTGTACAGCTTTGTGCTCCTTCTTGGCCTCTTTAATTGACGGGGAAATTGCCCTTACCTCAATGGAGCATGATGAGTGTTTGAGTGTCTTTGAGTATTAACGATGGATCTCAGTGAAAGAGTCAGCCAAAGCCATTGCTGGGCGAAGATTCTTCTGCTGCCAGGGTTATGATCTATGTGTTGCCTATTTCCTCTTTGTGGAGTACCTGCCAATACTGAACCTTCAAGCCCTTGCTCTGGGCTTTCAGCTATTTTACCATGTACGTTGCCTCAAAGTTTTCTCCCTCGCCAAAATATCCGGCGACTACGCTACGTCACGATAAGTCTCCCTCAGACTCGACTTTAAGAGATGCACCCTTTCAAGCCTTTATCCTTGCCACTGTCGTATTTATCCCGCCACACCGCCGTTCCTTTCCTTCTTCCGTGTCCTTCCATGCTCTCTTCCGTCAGTCGTTCGGTAATTCCCGCAGAAGATCTCTCAGGACTCGAGTTAATTTCCTTTTTCCGTCCCTTATGTACTCTCGCAAGTGACTCGCGCTAAGAGCCGACGAGAACATCTTCCTTCTATGTGGATATGTTCCCAGTACCCTATACACCTGTCCTCGGACATGGAAACCGCCAATTTCACCTGCGGTTGCAATTTTGCTTGGTCCTCTTCAGAATATGGTTGTTTTTTTTTTCATAAGTAAACCTGGAAGATTAAGGAAAACAATCAGTCGAGACAGAGCTCTTGTATTTCCAAGGTCCGATTTTGTTTCCCCAGCGATCGCCAGGTCGCCGTCCGTAGAAACATTCACGTAGTGTCGTTCGTACCTTTGACATTCGAAATTGCGGGTTTTACCGAGTTTGCCTTTCTAGATACGTCGTTTTCTGTTGAAGGGACAGTGACATCTCGGTAGGGTATAACTCGCCTGTCGTCCCGTGTCAACACTTGAAGAGAAGGCCCAGGCCTCACTATCAGAAACCCCTGCGGACATTATACCTTATATAATATTCTAAGCAAACTGCTACTCTCCTCTAAAACATTATTTATAAATTACCGCTATTTTTGTAAATTGCTATATAACTTTAATGAGAAGAGATAATTTTTTCCATGGTGAACTAATAGATATACTTAAGTATATTAGTTAGATGCTAGTACGTTACGTTAAAGAAGAACAGTTTTTATGTAATTCAACAATATCAAATAATCAAAGTTGCCAATAGCAACTTTTATAAATTCTAACTGCATGTGATTTAATATTAAAACGGCAAGATTTAAATTCAATTTAGATTACTAGTAAAAGAAATAAACCCATTACAAGATATCCAACTCTAACAAAGGGCCCCTGTACGATTGAAATATTTTACAAACGCAAGATTAAACTTAGGTATAATGTGCAATAGCTTAATCGTAGTAATTGTAACGTCAGCTATAATGGAAACATGAAAACATTGATTGATTATTTGATTCGACAATCTTATTTATAAAATATGTAAAGTTTGGCCTAGGTTTGTCAAAATGGACGTCTCTTGAAACTGTCGTCACGTGACGTGGCAAGCTAGCATGTCCAGTAAATGCCATGAGACGGTTAATCGCGTTCGCCGGATGCACGGCAAAACTCAGACGATTACTATTGCTATAAAAGCGTAATTTTTACTCTTAAAGAAACAAAGAATATACTGACAAATATTGCCAAATTAGCCGGCATGGCGAGGTATTATGCCCCAACGCTGGTGTATACTCTACTCTACCTATGGAAATCCTAACGTTGGGTCGTACGATCCCTAACCCTACTTTCCTCTCATAAAAAAAAATTCGAGCACATTTTCCGTTTTTACATATATTTTAAAATAAGAAGAATTTATTAGTGATAAATCAAAAAAAACATTTGTTATAAAAGCACGTCGCCTATAACTTACGATTAAATACAAGACTTGTAAGGAAATTGATGACAATGAAAATGTTAGAATGGTGATGATGTCAACGAAAATTAGCATTTTACGATTTCATAAAACATTGGATGTTATCAACAATACTTGTGCAGTAGTCATAAGAAAAGAAACAGTTTTTACTAGATAGGCAATGGAAAATAAAATAATAATAATTACAATCATTGCTGAACTCCTATAAGAGCAACAATACATATACCAAATAAGATATAAAAAATATATTTAAAATTAATTTTTGTCTTAAATTTGTTTTGATTATTAGCAAAAATTTATGAAACTATTTACAGATATTTAAAAATATTTTTTTTTTTGAAACTGTTTTCGAAATAGTAAGTCTATTATATGATTTCTGTTAAGTGTTTTAAATTCTTTCATATCGTCTGGAAAACTTGTAGCCAACAAATTACAAGGATTACTTTTTAAGTCATTTTTACTAAATCTCTTAATTTCATCTATAAGTGCTTGATTAGCTAAGTCGTCATGGGAGGCTTCGTAAGATATAAATCATGGTGCTTTAGCGATTGAACACACTGTTTTAGCGTGATATCTTTGTAAGATTGCAATATTGGAATTACTGGCTGTGCTCCAGAATTGTATTCCATAAGTGTCCATCGGTTTTAGCATTTTTTTTTATTTGATTACCATATTTTCAAGGCCTGGTTTGGATTTCATAGCTAATAAGCAAAAAAGGCGTTTGTTTTTTATATTTAATTGTTGTTTTTTAGCTATAATGTGAGTTTTTCATGTAAGGCTACGACATATGCGGAATCCTACGATATCAATTTGTGGAATGTCGTAATTGTTAATGAATATATTTCGGACGTAAGATGAATGTCAGGTTTTTAGGTTTTGTCGTGCTAACTTCAATTTCCAATTTTTCTAACCAGTACCTACTTTCATGAAGGTTTTGTTGGAGCTGATTTGAGGCATTGTTGGAATCTGTGCCAGCAGCTAGTGTTCTAGTTTCATATGCCTAGGTTGCGGGTAACACATTATTTATGACAGACATTTTAGATTGGTAGTGCTTCAGGACTACCTTGGGAGATAGCAGGTTTGAACCATAACTTTGTGAAAATTCTTTATGCACTTTTAAGATTCTTCTATTCTTATGCACTGTAAGATTGTCTATCACAAAGATTCGGTTTTAGAGTTACGTAAAAATGTGTCGCAAATAGCTTTTGAAGTTTATAATATAATCCAGTGTGCCGGACTTTATCAAATGCTTGCTGTACCCTGAATAATATTTTCTGTTTTCGAAAGAATTTCGATGTATTACGATGGCATTGTAGCTACCTACATTAGGCATAGGATGACGTTGTTCAGTTGCTTTTGTCTGATTTTTAATTGGTATTCATGTATTATATTAAACTTTTCCAACTCCACTTGTAAGCAAGCAGACTTTTCTTACCAGCTCCAATTATTCGCTGGCAACGCATCATTGCATCTATATATATTCATATTGTATATATTTCCGTATGTATTCGTACTGTAAAGGAAGGTATCTTCTGATTTCGATTTGTTATATTCACACGTTCTATTTCTTCCGATGCTTGTACTTACGTTGAAATACAACTCTGCATGACAAACTTACACTTACACTTAAGTCATATCACGTTTATAAAGTATTCTTCTGAATTTGCATTACAAACACAAACTTCAACTTTTCGCAAGATTTCAGTCTAACGAACATCTTTAACTTCGTAAGCTTTACACCTTATCGCACTTACAGGTTAATCTCAAAACCATAGTCTATACAAATAGCTTTCGCCATAAGCAAGCACAAATTAGTGGTAAAAGCTGTTTTGTCAACATGGTGGTGTAGCAGCCAACAGCTATAAAAGCAGACCGCAAATCATGACCGTTTTTTCAGCTGTTCAGCAGCAGCCAAGGCGACAAGGAGATTATAAGCTCTTTTACCCTTTGGTTGGACGTCGATTACTTTTTCCGCCCGGTAAATCGGTAGTCTTGCATCATTACTTGATAGATTCCCGGCCCGAAAGGACACCCTTTCTGTACAGCTATTCTATGATTATCAATGCACATTGTCCGCCCGGAACAAGTTCTACATATGTAGATCAAAATATATACACTAAGCACACAACAATTTCGATATAGTATACACCAATAAGGGTTCTCAAGTTGGAATCGAACGGATTCGCATTCTCAAAGAGCCTTAGACTTAGTCGGGTTAACCAGCACGGAATTATCTATATACCACCATACGTTCGACAATATTGAAAATAGTCGGAATTACTGCAGCAGGCTTCAAATCATCAATAAAGTGGGCGTTTTTAACTTTAAGTATAGGCACAACACGTAACCTCTTCCAATTCCAGGGAAAAAAAGACTGTGCCAATATAGAACTTACACGGAACTTTACCAATTTAGTAATATATGGAAAGATAAGAATATAATAAGAAAATAAGGATTCCATCAACCGAGTGATGTAGATTTGATTTTGCGAAGTACTTCACTCAGCCCCTGACATGATACATAAGAGTATGAGAAGGATGCATGAAAATTCAGATTTGTCACAGCTTCCCTATCAACTGGCAAGTCACAATTCGATACACCAAAGAAACCATCGTTCACCTCCTCCACACTAAACGCAGAGTAATTTTCCTTACTGTAACCCAAACTCCTTAACACCCTTCACATAGTAGAGGGATCCATACACACAAACACAATGATAAAAAATTTTCTTCTTTCCTTCCGAATAGTTTTCTTGGTTTTATTCCGCTAACGGCAATAAATTCGTCGATCATCTACAGATCCAGTAAATTGAAAAGTCGAGAATGCATAATTTCTACGGAGCATTTCCTGGTTGACATTACTACACGTCATCCACTTATCAGTCTACCTGGGGGTTACTTTTCTGACAACAGGAACAAAAGATTATAATGATTTCAAAAGCGAACCCAAAAGCTTCGACTGCACGTCCATGGTCGCTATATTCAGAAAAGTGGTTGAATCAAACTCAGATACAAGAGCATCCCACTCCAATCAATATGTATTCTATCCCTGTATTGAATCACCGACCAGATTTGCTCCAGACTTGCTCCCAAAAATCAATGCATGGTGACACATGAACCGGCATTGGTTTTCGTTATGATAATTAAACAAGGCATCGTCACTAAGCAGCCAATAGTCAGATAGTGACGTAGTTTGTTGCGCTAAGTCCCAGTGAGTAGGTCTCATACTGTGCGATATAGTAAGCTTACACCTCGAGCAAACAGAGCTACTAACATTAGCTTTAGTTACAGCGAGTAAAATTACCGACGAGTACTTCGTTAATAGCTATAAATGACAATTTTCAAAAGCCCTAGTCTTACACCCGGTAAACAGACTACTCCAAAATATTTTCCAAAAAGAACGCTCACTGCTCCAACATCTAATTCAATGAACAGCGCCTCAAACCCCTCAAAAATTATCTTGAAACTAATACAATGGACTATATAGATACCCACACCAACGCATCGACCTAATATTCTATCGTTTTTAATAAAGTTAGAACCAGTAATATGGCCAAGTCGACAAAAGATATGGGGTTTCAATCAAGTTACTGAGATCACAAAGTGGTCAAATTTATCCATAACCAGAGCTCTAAACTCACTATGACTCTGACAGTTTATATGCGATGTACTCATCTGTTCAATCAGAGTATTCCCCGATTAAAAGACATATGAGCTACCATACGCAATGGGAGGCATATAAGGGTTAGTCAACTGATTCACACGCCCAATTAAATCTAAGAAGGAAGACGGGGAACCAACTGCAAAATATAATGATATCTACCTTAAAAAAGATTTCAATTGTTATAATATTAATTAATAAAAAATACATTATACAATACTACCTTACCAGCCCAAAATACACAATTCGATCTAAAAAATGCCATCAGGTACTTAGTTGCTAGTTCTGCACATTTCGTCAAGCACATTATTTAGTATTTGCCATGGATGTCATAACCAACATTTGCTTACTGCCATGAAGATCGAATTTCGTACTGTTACCAACAGATAGCACCAGACCAGCATAAGACTTAATAGCCTTAACAATCCTGAAACGCACGACTTTTCCCTTCTTACAAATATCAGCACATGTCTTATTCAACTCTCCAGCTGCGAGGCATATATAATCGTTGAGATAAACGCGTCGCTCTTCCATAAATTTAGAGTCATCTACACACTTCGCAGCATAAAGTAGGCGTACTTTGATGTTCTTAAAGTTCTTGTCAATCTCGCATCCCAATCGAATTCAATTTAACCAGTTTTTTATTATTCTTCATATAGCCGGCAAAACTAACGACATGCAATGCAATAGTCTCTGAATAGTGATCTGCTATTTTAACCACTGTTCCAGGTATGTCATTTAGACCCTCAAGCAAGTCACTGATGATTAAGTTCAACCATTATATATAAAGCATTAATTTCCGCATTCATGGCCACCATTATTGACTCCAAATCATCCTTAATTGGACCAAACCTTTGTTCACAAGTTTCCACGCTAGCTTTTATCCTTTCAGTATTCACTTTCAATTCCTATTTAAAAGCAATTACGGGCTCATTCAGTGACTCTTTTATCGATGGGTGCAATTATACGAATAATTCATCATAGATTTGAAGTAAATGGCATCAATGGAGGTCGGAGGGTTCTGTCCCTTCTGACTAGAGATATGCTTTTTATAATTCGTCATCGTTTCTCTACCGTCTGCACAAATATAGCAAAAGGAAGAAAGTGGTCCATCATCAGTCATCGTATGAACATCATCACTCGATAGACCAATAGACATATTGCCATGTTAAACACATTTCGCAACCCACGGTTTCATGGCTACCACTCAAGTTATTGCACGACGAACAATTACCGCTTTCCTTATTTGGCGCTATACTCACAAGCAAACGAGGGTCACTTTCCGCCAGCTATAAAGAAATAGCTCACTGCACACACACTTCAGACTTCTATTTCTACCACGCAAACTGAGGATTCAATAAACCACTGCAGATTCGCGACCAATCAATTTACACGATTATGCTAAAATATACATACCGCACTGTAGAGCGATTAGGTATACTTAGGCTGCTAAGCTACTTATTTACTTATTCAATCTACCGAAAATACGTGTTCACCACAAGACAAGCGAAGAGATCGACGTGGAGCAGCAACATATGCTAGTTGTCTTGGCTTTGGTACCTTTGGTACATTGCTATCACTACACATATCCAATACGAAGGAAAGTGATTTACTTTCAAGATTAAATTGAATATTTGTCTCACTAAAATAATTGTTCTTTTCGGTAAGGCCTGAACAACTTTTGCATCAATACAATATTAACTCCTAGATATTTTTCAGTTAAGCTTAATTATTTCATCCCAAAGTTCCAGGGGTTCGAGAGGTTTGATTGGCCAATTCATTGCACAGGGACTATGTAAGAAGCTTACCATTTCATTTGTGTCAGAACTATTATTTAAATCAGGAGACTGGAAAGTTTTATGTAAATAGAAAGCATTTGCTTCTGCTTTGTTTTTATTGGTATTGACCCAAAAACCATTCTCATCTCTGACAGGTATATTTCATTTTACTGGGCTTTTTAAAAAATTTAAAAAAAAGAAAAGTTTCATAAAATCGTTTAAACTTGTTACAATTTAACGTATTCAAAACACGCTATGATCGGACAGTGTACTTGTGCGATTTACTTTTATGCTGCTAATCATTATAACCTCATAATCTCATACCATAATAAAGTTTAATTACGCACAGTCCAGCTTGTATTGATTCCCAAGATTTTTAAATTACTACTTTAGGTACAAATTCGCCCGATATAAATAATGCGTGTACGCAGAACATACATTTGGAATTGTCATTTCTTCTTTTCTTTTCTTTCTTAGAACATTCTCCGATCTGCCTTCACGAAAATTGGCATTTATATCTTTGTATTAACTTCGCCCTCATCGAGTCATTCGCTTTTTTCTTGACTAATAGTTGTTTTCAAATTTGTAATTTGACCAAAAAGACCATAACTTGTTGAATTTACTAATTTAGTTTTAAAAAGTTTGAACACCCGCGCTTTATATTAGTAACAGCAATAAAACCTTAAGAGTTGTTACCTACAGTCTCGCAACCAACTACAAACTTGGGTTTAACTGTCACTGATCGACTGATCTTACATAAAACTTTTGAGTCTTTCTCGAAAATTGCTTTTGTCTTCGTTTAGATTTCATTAACAAGGGAAAAACTTTTCTTATTATTTTTTGGCATATTTAACCGTAACTGTCGTACAATTACTGTAGCGGCTGTTGTCTTTAAGTGCTTAAAGTCTCTCCAACTGTAGAATTATGAACTTTAATATCTTTAGGGCCACGTTTCAGTACCATTTAAAGGAGATCGGAATCTGTAGCGACTGCCATACTTGGCACTGTTGAGCTAGGTAGTTCAGGAGATATAGGGGAGTTTTCAAGTTTTGCCTTACGGACATTCAACAAGCGATTACATCTCAAAGAAATGTAAGTACTTTATGCTTATACAAATAGACGGATGTCCGAAACCCATTTGCCGAACGGCAAGATCATAAGCCCTGATCCATTCTGCACCCTACTCTGCTAATGGCCGATTATTTCTGATGGGAGACACGATTTGTCTGTCGTCGCATATTTCAATACCCACATTTTTGCAAACAATAGATGCATCAAGCTATGCACTAGGCGCAATACGAGATGGTCGAAGACCTACCTATAGCACACGCAAGCGAGTTTCCAAACAAACATGAAAAAAAGAAACCAGTTATAGAAAAACAATAATTTTCGATACATTTTCGAGTTACTTTGGCCCCTACATATTTAAGTAAAAATTTACAAGGTTGGGAGCACACCGGCCGCTAGTATGACTATTTTCCTACAAAAAGTCCACTACAAAATTGACCAGAATAAGTATAGAATTATCGAAATACGTTTTTGATATAGTGTATAAAATAGGTTCAAGCAATATGAACGCCGACGCTTTAATAATAATAAATACGGAGTCTCACATAACACAAAAAATGATCCCAACGAAGAAAGATGGATAAAAAAGGCTTTAGTAATAACCAGAAGTAAATCAGCAAGAGAAAATGCAAATGATTACAATTAAATATGTGGGAATGTACATCAATAAATGACATAAAGAACAGCAAAAATTCAGAACAAACTTATGAAAGCGATATGAAAGGCATTATAATTGAAAATATTAAAGACATTAATTATCCACCTGTGAGATGTAATGAAAGTCAACTCTATTTCGGTGCATTCTTGGAAGTATTAACATCAAAACTCAACAAATTGAACTATAAAGATACATTACATTAAAATATAAAGATTATACATTACATTAAAAAACGATATATTTAAAAATATATCCAGAGAAATGTTGAAACGAAAATTTAATAAAATTACCAGCGGAATAAGCATTCGATTATATTGTAACGAGTCTTCTTAATCGGTGTGGAACTCAGTCAATCCGGGGTTCGGTGCAAGATAATTTATTTGAAATGGCCTTCGGGGGATGATTTAAAATTTCCTTTATTTTGTATAAGAGGAGTACAGCGTTGTGTAGAGGCTGGCCAGGAACCAGCGAGGTGACCCAACTTCTGGTGTGACTTACACGTGGTGAAAGATTTATTTATTTTTTTCTTTGAATTATCGCGGAGCACTACAAGAAAAGCGGAAACGTTGCCAGTGTCACAGCTGCCTTGGCTCTCTGGGCCGACGGTTCGTCTCCGGTTGGTCATTCGTATGTACGTACAAAAGAAAAAGGATGTTCCTCAGTCCTTCAGGAATGGCGATTAAGCTGAATCAGCACATACCCTATCCGTAAGTCGGTAGTCCTAAAAGTCCTTCAGGGATTGCGATTAAGCTGAACCAGCACATTCCCTATCCGTAAGTCAGTAATCTTAAAAGCCCTTAAGGGATGCCGATTAAGCTGAACCAGCACATCCCCTATCCGTAAGTCAGTAGTCCTACAAGTCCTTCAGGGATGGCGGTTAAGCTGAGCCAGCACATCCCGTATCCGTAAGTCAGTAAAAAAACTCTTAATAAAGGTCAACTCGTCAAATGAACCGTGCACACTCACCTTAGGCGGCTATGACACTAAACTGAACGATTCTATGTGATGTGCTGCTCTTTTATAGCTGAAGTGTCGTTCTCTTGTCCCATTGCCAATATGTTCTATGCGTTTACATCTGCCTTAAAGTACTATACTTATGTATATACTTAGTTTAGGTTGGCTTCGCCGAGTTTGACGCAACCTTAGTTACGACTCGCATGAAATTATTTATAATTAACTTAATATTAAAACACTCTTACGTGCCGACTTCTGTTTATCTTATTGTTACTTGTTCATATGCTTACTCAACATGCACCCAGGTACCAAATCGCGTGATCTATTTACCGTTAGGTGTGTGAGTGCTATGTTTCTTAGCCTATGTGTACAATACTTTGCTTATGTTTATGTGGAGTAAGGGTATTTCTGTTTGTGTGTGTTTATCCAGTATGCATTGTCATATGTTCATATGTGCTATACATTCTTGTACCTGAGCGTTTATCCCTGTGTGTAGGTTTTTGTATGGCCTACCGGCGTATAGGCATATTATGTGTGTTTCCACGATCTTTGTGTAATGCATAAGCTTTGCATGACCTAACGGTGTTTACACATTTTCGTATACTTTCCTACGTATTCTTATGCTTGCGAAATTCATACAGTTGATGCGCTGTCACATCATCCTATGGGCTTATGCAATTTTATACCTAAGTATTTATCCCTGCGTGTGTGTTTTTGTATGACCTGACGGTGCTTCTAAATTTTGTGCAATGCTTGAAGATTTTATGTGCCCTAACGGTGCTATACAGTTTAGTTTGTGCGTTTTTCTATGCTCGCATGTGCTTATACATTTCAAAGCGTACAGACTTTACGTGTTGCTAGAGTCTGTGCGTTTTGCATGATCATGTATACCTATCCCTTATTTTCCTACCTAAGAGTTTATTCCTGTATGTTCTGTATGTCCTAACGGCGCTGGTTATTTTGTGCATTGCTTGAAGCTTTTATAGGACCTAACGGTGCTACACATTTTTGTATATGTTCTATGTGTTTCTATATTTTTGCGCTTTTATCTATAGTGCGTGTGTTAATGCCTTTTACAGCATACGGCTTTCTGAATGTTAATATGGCCTGGCAGTTATATACATTTCGACCGTTCTCTACCTGGCCTATTCGTTTCTAGTCGTTTTGTACAGGTTCTAAACCTATTTTATATTCGTGTATGTTTACATTTTTTATATATTCAGTACATTTTGACGATTGTATACATGTTCTCTACTTGTGTGCGTATTCCTATAGTTTTGCTGTTTTGTACATTAAAGCTGTTACGGGCATATCCTATACATTGGTCAATTTTATACCTACTTTATACTTTGTGCTGGAGGAGGTTGTTCATGTATTGATAACAAAAAGACGTGCACGGACAGAGCGAACTGACAGGTTGTTCGCTGTGGGTAAATGTTGTAGGCGGACGGACTTGTATTCCGTAAGGAAGCAAAAACGCTTCCTTACAATATAAAGAGAGAAAAAGAAGAGAAAAATTAATAAGCGAATATCAGAATAACCCATACTCAGCACAAATCCAAGTAACAAAACATTTCGAAAACTAAGCCAAGAATACATCTGGCGAAATACGTTTCAAATGATGAAAATTTACAAAAAATAACCTAATACCTACCAAGTATGAAAACTAGCTAAGCAGGCAAGAGAACCTCTAATAACAACCGGTAAACTATGGAAAAGTTTTGAAACTGTATGCAATGACACAATGGGACCGATAAAACCATTCAGCTAGATAATTATCTAAATGCATTAAAAACGAAACTAAAATACTCGCTGGGAAAATTTTAAAGACTCTTGCGAGAAGCAGAAGAATAAGGAAAGAAAAATTTCTAAGGAGGATATTATGAGGGCTAATGTACACAGAACTTGGTGCTGGGGTAGCTCAGCGGTTCCAGGTTTTTTGCTCACAAGAAATATCTTTAGTTCTTGATATAACTTATTTACACCGATTGCACGGGGTTTTTCTCAAGTCGAATTCACCTAAGATTTTTCCAGACTCTTTAGACTAACCTTTCTTTGACATTCAGTTTTTTTCTTATTTTCTTCATAAACCCCACTATTTGCTTTCCCATAACTTTGTTAAGGTTTTTGGAAATTAAAATATCGTCTTATTTTCTATAACCAAGAAAAAAAAATCATTTTTCTAATCTCACGTCTATTCCTTCGTTCACCTCGCGACCAACTCCTCCTCTCACTTGCTCTTCTAACTTACAAATTTGACTTCGTTCTTCGGAGGAGTGATTTCATACGCTAAAGGTGGAGGTAGCACATGTGAAGGTAAAACATGTTTTATAAAGTTCACTCGCGACGATTGGTGGTGTGAAGCAAATTGCTGTTGCAATGATTACCGCTATTGCTGGTATTTCCCTTCATACCGCCCGGTATGAATGAATATAAAAGGATTTGTTTAGCTTCTGTTTCACAGGAAATTTTATTTTCACTAGTGACTTTTATGTTTCCTGCTGTGCATATCACCTATGCTGCATGGGCAGCATCCGATTAGTTGTCTGGTAGTTCCCATCATTGCTGTCGTTGTTCTTCTTGTTAAATTCATTGTAGTTGTTGTGTTGCTTTTGTTATGATTATTATATTGTTGAGTACCGAACTCTGTTGGTACTTGCTGTTCTGTTGATTGAAATTGTCGCTAAATTGCAATGCGATAGTTGTTGGGGTACGTAGTCGATCCGTTGTTACTGATTTTTGATGGTGCCGTGCGGCTGTTGTCGTGGTGTCGGCCGTGATGTTGTTACAGCGACTGATGGTGCGCTTTCCCCGGTGTGGCCTATCTGCAGGAAGGCTTCAGCGGAGCGGATGCTTAGTGTCTATGGGTGCGGCAGGGCCGGCCCGCTTAGTTGCCCACTCCCCTCGGTGGCCGACGGTGATGACATATATGAACTCGACTATCGGCACAACCTGACGGTCAAGTACACTGGTTCGTTGAAATTCTCTAAAAATTTGGGTGATCTGTCCGATGAGTTGGACCGCCGCCGGCAGGTCAGTGACTCGGGGACTGGGCTGCAACTGGACCGGATCAGCCTTTGATCGCAACTGTAGATCTGGTAGGGCCGTGGCAGGGTTGACCCTTTCGTGGGTTGCTCGGTGGAGTTCACGCGGTACCACGGTGTCTCGGGTGACTGGTGCGCTCGTGGCGCGGGAGAGCAAGAACAACTCGATGACTCTCCATTCCCGGCGAGAGTTATGAATGATACCGCCGCGCCCCCTCGAAGAAGACTTCCTCGAAGCGTCACGGGCCTCGGCGAAATTCCTCTTGCATGTCCTTCTACAGCGGTGTGGCGGCTTGCTGCGCCGACCGCGGCATGCTCCAGTCGCGGAGTACCCTGTTGTTGACGTCGAGTCCTGGCGGCAACGGGTGGACGCCCCTGGGTGACTTAATAGGCGTGCGTTCGCCTGGGTCACTCGTCGGGCTTGGTGGTGTGGGCGTGGTCGCTGTAGTCGCTATCCTGTACGGCCCCACAGCGGCACTTATCGGTATCCAGCTCGGTGAGCGACAGGACTACCACCCCTTGTTGGTTGAGTCTGGTGGCTTTGGTGATCTCGGGAGTCCCACGCCTTTCTGTGGATGAGGTCGGTGTTGAGCGATTGGTCTCGGGGACTCTACTGGAAGGCGGAGGACCACCACTGGGCATTGTCGCCAGAGTTCATGTCGTGGAACCTGTGGATACGATTTGATCAGTTTCAGTTTGTGCAGTTACAGACAAAAATTGAATAAAGCAGATAAAGTATAAGTCAGTTATAGAAGCTTCGCACGTAGTGCGCTCGGTGAGGGCCGGCCGCCAGACACGGTCGCCATACCGCTCGTGACGGGTAACCCCTGGGCATTGTCCAGGTTGGATGACGGCCTTAGTGACTTGTAAAGCGTTCGAGTGGTGGCATCCTCGACCTGAATGATATTCGAGGATCCAATTCACGGTGTAAGGATCCTGGAATCGGGGTGCTAACTTTGACGGCGAGCTGGTTAGTTGCTTTCAGAAGCGGCTAAAGGCGGATTAGAACCATATTCCCGACCTGAGGTTGCCAGCGGCGGCGATGAGAGTTGAAGTATGTCCGGTCAGAGGACTAGAGGGCGAGATTTCGGTGTACGCTGTGGGCTGGGTTGGGACGACAGAGCGCCTTTGGCCCGAGAAGGCATGCGGCAGTTTAGGCAGGAATCTGTGACCGCGGCATTTACGCTCAAGGTGACCTCTGGCAAATGTTGGCCACATGCTGCTCGTATTGGCAGTATAGCGCGACGGTCGTTTTAGCGTTTCTGTTGACCGTCTCGGTAGGGTTTTCTTGTTGCGTGTACTGTGTGGTGAACTGGTGCTCGACTCCGATCTGTTTTAGGTAACTTTGAAAATGCCTGCTTGTGAATTGCACCCCGTTATCGGTGACGACTTCTCATGGTGTGCCAAAGTTGCTGAGCATTCGTTCTCGGAAGGCTTCGATCAGTGCGGCTGCGGTGGATCGCTTAAGCGGGACTAAATCCACCCGTTTGGAGAACTGATCTACAAACACCAGATACATCGTGTGGCCCAACTACGTCTGCGTTAATGATTCCATGAAGTCTAAACATACTGTCGACCAAGGCTCTTCCGGCAACGCCATTAACATTTGTTCGCCCAGCTTCTGCTGGAACGGTTTATATTGTTGGCAGCTCACGCAGTTTCGTACGTACCGGGCGATGTCTCGGTTTATCCCAAACAAATAGTATCGGCTGTAGACTCGTCGTATCGTCTTTCGCATGCCGAGGTGTCCCGCTGTGGGATCATCATGGTTCTCTTGCAAGATCTCGGTCTTCATTGGTGTTGGCACGCATAATTTCTATGCTGCTTCTCCCACTTCCATACTGCTCCGTGGAAAATGGGGGTATAGCCGTCTGTCGATGATGGTAAAATTGGGGAACTTCTGGGGTTCTACCTGGATCTCTTGCAGCTTATTAGTTAGCTACCGGCATACTACAGACGACTCGGTGCATGTCACTACGCGGTTCACCACTTCGGATGGTTGCCGAGAGAGCGTAACGGCTACGATATTTCTCGTTCCGCGCCGATAATGGTTTTCGAAGTCGTACTGCTGTAGTTCCAAAGCCCACCATGGCCAGTTGGGTTATACGAGGAGTTCAGCTACTTTAGGGATAGATGGTCATTCATGAAGTCGTAACCCTACAGATATGGCCTTATTTTCGGATGCCAAAGATCATCGCCAGACACTCTCCCTCTCTTGCCGCGTAGTTTCTCTCGGCACTATTAAGGTTCGGGCACCATACGCAATCACGCCTTCATCTCCGTCCATCTGTTGCGTCAGGGCGGCTCCTAACCAGGTGTCGCCGGCGTCCATCTGCTAAATGAGGGGCTTCATAAAGTCAGGGCAAGCCAAAATGGGGCTCTAATTGAGCTTGGATCTCAGAATTTGGAACGCCCTTTGCTGTTCTTCCGTCTATTGCCAATGCCTTCCCTTCTTTAGCAGTTCGTTGAGCGGCTTCGAGAGGGCTGCGTATTCTGACACAAATCGGCAGTACCACGAACACATGCCGAGGAACCTTTCAATGCTGATAGCTGAGGTTTGGACACTTTTGGATCCCTCCCCCGGTAATCACGTGGCCCAGATATTTTAACTCCCTCTTGATGAATTCGAACTTTTGCATGGTGATTTCTAGGTGGGCGGCTTTTAGGCGCCGGAATACCTCTCGCAATTTGTCCAATTGTGCCCTCAGACTTTTCCCATCGGGGCCAATCACGCTGTCCAGGGCGAATTGAAACGTCGCAGCTTTGGAGTGCAGTCCAAATGGCAAGATCTTCCCCTGGAAAAGTCTTCGTCCTGGCGCCATAAACGTCGTGAAGGCCCTGATCGTTTATCCCGGGAGGGATAGCCTCGCATCAGTCCTATTATGGTCATTAATTGTGGTTTGTGGACTTTAAGGAGACCCATTTGCGCTTCTACGCGCCGGAGTCTGTATCGTCTCAACTGTAAGGTCCGCCGTAAGTACTTGGCTCAGAGGCCCGCTCGGTCGGTACGCTGTCGTTTTGTTCGCGCATTGAAACTTGGCCCTAAACGTCTTGAGGAAATTGTATCCTAGTAGCAATGGTTTCGTTACTCCAGGCATAACGACGAAGCGAAGGTGTGTGGTCCGGTCTCTGAATCGGCTAGGTGAACGTTTACGGTACGAGTCTCTCCTGCAAATCTGCTCGAATTCTCGGGCATGGACTTCGGCGATAAAACTAGTGGTCGCACCAGTGGCTACTATGGTGGTGACTCGATGGCCCGCGAGTATAACTGTTGCGCTGATCCGGTTGTCATCGTATCGTAGAAACGTGCAATAGGGCGCGGTGTCTCTCTCTTACAGGAGATCCCATCAGCTCTTATACCTCTGGGTTTAGGATATTCGAATGTCGGACCGTTAACCGGTAGGAACGGATTGTGAGTCAACACTGACAATTATGGGACTCGCAATTGGTTGACTAACCCTTGGCTAAGGATGAATACCTGTACTGGGCGTTGCCTCCTCGAAATCGATCGCTAGGGCGCTGGTCTCGTAGGCCGCTAGGGCCCCGACTCTACCAGGTTAATTTTTTCGCTGTGACTAGTTTCGTAGGGTGGTGGGGACGCCGACTTTGCCAGATTATCGGATTGAACTCGATCGATGTTGCTGGTCTCGTAGGCCGCTAGGGCCTCGACTCTACCAGGTTAACTTTTTCGCTGTGACTAGTTTCGTAGGGTGCTGGGGACGCCGACTTTGCCAGATTATCGGATTGAACTCGATCCATGTTGCTGGTCTCGTAAGCCGCTGTAGGCTCCGATTTTACAAGATGAGGGTTGGAGTAACATGTATGACGCCGCTGACTTCGCTGGGGACGACTGGTTGTAGGCTCGGATAATGCATTCATATCTTTAAAGGCTTCGTTGCATGGCATACAAAGATTTCGGTGGATTCGAGGATTCTGCTTCGTGTCGCTGTGTAGTAAAGTTTCTAAGAAGGCTTCGCTGGGAAGTGGATTGCCGTTACTAAATTTCGTCACAAAAGGAAGGCGGTGCTTTAGTATATCGTGGGCATAGATGTAGCGTGATTTCGTTGACTTCATTGGTTAGGACACCCTTTTAGACACCCTTAAGAAATTTAACCAAAACCAAAGGTGACGTAAAACCTATGGAAAATTATAAAGAAAAGTGGTAACAGTCTATTTGATATAGAGAACGAGAAGTAGAGAACGCCAAAAATAATTCGCTGAGTGAAGAGAAAACAGCAACTACAAAAATCATTGATAGCGGACAGGGCATTGTCAACAACAGCAGCAAAGCAACAACAGATAAGAAATTAAAAGAAAAACTTGAGGGTAGCGTTTTCTAAACGTAATGAGATGTGGTTACCGAGTCTTTTTTTCAGAGTAACGTCTCTATATTTTGAAGTCAATCTGGACTTCAGCAGTGATGATAAGAAATTCTTTAAAACCCTTGGGCTCATCTGGCTACCAAAGATTGACCACCTTTGTATCAAAGCAGAGGTGGAACAATTGAACTACGCCAGAAAACGCTCTGCATGCTCTGACTTGTCAAGGTTATTTTATTCACTTGGACTTTTAGCTCCTCTTGTAATAAAGGCAAAATTATTCATACAACACTTACGGCAAATAAAAATGACATGGGATGAACAATTTCCAGAATGGAACGCGACATGGACCAACTTCCGGGAAAATTTGGTCACAATAAACAACTTACAAATCTCCCGACACATCTTCAAGCGTAAGCTTCCAGTAAAAATTCAGTTGTACGGTTTTGCTGATGCTTCCGAAAAGGCATTTGGAGCTGCTGCATACATCCGAGCCACTTTTAAGCACGACACGCTTACTATGTGCAAGTACCACCGAGTACCACCTCTCAAGAAAAAAATGCTTCCGACATTACAATTGTGTGCAGCGCTCTTGGCTGCACAACTCGCATATCGATTACGTAAGGATATGCAATTAAGTGATCCACCAATTTATCTCTAATTCACAATCATCGTCCTTTCAAACACTTGTTGGCAAAAGAATCTCTCAGATTCAATTATTAACCCTGACACAGTAGTGGCGACACGTGAGCTGTAAGGGTAATCCAGCAGACATTCTCTCAAAGGGAATATCAGCAAAGGCCCTAGCAGAAATCCAAATGTAGTTTTTCGGGCCATTGTTTCTACAGCCAAGAATCCTGACCGACACCATTCCTTCCACAGTTCCAAGTTCCCACCGACCTTGAACAAAAGAAGGACTCCGTTACGGTGCTGACAAGCACATGCAATTATGACTTCGTTTACAATATCGATCACAAGAACTCATTCGGCAAGCTGCAGCGAAACATTTTCTATGTACTTCGTTGCATCCGACTATCCATGCCCAGATGTTCTTTAAAATCGAATCTCTCAGCACTCACTTCAAAAGGAATACAATTCCACTTCATCCCACGCAGCGCACCTCATTTCGGAGGCCTATGGGAAGCAGCCGTTAAATCAGCAAAACGTCTTTTAATTCGTAGTGTAGGCTCAGCTTCATTAACTTGTGAAGAATTGGAAGCTGTGGTCATTTGAATAGGAGCAATTTTAAATTCGCGTCCTTTGACACTCATGTCGAATGATCAATATGATATTTCCGCCCCAACTCCTGGACATCTATTAATTGGTGAAGCTCCTACTGCTCAAGTTGACACTGAAGCCAGTTTCAAGAAACTTTTACTTCTGTGAAGATGGCAACTCGTCTCTCAAGTCAAACTCGAATTCCGGAAAAGATGGTCCCATGAATGTCTTCATAAAAGGAAGAAACGATCTTTCAACATCAAGCTAGGAGATATGGTCATCATCAAAGAAGACAACAATCCTACCATGAAATGGCCATTAGGACGAGTTACAAATGTATATCCAGGAAACGATGGATCTACCTATTCGAGTTGCCGATGTAAAAATTGATGACAATCCAGATGAACAAATCACTCCAAAAGAAAGTGCTGATCAAGATGTTGAGCCGGAACTCACAAGAATGAGATTGCCTTCAACTAATCTTTGACCGCACTACTAGCAACGTTGCTAATACTCCCTAGGGTCATTGGAACCCGAACAACCAATCAGAAATTTGGATCTAAGCTTGGAATCCATTTTGAAGAAATTGGCTCCACCACCATATCCACAAGTCAATGGAATCTGATTGTGTGCTATGATCTCTTAAGTTATTGGAGCGACATAGCGTTCTTAGTCAACATAAAAAATCATCTACGAAATATCTGCACAAGAATGAAACCAAATATTTCGTATTTACTCACTACAGAGCATTCCCAACACATGGGGACTGATATGGATCTCGGCAACAGACTACTGCAAAGATCGCGAAAGAAAAGAAGTGCAATAGATTTCGTTGGTAAAGTCGCACACTCATTGTCCGGTGTACTTGATTCCGAATACGCAACTATATCAAATCAACCAGCCTTTTAATTAAAGCACTATGCAGTTAACACTCGCAGCCAATAGATTGCAAAAAATACAAACATGTATTCCAGATGCCCTGATTGATACCGACCATGAAAAAATCAATCCGTTATTACTGACGTCAGCACGAGTCGAGACAGAGATCAGACAAATTAAAAGTCACTTGCCTCAATCGTTGGAGTCACTTGCATCAGAGAACCACCTGTTGGAACTCTATAAATTAATGAAGATCAGGGGTGGACTCACTCTCAATCACATGGTATTTAACATAATCTTGCCCTTAGTCAATCGTTGTTAATTAACGCCTGTTCTCAACTATATAAACAACACCATGGTAGTCATACAATCCTGTAGCTCTCTGCTGGCTATAAACATGAATAGAGAACGCTATTTTTTGGTCTCATCCTTTCAAGTCAATTCGTGCGGCACCTTAATACAAAATTCTTTCATATGTCGTAAGGCCCAACGCCAATACAAGTTCAGCGCCGAAAAATGTAAATGTGAGATCAACCTGTTCAACAACTTCACTTTGCCAAATTGCCCGCTGAAGAGACTCACAACAAATGTAACGTGGATAACTCTGGCACATAACAACCAATAGGTCTATGCGTCGTAATCACTCACGCAAGCAACTGCTGTGTGTGACAGAGATATAATCCCATTCAATTTGAAAAGTTCTGGTTTATTAACTATTAAACCAGAATGCATCCTCCAACACGACTTTGTCCAAATCTCAGGCCATAAATCGATAACAAACACATTGACGTCAGCATATACAAGTCTTGGAGAATTGTCAGAACTCTCATAACAAGACCTCGTCAAGGACGGGTCCACCGCAACCTTCAACTATTCAGTACTATCTAACCACTATGCTACTCAGCTAACTGAGCTAGCAGCAATTAAACGTAAATTGGAGGTCATAAAAGCAGGCAGAAGTCAACATCGTGATAGTGCAAATCATGATTTTAAGGTAGCATGCTCAGCAGTGATCATCAGCGCAGTCGCAATCATCACCATATCCGGCAATATGATGTTCCTTAAGAAGACGGTAATTGCACATATTACCCTGCACCAAATCATGACATTCCACAACATGAGGCAACACCAACTCCAGCTCCCTGTACTTCCCCCTGTCGAAATTTCATATTCCAGTTCTAATAAGGCATGAACAACCAAATTAGTCGACCCATTTGTCAACATGGGGGGGAATGTTTAGTCTTATGTTTGTCTTTATTCAAACTATTTAGTTTAAGTCAACAAGTTTTATTCTTTCCTTTACACATTCATGCTTATGCAATTATCACTGTAGCATTGTGCGATTTGTTCATGCACTTGCATTTGCACTATCATGTTTTGATGTTTGTCTGTTTCCATATAACTGACCATAGACAACAATACCGTTGATTACATAATCCAGACCTTGAAGTGCGTCATCGTTACTTATATTAATTTGCTTGTGTTGCATTTTTGTGACACACTTCAAGCTGTTAATATTTCTGGACTAAACAAATGCAAAAATGCAAATGCCTCATTTAATATATTTTGTTTATTGCAGTACGTAGTAAAATAACAAACTACCCTTTTGACAATAAAACTTTGTCATTGTCCACAAGCATTGATCGTTGTCTCATTATCTTTATGCGATTTGTTCCAGTTCAAGTGATAGAAGCAACAAATAAACATATTGGTACGCCCAGACGCAACGTTTGGTCGAATAATGCCAATCAAATTAGGTACCCTATAATCTTCTACCTCAGAAAATGGCGTTACAAATCACGCTAGACTTGTCTATTTGCTCACTGTTGTATTTGTGTTAAACACACTCAGTTATCGAAGGAATTAAGTGCTTACTTTCAATTATACGGGTTTTCTTGTTCATTACTCGAAAGACACGAACGTAATATGTTGCCGATTGGTATAAGAACTAATATGTTACCAATTATTATAAAAAAAGCTTTAGTCTGTTGAACATCGCGCAAATTATTACTCAAATCTTTTCTTCACACATTTATTATTTATATTATTCCTTTGCGTTGGTTGGAGTCAATACATTGATGCTCGCACATTTTCAAGTTCTATTCGAACCTCGCCACGGTTGTATCTCTCAGTCTGCTTTTAGCAGTGTTTGTTCATTTCTTTTTCTTCGCGCAACGGTTTTTAACCGACTAAGTTGCGGTACTCTGTTGTTTTTTGCCATCTGATATAATCCGTAGAATAATTAGCAAGCAATATTCCCTTGTGTGCTTACACATGTATGATGAATTTTCACTTTGCAAAACAAGTTTTTTTCTTTTTTTTTTGTTTTCGCTGAGAATTGTCCCTGCTCGGGCGCCACTTGTGAGGGCTAATGAGCATAGAACCTAGTGCTGGGTAGCTCAGTGGTTCCAGCCTTTTTACTCACAGGACATTTCTTTGGTTCCTGATAGAACTTATTTACACCAATTGAATGGGGCTTTTCTTAAGTTGAATTCACCTAAGATTTTTCTATATTCTTTAGATTAATTTTCTTCAAAATATATTTTAGCATTCTTTTTTTGACACTCAGTCTTTTTCTTATTTTCTTTATAATCCATACTATTTGCTTTCTCATAACTCCATTAAGGTTTTTGGAAATTAAAATACCTTCTTATTTTTTATATCCAAGGAAAAAAATCGCACGTTCTCTCACTTACTTTTCTACCTTACAAACCTGAATTAACTTAAGCTAACTATCCTAGTTTCTCCCTACTTAACTTCTCTTTACTTGATTTCTCTTTACTTAATCCTAACTTACTCTAACACCCCTCTCTGAGACGGAGAACGGGTGAGGCCAAAACGAGGGACGACTTTAGTTCCTCACAATATATTAGCCAAGCAGATATTGAAACTAGTGACATTATCCTGATGAAAATACACAATACAAAGAAACTAGGCGATAGGAAGAAGAATATAAAGTGATAAACATAACAAAGGAAGGCATACAGTGAAATACAGGCAGAACGAATAACTCTACAATAGGAGCAAGCCGGTAAGTTACAGGCAGGCGGCAAGTTCCTTTTGAGATGTGTGATCTGTTGGGTCGGAAAGTACATCTTTCCAATGCCTTCAATTTAGACATGTACGACCAGCGACTATTAGGCTATATTCTTAAATATCAAAGACAAACCCGATACCATAGGCCCGATATGGAATGATTCATCCTTCGGCGAAGGCATCTTCGAACGCACAAGAAGGAAGTCAGGGAAGGAACAGCAAGATATCGTGTTTTATCTGTGAATGATATTCTAACGCATGTGAAGCAGCTAAGCCGAAAAGAACCACAAAAAGCAAAATACGATATCCGTGTTTTTGGTGTAAAAAGGAAACGTGTACACTTAGGAAGAATTCCCTTAAAGCTAGACGGCAAGTACAGCGTTCCAGGGGCAATTCAGGCTTCGAAAGCAGAAAACAGAAAATCTGCAGCGTGATTTGAAGAGAGCAATTAAAAGCAATAAAAGGAAGAACTTTCATCATATATACTAGGAAGCGAATATCAATGCATGAAGAACGACAAAGTACAACGGCAGAGGTCATCGCAAGTCACTTGTCCATTCATGGTACGGAAACTGGTAGCGAAAACTTTTCCACAGGAATCGTCTCACATAGTAGTAAACTTGTAGGATACTTCGCATTACTTTATCATTTTCACCAATAGATGTTGCTGATCAAAACAGAAGCAAGCACCTATTACAATGCAATGATTGATATCGTGAGTATCCCATATTTGTCTTAAGACGAGTTCAACCGTATAGATACGCAGTCTTAATCGCTTGAGTTAAGCAGCAACGATTTC